>NC_064624.1:131360130-131668463 GCF_023898315.1 Schistocerca nitens | reverse complement strand
TGCTACATTAAGAAGAAATGAAGACGATAAACGGATGTTCGTTGGACAAATACACTATAACTGACATGTGATTACACTGTCACGCAATTTGGGTGCATAGATCCTGAGAAATCAGTACCCAGAACAACCACCTCTGGCCGTAATAACGGCCTTGATACGCCTGGCCATTGAGTCAAACAGAGCTTGGATGGCGTGTACAGGTACAGCTGCCCATGCAGCTTCAACACGATACCACAGTTCATCAAGAGTAGTGATTGGCGTATTGTGACGAGCCAGTTGCGCGGCCACCATTGACGAGACGTTTTCAATAGGTGAGAGATCTAGAGAATGTGCTGGCAAGGGCAGCAGTGGAATATTGTCTGTATCCAGAAAGGCCCGTACAGGACCTGCAACATGCGGTCGTGCATTATCCTGCTGAAATGTAGGGTTTCACAGGGATTGAATGAAGGGTAGAGCCACGGCTCGTAACACATCTGAAATGTAACGTGCACTGTTCAAAGTGCCGTCAATGCGAACAAGAGGTGACGGAGACGTGTACCAATGACACCCCACACCATCACGCCGGGTGATACGCCAGTATGGCGATGACGAATACACGCTTCCAATGTGCGTTCACCGCGATGTCGCCAAACACGGATGCGACCATCATGATCTATAAACAGAACCTGTATTCATCCGAAAAAATGACGTTTTGCCATTCGTGCACCCTGGTTCGTCGTCGAGTACACCATCGCAGGCGCTCCTGTCTGTGATGCAGCGGAAGGGTAACCGCAGCCACGGTCTCCGAGCTGATAGTCTATGCTGCTGCCAACGTCATCGAACTGTTCGTGCAGATGCTTGTTGTCTTGCAAACGTCCCCATGCTCTGAAGAGCTAATCATTTGCATATCACAGCATCTTCTTCCTGTCGGTTAAATTTCGCGTCTCTAAACTCCGTGGTGTAGTAATTTCATTGGCCAGTAGTGTATTTTAGTTTGTCTACACTCTACGAACACATACAACCTCAAAACTCATGCAACTAGTGTCACGAAAGTTGGAACACTCCGAAAGTGTTTGGTTTCACCAACCAGTTGCGCAAACGCGCGGCGCGCATGCGCAGTGGGCGGTAGTGTCGTCGTGTAAACTAGGCTTAAGATACGAACGCTGCGCCACATCCAGGCGGCGCCGGGTTGGGCCACCGGCCAGTGGCGCAGCCAGCGAGCGAGAAAAAACGCGTGTGAAAGGAGAGCCAGTGCTCCCAGACGCCGGGTAGGGTTTCGGGAGCCACCGAAACTGGACACCGAGCGCGCGGCCGCTGCTGCAACATCTTAACACTGTGGGGTCCGGCGATTACCGAACTGGCCGAAGAGGCATCAGGCGAGACTGCCCTGTTCACACGCTACTCTCCCATCCCGGTGGAAACGTTTCATAAACAACAGAATTCACGCATCGCCTAGCAGACAGACCTACCACAACAAAGGTCAAAAACTAATTATGATTTGCAGTGTTGCTCGCGCTACTAAATATTGCATTTTCGGGCAACAACAAAGTTATATTATGTGGCAGGTGTCATTAGAGCACAGTTAATAAAGTCATTTCTTGAAATAATGGATAAACAAGGCACTCATCTTTTCGTGTTTCGCCGGCCGAAGTGGCCGAGCGGTTCTAGGCGCTTCAGTCTGGAACCGCGCGACCGCTGCGGTCGCAGGTTCGAATCCTGCCTCGGGCATGGATGTGTGTGATGTCCTTAGGTTAGTTAGGTTTAAGTAGTTCTAAGTTGTAGGGGACTGATGACCTCAGAAGTTAAGTCCCATAATGCTCAGAGCCATTTGAACCATTTTTTTTTTTTTCGTGTTTCCCACGCTGGTCTCGTTGTGAAATCGTGGCTCAATCGTCGAAAATCTAGGTAGTGATGATTCCGAGCTCGGATGCAAAGGGGCCTAGGTATTATTCTGCGATATTCAAAAGTTTTATAGGTGTGTTTCACAAACCATTCTTGAAGATTAAACCTTTGGAAGTTAGTACAATGGTGATGTAAAAAAGTAATCAACACTCCGAATTTAAGTTACACTTCTTTTTTATTACTTTTGTTGCAGTATCACGTAACATACAAAACATCACATTATAAAAATACTTGAAAATATCTTCATCACTGTTAAAGTTCACATTTCATAAACTGACTACAATATGCGTCTTTTCAACATGACGACCAAGGCTTAACTCTCTAAGAACCGCTTACGCGCCCAAAAATCAGAGTTACAAATACGACAAAGATTAGAGTGACAAAAGAAAGAATACACATAAGAATAATATCATTGCATTATAAACATATCGATGTATCAAAGCAGCTCTACATTAATGAAATAAAATCTGAATGTTGTCTCAGAAATATGTTAACTACTTTACGGAAACACAGTAGAATATTGCTAGTATCGAGAGGTTCTGGCGCTACAGTCTGGAACCGCGCGACCGCTACGGTCGCAGGTACAAATCCTGCCGGGCATGGATGTGTGTGATGTCCTTAGGTTAGTTAGGTCTAAGTAGTTCTAAGTTCTAGGGGACTTATGACCTCAGCAGTTGAGTCCCATAGTGCTCGGAAAAAAAAAAAAAACGACGCCCAAATACTGCACCATCAGTAACCCCCTCCACCCACGTGTCTTTAAAGAGTCGAATTCCAGTTCATTATTTTGTGAAATGTAACCGAGAAAAAGACTTTAAAAAGTTTGAAATTATGCGTAAAGTTTGTCACTAAGTGCTCTCATTCTCAAACAATGAATAAATATACGAGGGTTACTCTAAAAGAAATGCACACTATGTTTGTAAAAATACAGTTTTCATGCTGCATGTGTGAAAGTTTTACAAAAAAATGGCTCTGAGCACTATGGGACTCAACTGCTGAGGTCATTAGTCCCCTAGAACTTAGAACTAGTTAAACCTAACTAACCTAAGGACATCACAAACATCCATGCCCGAGGCAGGATTCGAACCTGCGACCGTAGCTGTCTTGCGGTTCCAGACTGCAGCGCCTTTAACCGCACGGCCACTTCGGCCGGCGAAAGTTTTCCAGTGTGTAGATACATCCTTCCCGCTTGTTTTCAAACTTAGCTCGACCTGTTCCCGTGAGTGGTGCCGTCACAGCATGTCTTCGAGATGGCTGCTACACTTGATGTGGTGTCACCGCTAGACACCACACTTGCTAGGTGGTAACTTAAATCGGCCGCGGTCCTGTAGTACATGTCGGACCCGCGTGTCGCCACTGTGGGATCGCAAACCTAGCGCCACCACAAGGCAGGTCTCGAGAGACTGAGGAGACCTCGTCCCCAGTTGTACGGACAACATAGCTAGCGATTGGACGTGCTAAGCCTTGCTCTCATTTGCCGAGAGATAGACAGTAGAATAGCCCTCTGCTAAGTTAAATGGCGACCACCTAGCAAGGCGCCATTTGTATCAGTGCCAATAGCTTACGAGTATGCAGGAGAGATGTATTCCAACAAGAGAATAAAGTTAAGTATTAAAAAAGCTACGTATTTTTCTTTAGTGCATTTATAAGTCTCATGTTCCAGACTTCACGCCCGTCTGCGTTAGCCTTGCGTGCCCTATCGGCTACAGCCTTGTGTCTGGGCTGTATGGTCTAGACACAACACTTGACGTTCGTCAGAAGCAACGTGCTGTCACAGAATTTCTGTGCTGTGAAAACGAGACAGTGGGAAACATCCACAAGAGGTTGAAAAAGGTGTACGGAGATGCTGCTGTCGATCGCAGTACAGTTAGTCGCTGGGTGAGCAGGTTACGTGATGAAAGCGGGCACGGCAATATTGAGGATTGTCCTCGCAGCGGCAGGCCTCGTACTGCACACACTCTAGACAATGCGCAGAGAGTTAACGAATTGGTGACTGCTGACAGACGCGTCACAATGAACCAATTGTCACGCTACGTTGGAATAGGGGAAGGAAGTGTTTGCAGAATACTGAAAGTGTTGGCGTTAAAAGAGGTTTGTGCCGGGTCGGTTCCCAGGATGTTGACAGTGGCTCACAAAGAAACAAGAAAAACGGTTTGCAGCGGACTTTTGGAACAGTACGAGAATGGTGGAGATGAATTTCTTGGAAGAATTGTGACAGGTGATGAAACGTGGCTCCATCGTTTTTCACCAGAGACGAAGATGCAATCAATGGAGTGGCATCGTGCAAATTCACCCAACAAAAATTCAAAACCACACCTTCTGCTGGAAAAGTTAGGGCTACGGTGTTTTTCGATTCCGAAGGACTCTTGCTTGTGGACATCTTGCCAAGTGGAACCACCATAAATTCTGATGCATATGTGACGACACTCAAGAAACTTCGAGCTCGACTGAGTCGTGTTCGGCCACATCGGCAAAAGCAGGGTGCTTTGCTGTTGCACGACAATGCACGGCCACGTGTCAGTCAAAAAACCGTGGAAGCGATCACAAAACTCGGATGGACAACACTGAAACACCCGCCTTACAGTCCTGACCTGGCTCTATGTGACTATCATCTCTTTGGGAAACTGAAAGACTCTTTTCGTGGAACAAGGTTTGAAGATGATGACTCCCTTGTGCACGCTGCCAAACAGTGGCCCCAACAGGTTGGTCCAGAGTTTTACCGTGTGGGTATACAGGCGCTGGTTCCAAGATGGCGTAAGGCAGTTGAGAGGTTCAAATGGCTCTGAGCACTATGGGACTTAACATCTATGGTCATCAGTCCCCTAGAACTTAGAACTACTTAAACCTAACTAACCTAAGGACATCACACAACACCCAGTCATCACGAGGCAGAGAAAATCCCTGACCCCGCCGGGAATCGAACCCGGGCGTGAGAAGCGAGAACGCTACCGCACGACCACGAGCTGCGGACGCAGTTAAGAGGGATGGAAATTTTGTGGAGAAATGAAAATATTGTCCCTAAAGGATGTACCTACACACTGTAAAACTTTCAAACATGTAGAATAGAAGATGGATTTAAAAACAAAAAATTGTGTGCATTTCTTTTGGAGTGACCCTCGCAGTTTGGGTAATATGCACGCCTTGAGTTACTCTGCTTCAAGACATATACGAGTACATAGGTTCCATATATGATAAAGAATGTAAGATTATACTCCTTAATGCGTATAACTCTATGAGAGCAATTTAAATCATTAATTTCGGTCAATAACAATATTAAATATTGAAGATCTAATTTTCGTTGCTCTTCCAACTTGTTCGATAGGCAACCCGCCACTGCTTCCTGTAGTTGGTAGTAATTACACATAAGAGCCAAAGAAACTGGTACGATGCTTACGTACGTGTCACCTGTCAGAGCCGTACAAGGGGTCCCATATCACTCCAACTGCACACGCCCCGTACCATTACAGAGCCCCCACATGCTTGAACACTCCCCCACTGACAAGCAGGGTCCATGGATTCATGAGGTTGTCTCCATACCCGTACACGTCCATCCGCTCGATACAATTTTAATCGATACTCGTCCGACCAGGCAACACGTTTCCGGTATCAACAGTCCACTGTCGGTGTTGACGTCCCAAAGCGAGGCGTAAAGCTTCGTGTCGTGCAGTCATCAAAGGTACACGGGTGGGTTTTCGGATCCTAAAGCCCATATCCATTATACAGGGCTATTACAAATGATTGAAGCGATTTCATAAATTCACTGTAGCTCCTTTCACTGACATATGGTCACGACACACTACAGATACGTAGAAAAACTCATAAAGTTTTGTTCGGATGAAGCCGCACTTCAGGTTTCTGCCGCCAGAGCGCTCGAGAGCGCAGTGAGACAAAATGGCGACAGGAGCCGAGAAAGCGTATGTCGTGCTTGAAATGCACTCACATCAGTCAGTCATAACAGTGCAACGACACTTCAGGACGAAGTTCAACAAAGATCCACCAACTGCTAACTCTATTCGGCGATGGTATGCGCAGTTTAAAGCTTCTGGATGCCTCTGTAAGGGGAAATCGACGGGTCGGCCTGCAGTGAGCGAAGAAACGGTTGAACGCGTGCGGGCAAGTTTCACGCTTAGCCCGCGGAAGTCGACGAATAAAGCGAGCAGGCAGCTAAACGTACCACAGCCGACGGTTTGGAAAATCTTACGGAAAAGGCTAAAGCAGAAGCCTTACCGTTTACAATTGCTACAAGCCATGACACCCGATGACAAAGTCAAACGCTTTGAATTTTCGGCGCGGTTGGAACAGCTCGTGAAGAGGATGCGTTCAGTGCGAAACTTGTTTTCAGTGATGAAGCAACATTTTTTTCTTAATGGTGAAGTGAACAGACACAATGTGCGAATCTGGGCGGTAGAGAATCCTCACGCATTCGTGCAGCAAATTCGCAATTCACCAAAAGTTAACGTGTTTTGTGCAATCTCACGGTTTAAAGTTTACGGCCCCTTTTTCTTCTGCGAAAAAACGTTACGGGACACGTGTATCTGGACATGCTGGAAAATTGGCTCATGCCTCAACTGGAGACCGACAGCGCCGACTTCATCTTTCAACAGGATGGTGCTCCACCGCACTTCCATCACGATGTTCGGCATTTCTTAAACAGGAGATTGGAAAACCGATGGATCGGTCGTGGTGGAGATCATGATCAGCAATTAATGTCACGGCCTCCACGCTCTCCCGACTTAACACCATGCGATTTCTTTCTGTGGGGTTATGTGAAAGATCCAGTGTTTAAAACTCCTCTACCAAGAAACGTGCCAGAACTGCGAGCTCGCATCTACGATGCTTTCGAACTCATTGATGGGGACATGCTGCGCCGAGTGTGGGAGGAACTTGATTATCGGCTTGATGTCTGCCGAATCACTAAAGGGGCACATATCGAACATTTGTGAATGCCTAAAAAAACTTTTTGAGTTATTGTATGTGTGTGCAAAGCATTGTGAAAATATCTCAAATAATAGAGTTATTGTAGAGCTGTGAAATCGCTTCAATCATTTGTAATAACCCTGTACTTCGTTGAATGGTTCGCACGCTGACACTTATTGATGGCCCAGCACTGCAATCTCATGCAATTTGCGGAAGGGTTGCGCTTCTGTCACGTTGAACGATTGTCTTCAGGTATCGTTCGTCCCGTTCGTGCAGGCTCTTTTTCCGGCCGCAGCGATGTCGGAGATAATCTCGGTACAGTCAAATTGCCGTACGGGAGAATCCCCACTTCATCGTTACCTCGGGGATGCTGTGTCCCATCGCTGGCGCGCCGACTGTAACACCACGTTCAAACTCACTTAAATCTTGATAACATGTCATTGTAGCAGCAGTATCTGATCTAACAACTGCGCCATACACTTGTTACCTTACGTAGGCGTTGCCGACCGCAGCGCCGTATTCTGCCAGCTATATCTCTGTATTTGAATACGCATGCCTATACCAGTTTCTTTGGCGCTTCAGTGTACGAAGACAAGCAGTTAAAACCTGATCCATCAAAAACAGTAGCATGCGCCTTCCACCTAACAAAACAGACAAGCGAGAGGAAAATTGGCCGGCCGAAGTGGCCGAGCGGTTCTAGGCGCTTCAGTCTGGCACCGCGCGACCGCTACGGTCGCAGGTTCGAATCCTGCCTCGGGCATGGATGTGTGTGATGTCCTTAGGTTAGTTAGGTTTAAGGAGTTCTAAGTTCTAGGGGACTGGTGACCTCAGATGTTAAGTCCCATAGTGCTCAGAGCCATTTGAACCATTTAGAGGAAAATTGCAGGCGCCCTGGGAAGACAAGCAGTCAGAACATAGGACTACAGTAAAACGTTTAGGAGTCATCCGTGATCGAACAAATTAACGTACAGAACCCACTGCCTGAACAGAACCCACTGCCTGAACACCAAAATTATGTTATTAGCAAGAAATAACATCCTCCGAACACTAGCTGGTGCGGCTTGGCGACACAGCCTCGTTTTCTGAGAGCAACAGCCTTAGCGCTCTACCTGCCCTGTCTGTATGGCTCCAGTCATGCCAGATAGACCTACGTTGGCGTTGCTATAAACGGGATCATCACAGGCTGCCTGAGATCAGCTCCACTTCTAAACGCCACAGTCTAACAGGTATCAAACCTGCAAACATCCGCCGTTACTCTACCGCCCAACAGATCAAGCAAAAAAATCTAGAGACCCACTCTTTGAATGGGAATTCATCAGCAACTGCACTCTTTGAATGGGAATTCATCAGCAACTGCCCGACCCAAATAAAGACGAAGTTTCCTCTATACTACAGAAACCCTCACTGAACGACCTTCAGCATTCAGACTAAAGTCCCGGCGTAACCGAGACCGCAGCATCACAGACTGGACGGTGCCGGGTGAGAACTTACGCTCTGGCCGTGAAGAAAGCAGGCCGACATGGAAAACGCTCAACATGGCTAGGTTCTGAAGTCGGCAGGCGTAAGACCAACCTGAAGAAGTGAGCAATTTCGTAATTTCCACGAACGCTAGCAAGTGATATATATACAGGGTGAGCCAGAAGGAAAGGTAGGTGGTTTGACGGGTGACACCATTACTGATTCTGAACTAAAAACTTGATGTGGACATATGACCCATTCTGAATGGTTTCCGAGATGGAACACTTTTAATGCACATTTATATTTATTTTCTGTATTACTCATTGTCATTCGCTGCTTCCTGGACTCGGGTACATGCGCCGGCATCGGATCGAATCCCCCCGGCGGATTAACGACGAGGGCCGGTGTGCTGGCCAGCCTGGATGTAGTTTTTACGCGGTTTTCCACATCCCACTAGGTGAATACCAAGCTGATCCCCACGTTCCGCCTCAGTTACACGGCTAGCAGACATCTGAACACGTTTGCACTATTCCATGGATTACACTAGACACAGACAGTTAAGGTACACTAATCCCGTCTCGGGGGGGAGGGGGGGGGGATACGCGGTGGTGGCAGAAGGGGCATCCGGCCACCCCTTAACCACTAACCTTGCCAAAACCGTTCCTAGCAATGCCGACCCTGCGCCACGCGGGGTAAGCCACCAGTGAAAGAAAGAAATTATTCATTGTCACTGTTTACAATGTACCACAGTAATATAGAGGAAGTTTGAGACGAACATTTCAATACAGGCCGCTTGTGGTCTACCAAGTCGGAAAAGTACCTCAAACTGGCTTACAAAAAGTACCTAACCTGCAGCGCACATGCGTCGCGAGAGATTTTCAATATTCTCGCTATCTCTCCGCGCAAACTGTTTGTCCTGGTCAAAAAATAAATCGGGGCTTTTTTGTAGCAAAAATAATTTAGAATGAGATTTTCACTCTGCAGCGGAGTGTGCGCTGATATGAAACATCCTGGCAGATTAAAACTGTGTGCCCGACCGAGACTCGAACTCGGGACCTTTGCCTTTCGCGGGCAAGTGCTCTACCAACTGAGCTACCGAAGCACGACTCACACGCGGTCCTCACAGCTTTACTTCTGCCAGTATCTCGTCTCCTACCTTCCAAACTTTACAGAAGCTCTCCTGCGAACCTTGCAGAACTATCACTCCTGAAAGAAAGGATACTGCGGAGACATGGCTTAGCCACAGCCTAGGGGATGTTTCCAGAATGAGATTTTCACTCTGCAGCGGAGTGTGCGCTGATATGAAACTTCCTGGCAGATTAAAACAGTGTGCCCGACCGAGACTCGAACTCGGGAGGAGAGCTTCTGTAAAGTTTGGAAGGTAGGAGACGAGATACTGGCAGAAGTAAAGCTGTGAGGAGCGGGCGTGAGTCGTGCTTCGGTAGCTCAGTTGGTAGAGCACTTGCCCGCGAAAGGCAAAGGTCCCGAGTTCGAGTCTCGGTCGGACACACAGTTTTAATCTGCCAGGAAGTTTCAAAAATAATTTACTTTAATTGTGTACTGAGACACGTTTTCGTAGGAGTGTGCGGTTTTCGAGTTATTAAAGAAAAACGTACGAAAGTGAAATTAAATGTGTTCTACCTCGGAAACCATTAGCAACAGGGCATATTTCCATAGGAAGTTTTTGGTTCAGAATCACTAATACTATCGCGTCTCAAAACATGTACCTTTCCTCCTGACTCGCACTGTATATCGAAAGCGCTACTGTCGCAGACCAGTATATCGATTCTAATTACAGCGATGACACGTAATGCTTCGAGCGATATCATTGATACATATGGTGTAAATTAGACCCAATGTTCCAAATGATTCGATTTTTCCTCTTTCTTGACATACAATATGTGAGATAATATCAAATCCTTACCAAATCTATCCCCATCTGCGGGGGACACTTTCAAGAGGGGTCGTAGCGTCACTGAGTGCCCGATTCGCATCTTGACTCGCTACTGACTGCGGCAGAATCCCGTTTGCGCGTGCTCCAGTGCAGTGGCGTGACGTCACATGCTTCGAATGACCGAGCGCAATTGACCATTCTCGACTGCCGTCTTCCGCTGTTGCTACCACACCACGGTGGAAGACATCTTCTTCAGTACCGGGAATTTTACAGCAATCAATAGCGAACCATGGACCTTGCCGTTGGTGGGGAGGCTTGCGTGCCCCATCGACACAGATAGCCGTACCGTAGGTGCAACCACAACGGAGGGGTATCTGTTGAGAGGCCAGACAAACGTGTGGTTCCTGAAGAGGGGCAGCAGCCTTTTCAGTAGTTGCAAGGGCAACAGTCTGGATGATTGACTGATCTAGCCTTGTAACATTAACCAAAACGGCCTTGCTGTGCTGGTACTCCGAATGACTAAAAGCAAGGGGAAACTACAGTCGTAATTTTTCCTGAGGGTATGCAGCTTTACTGTATGGATAAATGATAATGGCGTCCTCTTGGGTAAAATATTCCGGAGGTAAAATAGTCCCCCATTCGGATCTCCGGGCGGGGACTACTCAAGAGGACGTCGTTATCAGGAGAAAGAAAACTGGCATTCTACGGATCGGAGCGTGGAATTTCAGATCCCTTAATCGGGCAGGTAGGTTAGAAAATTTAAAAAGGGAAATGGATAGGTTAAAGTTAGATATAGTGGGAATTAGTGAAGTTCGGTGGCAGGAGGAACAAGACTTTTGGTCAGGTGAATACAGGGTTATAAATACAAAATCAAATAGGGGTAACGCAGGAGTAGGTTTAATAATGAATAAAAAAAATAGGAGTGCGGGTAAGCTACTACAAACAGCATAGTGAACGCATTATTGTGGCCAAGATAGACACAAAGCCCGTGCCTACTACAGTAGTACAAGTTTATATGCCAACTAGCTCTGCAGATGACGAAGAAATTGAAGAAATGTATGACGAGATAAAAGAAATTATTCAGGTAGTGAAGGTAGACGAAAATTTAATAGTCATGGGTGACTGGAATTCGACAGTAGGAAAAGGGAGAGAAGGAAACATAGTAAGTGAACATGGATTGGGGTAAGAAATGAAAGAGGAAGCCGTCTGGTAGAATTTTGCACAGAGCATAACTTAACCATAGCTAACACTTGGTTCAAGAATCATAAAAGAAAGTTGTATACATGGAAGAATCCTAGAGATACTAGAAGGTATCAGATAGATTATATAATGGTAAGACAGAGATTTAGGAACCAGGTTTTAAATTGTAAGACACTTCCAGGGGCAGATGTGGATTCTGACCACAATCTATTGGTTATGAACTGTAGATTAAAACTGAAGAAATTGCAAAAAGGTGGGATTTAAGAAGATGGGACCTGGATAAACTGACAAAACCAGAGGTTGTACAGAGTTTCAGGGACAGCATAAGGGAACAATTGACAAGAATGGGGGAAAGAAATACGGTAGAAGACGAATGGGCAGCTCTGAGAGATGAAGTAGTGAAGGCAGCAGAGAATCAAGTAGGTAAAAAGACGAGGGCTAGTAGAAATCCTTGGGCAACAGAAGAAATATTGAAATTAATTGATGAAAGGAGAAAATATAAAAATGCAGTAAATGAAGCAGGCAAAAAGGAATACAAACGTCTCAAAAATGAGATCGGCAGGAAGTACAAAATGGCTAAGCAGGCATGGCTAGAAGACAAATGTAAGGGTGTAGAGGCTTATCTCACTTGGGGTAAGATAGATACAGCCTACAGGAAAGTTAAAGAGACCTTTGGAGAGAAGAGACCCCTTTGTATGAATATCAAGAGCTCAGATGGCAACCCAGTTCTAAGCAAAGAAGAGAAGGCAGAAAGGTGGAAGGAGTATATAGAGGGTTTATACAAGGGCCATGTACTTGAGGACAATATTATGGAAATGGAAGAGGATGTAGATGAAGATGAAGTGGGAGATACGATACTGCGTGAAGAGTTTGACAGAGCACTGAAAGACCTGAGTCGAAACAAGGCCCCCGGAGTAGACAACATTCCATTAGAACTACTGAGAGCCTTGTGAGAGCCAGTCCTGACAAAACTCTACATCTGGTGAGCAAGATGTACGAGACAGGCGAAATACCCTCAGACTTCAAGAAGAATATAATAATTCCAATCCCAAAGAAAGCAGGTGTTGACAGATGTGAAAATTACCGAACTATCAGTTTAATAAGCCACAGCTGCAAAATACTAACGCGAATTATTTACAGACGAATGGAAAAACAGGTAGAAGCCGACCTCGGGGAAGATCAGTTTGGATTCCGTAGAAATGTTGGAACACGTGAGACAATACTGACCTTACGACTTATCATAGATTAAGGAAAGGCAAACCTACGTTTCTAGCATTTGTAGACTTAGAGAAAGCTTTTGACAATGTTGACTGGAATACTCTCTTTCAAATTCTAAAGGTGGCAGCGGTAAAATACAGGCAGCGAAAGGCTATTTACAATTTGTTTAGAAACCAGAAGGCAGTTATAAGAGTCGAGGGGCATGAAAGGGAAGCAGTGGTTGGGAAAGGAGTGAGACGGGGTTGTAGCCTCTCCTCGATGTTATTCAATCTGTATATTGAGCAAGCAGTAAAGGAAACAAAAGAAAAATTCGGAGTAGGTATTAAAATTCATGGAGAAGAAGTAAAAACTTTGAGGTTCGGCGATGACATTGTAACTCTGTCAGAGACAGCAAAGGACTTGGAAGAGCAGTTGAACGGAATGGACAGTGTCTTGAAAGGAGGATATGAGATGAACATCAACAAAAGCAAAACGAGGATAATGGAATGTAGTCAAATTAAATCGGGTGATGCTGAGGGGATTAGATTAGGTAACGAGACACTTAAAGTAGTAAAGGAGTTTTTCTATTTAGGGAGTAAAATAACTGATGATGGTCGAAGTAGAGAGGATATAAAATGTAGACTGGCAATGGCAAGGAAATCGTTTCTGAAGAAGAGAAATTTGTTAACATAGAGTATAGATTTAAGTGTCAGGAAGTCGTTTCTGAAAGTATTTGTATGGAGTGTAGCCATGAATGGAAGTGAAACATGGACGATAAATAGTTTGGACAAGAAGAGAATAGAAGCTTTCGAAATGTGGTGCTACAGAAAAATGTTGAAGATTAGGTGGGTAGATCACGTAACTAATGAGGAGGTATTGAACAGGATTGGGGAGAAGAGAAGTTTGTGGCACAACTTGACTAGAAGAAGGGATCGGTTGGTAGGACATGTCCTGAGGTATCAAGGGATCACAAATTTAGCATTGGAGGGCAGTGTGGAGGGTAAAAACCGTAGAGGGAGACCAAGAGATCAATACACTAAGCAGATTCAGAAGGATGTAGGTTGCAGTAGGTACTGGGAGATGAAGGAACTTGTACAGGATAGATTAGCATAGAGAGCTGCATCCAACCAGTCTCAGGACTGAAGACCACAACAACAACAACAATAGCGAGTCAGGGTGTGAATCGGGCACTCAAAGAAGCTACAATCCCCCTAGAAAATGTCCTCCACGAAATGGAGACGAAACGTTCGGTTCGGACGTGAAATCCGTTCGACCACGGCGTAGCAGCTAGGCATATTTTGTTAATGGTGGCATTTATGACCGTGAATGTTTACATTTTACAATATTTTTTGTTTGTATTCTGCACTAAGGTGCAGCGGTATGCAGATATACAGATGGCGACAGTATCTCAGACATAAGGCATAAAAGGGCAGTGCATTGGCGGAGCTGTCATTTGTACTGAGGTGATTTGTGTAAAAAGGTCTTGACGTGATTATGGCCGCACGACAGAAATTAAGAGACTTCGGAATGTTAGTTCAAGCTAGATTGGGACATTCCACTTCTAAATCATTAGGGAATTAAATATTTCAAGATCCACAGGGTCAATAGACCGCCTAGAATACCAAATTTTAGGCACTACCTCTCACCACAGACAATGCATTGGCCGACGGCCTTCACTTAACGACCGAGAGCAGCGGCGTTTGCGTAGAGTTGTCAGTGCTAACAGACAAGCAACACTGCGTAAGATCCGCGGGAAAAAACTGTGCGGGACGTACGACAAACGTATCTGTTATGACTGCGCGGCGAAATTTGGCGTTAAAGGGCTATGGCAGCAGACGATCGAGTGCCTTAGCTAGTAGCACGAAATCGCCTGCAGCGCATCTCGTGACCATATGGGTTGGATCCTAGACGACTGGAAAACCGTGGCCCAGTCAGAGGAGTCCCGATTTCAGTTCGGTCCATAATGGTGTGGGCTGTGTTTACATGGAACGGACTGGGTCCTCTGGTCGAAATGGAAATGGTTATGTTCGGATACTTGGAAAACATTTGCAGTTGCTCATTGACTTCATGTTTTCTGAACGACAATGCGCCATGTCACCGGACCACAATTTTTCGCAACTGGTTAGATGAATGTTCTGGACACTTCGAGCGAATGATTTCTTACAAAATAGATTAAGGAAAGGCAAAGCCTTTGACAATGTTGACTGGAATACTCTCTTTCGAATTCTGAAGCTGGCAGAGGTACAATACAGGCAGCGAAAGGCTATTTACAATTTGTTTGGAAACCAGAAGACAGTTATAAGAGTCGAGGGGCATGAAAGGGAAGCAGTGGTTGGGAAGGGAGAGAGACGGGGTTGTAGCCTCTCCTCGATGTTATTCAATCTGTATATTGAGCAAGCAGTAAAGGAAAGAAAAGAAAAATTCGGAGTAGGTATTAAAATCCATGGAGAAGAAATAAAAACTTTGAGGTTCGCCGATGACATTGTAATTCTGTCTAAGACAGCAAAGAACCCAGAAGAGCAGTTGAACGGAATGGACAGTATCTTGAAAGGAGGATATGAGATGAACATCAACAAAAGCAAAACGAGGATAATGGAATGTAGTCGAATTAAGTCGGGCGATGCTGAGGGAATTAGATTAGGAAATGAGACACTTAAAGTAGTAAAGTTTTGCTATTTGGGAAGCAAAATAACTGATGATGGTCGAAGTAGAGAGGATATAAAATGTAGACTGGCAATGGGAAGGAAAGCGTTTCTGAAGAAGATAAATTTGTTAACATCGAGTAAAGATTTAAGTGTCAGGAAGTCGTTTCTGAAAGTATTTGTATGGAGTGTAGGTAGCCATGCATGGAAGTGAAACATGGACGATAAATAGTTTGGACAAGAATAGTGTAGAAGCTTTCCAAATGTGGCGCTACATAAGAATGCTGAAAATTAGTTGGGTAGATCACGTAACTAATGAGGAGGTATCGAATAGAACCGGGGAGAACTGGAGTTTGTGGCACAACTTGACTAGAAGAAGGGATCGGTTGGTAGGACATGTTCTGAGACATCGAGGGATCACCAATTTAGTATTGGAGGACTGCGTGGAGGGTAAAAATCGTAGAGGGAGACCAAGAGATGAATACACTAATCAGATTCAGAAGGATGTAGGCTGCAGTAGGTACTGGGAGATGAAGAAGCTTGCACAGGATAGAGTAGCATGGAGAGCTGCATCAAACCTGTCTCAGCACTGAAGACCACAACAACAACATGAAATACAATCGTCATAGCTTCTGAACGGTTTGCGTCAGGACGTTCAAACTGCACGGATGGCCGCGGGCAGGATGGGAAATAGTATGCACAGTATGGTTTCATTTGGATGGGCTTGTCAATAAGCAAAATTGGCGCATTTTGTGGACAGAATCCGCACTTCTCGATCGAGAAGTCTCTTCACCCTCAACGGGTGTCTGTATGGTGTGCAGTGCCCTGTCACGGAATAAGCGGTGCGATGTTCCTCGATGGCACGGTGACTAACGAACGGCACGTGATGGTTTTGGAAGACGATTTTATCAGTGTTATCCAAAGTAAGTGGTTCATGCAAGACGGAGCTAGACCCTATCGAAGCAGGAGAGTGTTGATGTCCTGAAGAAGCATTTTGGGGACCGCATTCTGGCTCTGGGGTACCCAGAGGCCACTGGCGGGGGCCTCGATTGGCTGTCATATTCTCCGGATCTGAACACATGCGACTCCTTTTGTGGGGCTATATTACAGACAAGGTGTACAGCAATAACCCCACAACCATTGCTGAGCTGAAAACAGCCATTCAGGAGGACATCGACACCATCGATGTTCCGACACTTCAGCGAGTCGTGCAGAATTTCGCTATTTGTCTCCGTCATATCATCGCCAATGGTGGCAGACATATCGAAGATGTCATAACCTAAATCCGAATATCTGTAGTGATGTTTACATGTTGAAAAGTGTGTGCACGCCGTAGTTTGTAACTATGTTGAAAAGTGTGTGCACGCCGTAGTTTGTAACTATTTTACGTTTTTTCCGTCATGTAGCTCAATAATTATCACCTTCAGATGCCGATGAGCTACCGTATGCCGGGCGCTTGTGTTACCTGCCTAAACAGGTGCAGCGGCCGGCGGAGGGGAAAGGCGGGGAAGGAGGGGTGGGGGCAGGCACGCAAGGCACGCCGGGTCGTCGACCCCGCTGGCCCACGTGCGGCCTCTGCGCCTGCGCAAACAGTTGCACGCGCGCTGCACTTCCGCCGGCGACACGGGAGCGAGTCATTACCGCACAGCACCTGTCTCAGCACTCCAGGATGGCCCCATTCTACAGCCGCGGGCTAAGGTTAGCTGCCAAGTTACGATTTACACTGTGTACGGGGAGCTTTCGACCACTGGAAGACTTCTGATCAAATAGGGCAGAAAGGATAGATAACATTCCATCAGAATTTCTAAAATCATTGGGAGAAGTTGCAACAAAACTGCTATTTATCTTGGTGTGTAGAATGTGTGAGTCTGGCGACATACAACCTGAATTTCGGAAAATCATCCACACAATTCCGAAGACTGCAAGAACTGACAAGTGTGATAATCATTGCACGACCAGCTTAACAGCTCATACATCCAAGCTGTTGACAAGAATAATATACGGAAGAATGGAATGAAAACTGAGGGTGAGTCAAGATGGTAATCTGTTTGGTTTTAGGAAATGTAAAGGCACCAGAGAGGTAATTCTGATGTTGTGGTTGATAATGGAAGCAAGACTATAGAAAAATCAAGACACGTTCATAGGATTTGTCGACCTGGAAAACGCGTTCGACAGTGTAAAATGGTGCAAGATGTTCGAAATCCTGAGAAAAGTAGGTTCAAAATGACTGCAAGCACTATGGGACTTAACATCTGAGGTCATCAGCCCCCGACACGTGCACAGGATTTGTCGACCTGGAAAAAGCATTCGACAATGTAAAATAGTGCAAGATGTTCGAAATCCCGAGAAAAGTAGGTTCAAAATGGCTGCAAGCACTATGCGACTTAACATCTGAGGTCATCAGTCCCCTAAACTTAGAACTACTTAAGTCTAACCAACCTAAGGACATCACACACATCAATGTACGAGGCAGGATTCGAACCTGAGATCGTAGCTGCAGCGCGGTTCCGGACTGAAGGGCCTAGAAGCGCTCGGTCATAGCGGCCGGCGAGAAAAATACGGATAAGCTGTAGGGAGAGACGGGAAATATATAATATGTACAAGAGACAAAAGTGAATAATAAGAGTGGACGACTACGAACGATGTACTCGGATTAAAGAGGGTGTAAGACGTGGATGTATACTTTCGCCTCTACTGTTCAATCTGCACATCGAAGAAGCAATGATGGAAATAAAAGAAAGGTTCAGAAGTGGAATTAGAATTCAAGGTGGAAGGATATCAGTAATAAGATTCGATAATGACATTGTTATCTTGAGTGAAAGTGAAGAAGAATCACGTGATCTGCAGAATGAAATGAACAGTCTAATGAATACAGAACATAAATTGAGAGTAAATAGAAGAAAGACGAAGTAATGAGAAGTAGCAGAAATGAGAACAGCGAGAAACTTAGGCCGGCCGCTGTGGCCGAGTGCTTCTAGGCGCTTCAGACGGGAACCGCGCTGCTGCTACGGTCGCAGGTTCGAATTCTGCCTCGGGCATGGATGTGTTCTAAGTCTAGGGAACTGATGACCTCAGTGGTGCTTGCAGCCATTTGAACCATTTTTTGAGAAACTTAACATCAGGATTGATAGTCACGAAGTAGATGAAGTTAAGCAACTGTACTACCTAGGCAGCAACTAACGAATGACCGACGCAGCAAGGAGGACATCGAAAGCAGACTAGCACTGGCTAAAAGGGCATTCCTTGTCAAGAGAAGTCTGCTAATATCTAACATAGGCCTTAATCTGAGGAAGAAGTTTCTGAGAATATATGTACTGTATGGTAGTGAAACATGGACTGTGGGGAAGCGGGAACAGAAGAGAATCGAAGCATTTGAGACGTGGTGCTACAGACGAATGTTGAAAATTAGGTGGACTGATAAGGTAAGGAATGAGGAGGTTCCCATCATAATTGATGGGGAAAGGAATATATGGAAAACTGTGACAGAAGGGACAGGATGATAGGACATTTGTTAAGATATCAGGGAATGATTTCCACGGTAATAGATGGAGCTGTAGAAGGCAAAAACCGTAAGAGAAGACAGAGACTGGAATACATCCAGCAAATAATTGCGGACGCAGGTTGCAAGCGCTACTCTGAGATGAAGCGATTGGCACAGGAGAGGAATTCGTAGCGGGTCGCATCAAACCAGTCAAAAAACGGAGAGATGCGGACACGGAGACTTCACAACACCGGAGACCTCTCGACACTTTGGCTCCTCCCCTGCGAACGTGGCGCAGGTCGAACCACAAGTCTCGGTGATTACTGTGTGTTCTGACGTAACCACAAACGCCGGAACAAAGATGTGGAACGCAAGAGCAGAGAAGGCGGCTAGGATACGCCGATGGTACGCGGAATTGGACCGCGCCGACTGCAAGACGCTCCTGCCAGCCTCAGTCGCTCAGATCGGCACAGGATAGCCAACGGTAGTTATCAGTGACGCGTCAACTTCCAGGATCTTTGGGTACAGCAAGAACTTTACTGTTTTCGTGTCGCCTCTCGCTAGCAAAAGTTGATGATTCTCCAAAAGTTACGTATTGTCAATTGCTTTCTAGAAACAAAACTACTGATGTTATTGTTTGAAATTGTTGTATAGCATTACGAGACCGCTGCATCCCGTAGGCACCCTATTAGCGAGAAGTGGGCAAGACCCACACTTTACTTCCAGAGTTCCTAGGGTGATTTTGAGTATACCAGGTGGTCCACTGATCGTGACCGGGACAAATATCTCACGAAATAAGTGTCAAACGAAAAAACTACAAACAACGGAACTTGTCTAGCTTGAAGGGGGAAACGAGATGGCGCTATGCTTGGCCCGCTAGATGGCGCTGCCATAGGTCAAACGGATATATTTAAATAGGTACCCCCATTTTTTATTACATATTCGTGTAGCACGTAAAGAAATATGAATGTTTCAGTTGGATCACTTTTTTCGCTTTGTGACAGATGCCGCTGTAATAGTCACAAGCATATGGTTCACAATTTTAGACGAACAGTTGGTAACAGCTAGCTTTTTTAAAATCATACTACAGAACGTAGGTACGATAGAACATGTTATTTCGGTTGTTCCAATGTGCTACATGAAACTTATCATTTCTGAAAACGCATGCTGTTACAGTGTGATTATCTGTAAATACCGCATTAATGCAATAAATGCTCAAAATGATGTCCGTCAACCTCAATGCATTTGGCAATAGGTGTAACGATATTCCTCTCAACAGCGAGTAGTTTGCCTTCTGTAATGTTCGCACGTGCATTGGCAATGCGCTGACGCATGTTGTCAGGCGTTGTTGGTGGATCACGATTGCAAATATCCTTCAACTATCCCCACAGAAAGAAATCCGGGGACGTCACATCCGGTGAACGTGCGGGCCACGGTATGGTGCTTCGACGACCAATCCACCTGTCATGAAATTTGCTATTCCATACCGCTTCAACCGCACGCGAGCTATGTGGCGGACATCCGTCATGTTCGAAGTACATCGCCAATCTGTCATGCAGTGAAACATCTTGTAGTAACATCGGTAGAACATTACGTAGGAAATTAGTATACATTGCACCATCTAGACTGCCATCGATAAAATGGGGGTCAATTATCCTTCCTCCCATAATGCCGCACCATACATTAACCGGCCAAAGTCGCTGATGTTCCACTTGTCGCAGCCATCGTGGATTTTCCGTTGCCCAATAGTGCATATTACGCCGGTTTGCGTTACCGCTGTTGGTGAATGAGGCTTCGTCGTTAAATAGAACGCGTGCAAAAAATCTGTCATCGTCCCATAATTTCTCTTGTGTCCAGTGGCAGAACTGTACACGACGTTAAAAGTCGTCGCCAGGCAATTCCTGGTGCATAGAAATACGGTACGGGTGCAATCGATGTTGATGTAGCATTGTCAACACCGACGTTTTTGAGATTCCCGATTCTCGCGCAGTTTGTCTGCTACTGATATGTGGATTAGCAGCCACAGCAGCTAAAACACCTACTTGGGCATCATCATTTGTTGCAGGTCGTAGTTGACGTTTCATATGTGGCTGAACACTTCCTGTTTCCTTAAATAAAGTAACTATCCGTCGAACGGTCCGGACACTTGGATGATGTCGTCCAGGATACCGAGCAGCATACATAGCACACGCCCGTTGGGCATTTTGATCACAATAGCCATACATAAACATGATATCGACCTATTCCGCAATTGTTAAACGGTCGATTTTAACACGGGTAATGTATCACGAAGCAAATACCGGCCGCACTGGCGGAATGTTACATGATACCACGTACTTACACTCCTGGAAATTGAAATAAGAACACCGTGAATTCATTGTCCCAGGAAGGGGAAACTTTATTGACACATTCCTGGGGTCAGATACATCACATGATCACACTGACAGAACCACAGGCACATAGACACAGGCAACAGAGCATGCACAATGTCGGCACTAGTACAGTGTATATCCACCATTCGCAGCAATGCAGGCTGCTATTCTCCCATGGAGACGATCGTAGAGATGCTGGATGTAGTCCTGTGGAACGGCTTGCCATACCATTTCCACCTGGCGCCTCAGTTGGACCAGCGTTCGTGCTGGACGTGCAGACCGCGTGAGACGACGCTTCATCCAGTCCCAAACATGCTCAATGGGGGACAGATCCGGAGATCTTGCTGGCCAGGGTAGTTGACTTACACCTTCTAGAGCACGTTGGGTGGCACGGGATACATGCAGACGTGCATTGTCCTGTTGGAACAGCAAGTTCCCTTGCCGGTCTAGGAATGGTAGAACGATGGGTTCGATGACGGTTTGGATGTACCGTGCACTATTCAGTGTACCCTCGACAATCACCAGTGGTGTACGGCCAGTGTAGGAGATCGCTCCCCACACAATGATGCCGGGTGTTGGCCCTGTGTGCCTCGGTCGTATGCAGTCCTGATTGTGGCGCTCACCTGCACGGCGCCAAACACGCATACGAACATCATTGGCACCAAGGCAGAAGCGACTCTCATCGCTGAAGACGACACGTCTCCATTCGTCCCTCCATTCACGCCTGTCGCGACACCACTGGAGGCGGGCTGCACGATGTTGGGGCGTGAGCGGAAGACGGCCTAACGGTGTGCGGGACCGTAGCCCAGCTTCATGGAGACGGTTGCGAATGGTCCTCGCCGATACCCCAGGAGCAACAGTGTCCCTAATTTGCTGGGAAGTGGCGGTGCGGTCCCCTACGGCACTGCGTAGGATCCTACGGTCTCGGCGTGCATCCGTGCGTCGCTGCGGTCCGGTCCCAGGTCGACGGGCACGTGCACCTTCCGCCGACCACTGGCGACAACACGTGTTGAGCAATTCGGCGGTACGTCCACCCGGCCTCCCGCATGCCCACTATACGCCCTCGCTCAAAGTCCGTCAACTGCACATACGGTTCACGTCCACGCTGTCGCGGCATGCTACCAGTGTTAAAGACTGCGATGGAGCTCCGTATGCCACGGCAAACTGGCTGACACTGACGGCGGCGGTGCACAAATGCTGCGCAGCTAGCGCCATTCGACGGCCAACACCGCGGTTCCTGGTGTGTCCGCTGTGCCGTGCGTGTGATCATTGCTTGTACAGCCCTCTTGCAGTGTCCGGAGCAAGTATGGTGGGTCTGACACACCGGTGTCAATGTGTTCTTTTTTCCATTTCCAGGAGTGTATACGTTTGTGAGTATTACAGCGCCATCTATCACAAAGCGAAACAAGTGGTCCAACTAAAAGTTTCATGAACCGTGAATTTACTTTCAAAACCTTTTCTTAAGAATTTACTTTATTTACTAGCGGTTCCAGTAATGAACCGTGAATTTACTTTATTTACTAGTGATTCATCAAGAACATTAACACATTTAATCACACTATGTGAGCGTGGAAGTAGCTGCCACTGGGTAACTGATGAAAACAAACTAAATTTCTTTCAACAAATGGAAATTTTATTCCTAAAAGTCCTTTTTTCTTTTTTGAAATAGATTTTAAATTATAATCAGAAAGTACGCTCAAAATATGTAGTTACAATTTATTCAGAGGCAGAAACAACAAATTTTGACAGTATGAACTTTCAGGCTGAGAACCTTGCCGCTCCCTTTTGACACGGCCGTAGTCACGACCGCTCACAACAACCTCTGAAAGACTACAGTGGTGCAAATCTGCAACACACCAGATTACTTTCAACTAAACTTTTTAACATCTCACACAAGTACATAAACTATGCACCCCGTAGAAGGGATGGAAATGGTACAAAACACTAACATTAAAAAAAATTAACTTGCCACCGAAGGTGTAACTTGATTTAAAAAAAAAACTCTTACGGTGGGAGGGTGGCAACTTTATAGACTAAAATATACAAACATGCTCTACATTACACATATCGCCTCTCAAGATGATAGGCAAGATAAAAACATATTTGAGGAATTGGTCAGTTACACTTCAAGCAATAAATTCGGTAACACCGAATCCGACAAACATGACAGAGGAAGCTATTAACGTATGGCAGATTGACAGAGAGATTACTGAACAACCCGAACCGCAGGTTGCTCTAACCCGCCCCTACTCCACAAGGGAAAAACGGACCACCCAATTCATAAATAACCACCATCTCGCGGGTGGGCAAACGGAGAAGAACGGTGGGACGACCCCAAAACAAAGCAGCTGGTGACCTCACCAAGAAAACAAGTAGAATTTAACACGTAAATGAAACAACACATCTCCGATCACTTAACTTCTAGTAAACTGCGATTTCTGGCGAAGACCTGGCGCAGCACCCCCAAATGGCTCTCCCGAACCGTCCGCTGCCAGCCGCTTCAACGGACGCAGGAAGGCGCGCCGATCTCCCGTCTCACGGCGTCGCAGCTCGCGCCGGCCAGACCGACGTCGTGGGTTGACTCCTGTTGCTCTCGTGTCGGCCGCGAAGCCACTACCCCTCGCTATACGGCGCGGCCCACTGGACTCACGTGGCGACCTCACACGCGCCGACGCTCAAGGCGGACAAGTCATCTCGAGTCTCAGTGCGCGACCGACCAACCGACCGATCCAACCGCCAATGACCGTTGCCCGAGCAACTCGAGCAGACTGGCGGCCTAACGCGCAGACTCAGATGCAGGAACTCAGCCCCGACAGGGGGACCACTAGCTGAGTTCTGTTACTGGCGGAGTGAAAAGACTCTCATTTGCCGGCTTTAAAGTTTGATCCAAACGACAGACATCTTAGCACTCCGACGACAGACAGACACTAACTACCACACAAATGCGAATGAGAGACAGACCAGCAACTGGTGACGCGAGACTGACCCAGCCTCACTCCGACTGGCGAGCTCATAGCGCCCCTTAAATGAACTTGAACAGGCAACCTTTCCCCTTTTCTACCAGACGGAGACACCGAAGCTGCGATTGCCACAGCGGCGCAACCCCCAGAAACGGAGGGCGACTGCTTCACACTATGCGCTGTGGCACGCTCTTCAAAACTGCAATTTTTTCCACGGCTCAATTCATATTTCTTTACGTAGTACACGAATGTTGTTGTTGTTGTGGTCTTCAGTGTGGCGTCACCGCAAGACACCGCACTTGCTAGGTGGTAGCTTAAATCGGCCGCGGTCCATTAGTACATGTCGGACCCGCGTGTCGCCACTGTCAGGATCGCAGACCGAGCGCCACCACAAGGCAGGTCTCGAGAGACGTACTAGCACTCGCCCCAGTTGTACGACGACTTTGCTAGCGACTAGACTGACGAAGCCTTTCTCTCATTTGCCGAGAGACAGTTAGAATAGCCTTCAGCTAAGTTAATGGCTACGACCTAGCAAGGCGCCATTTGTACCATTGCATGTATCTCAAGATAGTCTCACTTGTATCATCCAGAATGCTGTATACCAAAGGACAATATAAAAGTTAAGTGTTCTAGTAGCTACGTTCTTTTCATTATCACATTCATTACGACTCCTGTTCCAGACTTAACGCCAGACGGCGTGAGTTGACGCGTGCCCTTTCGGCTACTTCACTGTGGACTGGCTGCCTTAACAGTCCACTACATTCAGTCCTGAGACTGGTTTCATGCAGCTCTCCATGCTACTCCATCCTGTGCAAGCTTCTTCATCTCCCAGTACCTACTGCAACCTACATCCTTCTGAATCTGCTTAGTGTATTCATCTCTTGGTCTCCCTCTACGATTTTTACCCTCCACGCTGCCCTCCAATGCTAAATTTGTGATCCCTTGATGCCTCGAAACATGTCCTACCAACCGATCCCTTCTTCTAGCCAAGTTGTGCCACAAACTTCTCTTCTCCCCAATCCTATTCAATACCTCCTCATTAGTTACGTCATCTACCCACCTTATCTTCAACATTCTTCTGTAGCACCACATTTCGAAAGCTTCTATTCTCTTCTTGTCCAAACTAGTTATCGTCCATGTTTCACTTCCATACGTGGCTACACTCCATACAAATACTTTCAGAAACGACTTCCTGACAGTTAAATCTATACCCGATGTTAACAAATTTCTCTTCTTCAGAAACGATTTCCTTGCCATTGCCAGTCTACATTTTATATCCTCTCTACTTCGACCATCATCAGTTATTTTACTCCCTAAATAGCAAAACTCCTTTACTACTTTAAGTGTCTCATTTCCTAATCTAATTCCCTCAGCATCACCCGATTTAATTCGACTACATTCCATTATCCTCGTTTTGCTTTTGTTGATGTTCATCTTATATCCTCCTTTCAAGACACTGTCCATTCCCTTCAACTGCTCTTCCAAGTCCTTTGCTGTCTCTGACAGAATTACAATGTCATCGGCGAACCTCAAAGTTTTTACTTCTTCTCCATGAATTTTAATACCTACTCCAAATTTTTCTTTTGTTTCCTTTACTGCTTGCTCAATATACAGATTGAATAACATCGGGGAGAGGCTACAACCCTGTCTCACTCCTTTCCCAACCACTGCTTCCCTTTCATGCTCCTCGACTCTTATAACTGCCGTCTGGTTTCTGTACAAATTGTAAATAGCCGTTCGTTCCCTGTATTTTACCCCTGCCACCTTCAGAATTTCAAAGAGAGTATTCCAGTTAACATTGTCAAAACCTTTCTCTAAGTCTACAAATGCTAGAAACGTAGGTTTGCCTTTTCTTAATCTTTCTTCTAAGATAAGTCGTAAGGTTAGTATTGCCTCACGTGTTCCAACATTTCTACGGAATCCAAACTGATCTTCCCCGTGGTCGGCTTCTACCAGTTTTTCCATTCGTCTGTAAATAATTCGCGTTAGTATTTTGCAGCTGTGACTTATTAAACTGATAGTTCGGTAATTTTCACATCTGTCAACACCTACTTTCTTTGTGATTGGAATTATTATATTCTTCTTGAAGCCTGAGGGTATTTCGCCTGTCTCATACATCTTGCTCTCCAGATGGTAGAGTTTTGTCATGACTGGCTCTCCCAAGGCCATCAGTAGTTCTAATGGAATGTTGTCTACTCCCGGGGCCTTGTTTGGACTCAGGTCCTTCAGTGCTCTGTCAAACTCTTCACGCAGTACACGAATATGTAATAAAAAATGGGGGTTCCTATTTAAAAAAGAAAACGCAGTTGATATCCGTGTGACCTATGGCAGCGGCATCTAGCGGGCCAACCATAGCGCCATCTGGTTCCGCCCTTCAAGCTAGACGAGTTTCGTCCTTTGTAGTTTTTTCGCTTGACGCTTATTTCGTGAGATATTTGGCCCGGTCACTATCAATGGACCACCCTGTAGAAGTAGTTGCAAATGACCAAGACAGACCTGTTCGCTACAGCGATTACGCTCACCGTAAATTTAGTAAATCTAAATCACCTTATCTTGCGTAGGTGTGCTTACGTGAAAAATCCGATTACAGCAAGGAGAAGATGCTTTAGAATAATGGAAAAGTGTCTGATGTTTATGTGTACATTAAGCCAAAACGCTGCTTTGTGTAGCAGTTGTTATTATTATGATTTTATTTTCATTGGCAATAGGCCTATTTTGGCCAAAGACCATTTTCAAGCACACCCCATACTACGTCGACGCTCTTGCTGTCAGATATCATGCTGGTTTTAAGCAAAGCACAGGCGAAATTTGAGCCGAAATAGGCTTATAGGCAATGAAAGTAAATTCACAATAATAACTACTGCTACACAAACCAGCGTTTTATCTTAATGTACACATAATGTCCTTACAGGACATATATAACGCTGCAGGCCCAGAAGAATTTAAAATGTTGTCTGATGTTTATCTGCATCTGTCGACCCCTCACCGACGCACCTCTAGAAGTTAAGAAGTAAATGTAGATGGCTAAGAATACACGAGACGAAACTAACGCTTTACCTTATATACAGGGTGTTACAAACACGTACGGCCAAGCTTTCAGGAAACATTCCTCACACACAAATAAAGAAAAGATGTTATGTGGACATGTGTCCGGAAACGCTTAATTTCCATGTTAGAGCTCATTTTAGTTTCGTCAGTATGTACTGTACTTCCTCGATTCACCGCCATGATTTCATACGGGATACTCTACCTGTGCTGCTAGAACATGTGCCTTTACAAGTACGACACAACATGTGGTTCATGCACGATGGAGCTCCTGCACATTTCAGTCGAAGTGTTCGTACGCTTCTGAGCAACATATTCGGTGACCGACGGATTGGTAGAGGCGGACCAATTCCGTGGCCTCCACGCTCTCTTGACGTCAACCCTCTTGACTTTCATTTATGGGGGCATTTGACAGATCTTGTCTACGCAACCCCGGTACCAAATGTAGAGACTCTTCGTGCTCGTATTGTGGACGGCTGTGATACAATACGCCATTCTCCAGGGCTGCATCAGCGCATCAGGGATTCCGTGCGACGGAGGGTGGATGCATGTGTCCTCGCAACGGAGGACATTTTGAACATTTCCTGTAACAAAATGTTTGAAGTCACGCTGGTACGTTCTGTTGGTGTGTGTTTCCATTCCATGATTAATGTGATTTGAAGAGAAGTAATAAAATGAACTCTAACATGGAAAGTAAGCGTTTCCGGACACATGTCCACATAACATATTTTCTTTCTTTGTGTGTGAGGAATGTTTCCTGAAAGTTTGCCGTACCTTTTTGTAACACCCTGTACACCTTTATCAGATGTGGAATCTTTCTAACCACCCATCCTTAAAAAAATCGATCAGCCATATACAAAAGAGCTTCAAAGGTCTGATTACTTTACTATTAGTTAATATGTCAATTTCCGCTCCATTTTAATTATGCAAAAGCTACTGTCTCAAAACATCTCAACGTCTATATCGCCTTATGTACGTAACTATGTTTCGTACAATGACATAATTTTGTAACTACATTCAGTGGTATGTGTGGATACTGTCAGCAAACTGGGCTATTAATAGAGTCAGTAGTACGGAAGTTATAAATTATAACGTCGTGACCGATGCTTAGTGGATCACATCCGAAGACGGTATACAGTGTCAAAGTTATAGGTGCCGGCGCCTGGAAATGTATGTGCATTAAGCCGTGGTGATTTTACAGACTTTTAGAAATGATGGAGACGGAACAATGTATCAATTTGAGGTGTCCCCGGTTCGGAAACGAACGAGTCGAAAGGTACAAGCGAAAAACATTCTGATACCTCTACCTCTGTCAGGGGAATACATGTAACGGTACTGTTGCTGCTAACAAGGAAACCTCCCCATCGCACCCCCCCCAGATTTAGTTATAAGTTGGCACAGTGGATAGGCCTTGAAAAACTGAGCATAGATCAATCGAGAAAACAGGAAGAAGTTGTGTGCAACTATGAAAAAAATAAGCAAAATATACAAACTGAGTAGTCCAATAGCAAGATAAGCAACATCAAGGAGAGTTGGCGCTCAAGAGCGCCGTGGTCCCGTGCATAGCGTGAGCAGCTACGGAACGAGAGGTCCTTGGTTCAAGTCTTCCCTCGAGTGAAAAGTTTACTTCCTTTATTTTCGCAAAGTTATGATCTGTCCGTTCGTTCATTGACGTCTCTGTTCACTGTAATAAGTTTAGTGTCTGTGTTTCGCGACCGCACCGCAAAACCGTGCGATTAGTAGACGAAAGGACGTGCCTCTCCAATGGGAACCGAAAACATTTGATCGCAAGGTCATAGGTCAACCGATTCCTCCACAGGAAAACACGTCTGATATATTCTATACGACACTGGTGACGGCATGTGCGTCACATGACAGGAATATGTTGTCGTCCCACCTAAAAAAATGGTTCAAATGGCTCTGAGCACTATGGGACTTAACTGCTGAGGTCATTAGTCCCCTAGAACTTAGAACTAGTTAAACCTAACTAACCTAAGGACATCACAAACATCCATGCCCAAGGCAGGATACGAACCTGCGACCGTAGCGGTCTCGCGGTTCCAGACTGCAGCGCCTTTAACCGCACGGCCACTTCGGCCGGCCGTCCCACCTAACTTGTACACTTGGCGAATGAGTAAAAAGACTCTTCTACCTTGCCCAATTTAGGTTTTCTTGTGGATGTGATAATCACTCCCAAAAAAGTGATGAAAACATAAGAGTTTGTCACATAAACTGCGACAAATGAATGCAACAGTTTCGCAGTTTTCCCTGTGCTCTGTCTAAACATATACACTCCTGGAAATTGAAATAAGAACACCGTGAATTCATTGTCCCAGGAAGGGGAAACTTTATTGACACATTCCTGGGGTCAGATACATCACATGATCACACTGACAGAACCACAGGCACATAGACACAGGCAACAGAGCATGCACAATGTCGGCACTAGTACAGTGTATATCCACCTTTCGCAGCAATGCAGGCTGCTATTCTCCCATGGAGACGATCGTAGAGATGCTGGATGTAGTCCTGTGGAACGGCTTGCCATGCCATTTCCACCTGGCGCCTCAGTTGGACCAGCGTTCGTGCTGGACGTGCATACCGCGTGAGACGACGCTTCATCCAGTCCCAAACGTGCTCAATGGGGGACAGATCCGGAGATCTTGCTGGCCAGGGTAGTTGACTTACACCTTCTAGAGCACGTTGGGTGGCACGGGATATATGCGGACGTGCATTGTCCTGTTGGAACAGCAAGTTCCCTTGCCGGTCTAGGAATGGTAGAACGATGGGTTCGATGACGGTTTGGATGTACCGTGCACTATTCAGTGTCCCCTCGACGATCACCAGTGGTGTACGGCCAGTGTAGGAGATCGCTCCCCACACCATGATGCCGGGTGTTGGCCCTGTGTGCCTCGGTCGTATGCAGTCCTGATTGTGGCGCTCACCTGCACGGCGCCAAACACGCATACGACCATCATTGGCACCAAGGCAGAAGCGACTCCCATCGCTGAAGACGACACGTCTCCATTCGTCCCTCCATTCACGCCTGTCGCGACACCACTGGAGGCGGGCTGCACGATGTTGGGGCGTGAGCGGAAGACGGCCTAACGGTGTGCGGGACCGTAGCCCAGCTTCATGGAGACGGTTGCGAATGGTCCTCGCCGATACCCCAGGAGCAACAGTGTCCCTAATTTGCTGGGAAGTGGCGGTGCGGTCCCCTACGGCACTGCGTAGGATCCTACGGTCTTGGCGTGCATCCGTGCGTCGCTGCGGTCCGGTCCCAGGTCGACGGGCACGTGCACCTTCCGCCGACCACTGGCGACAACATCGATGTACTGTGGAGACCTCACGCCCCACGTGTCGAGCAATTCGGCGGTACGTCCACCCGGCCTCCCGCATGCCCACTATACGCCCTCGCTCAAAGTCCGTCAACTGCACATACGGTTCACGTCCACGCTGTCGCGGCATGTTACTAGTGTTAAAGACTGCGATGGAGCTCCGTATGCCACGGCAAACTGGCTGACACTGACGGCGGCGGTGCACAAATGCTGCGCAGCTAGCGCCATTCGACGGCCAACACCGCGGTTCCTGGTGTGTCCGCTGTGCCGTGCGTGTGATCATTGCTTGTACAGCCCTCTCGCAGTGTCCGGAGCAAGTATGGTGGGTCTGACACACCGGTGTCAGTGCTTTTCTTTTTTCCATTTCCAGGAGTGTATTTTTAAATAAAAATCTCTCGGTGTACATGCCGCGTCAATTCAGGATAAAACTCCAAGCTTTCGACCACTACCTCCGTGGTCGTCTTCAGGGCTAAAACTGACTGTTTTAGCCCTGACGATGACCATGGAGGTAGTGGTCGAAAGCTTGGAGTTTAACCTGAATTGACGCGGCATGTGCACCGAGTGATTTTTACTCAAGAAATACGTCGCGAAAGACTTCGTAGCCATATATTTTTAACGTTTTCAAAATTTTTCGTGTGTAGACCGTCAAATCCTGCATATGTCCAAGCAAATCTGAACATGTCCTGGAATTTTGGAGAGAGAAGTTGATTATCTGTGAGTGCCTGAACTTTGATAATTGTCTAAAAATAAAAAATTAAGCTTTTCACTCGAGGGATGATTTGAATCAAGGACCTCTCGTTCCGCAGCTGCTCACGCTAACCACGGGACCACGGCGCTCCCGAGCGCACACTGTCCTTGATGTTGCCTATCTTAAGCATGGACTACTCAGTTTGTATATTTTGCTTATTTTTTCATAGTTCCACACAACTTCTTCCTGTTTCCTCGATTGATCTGTGTTCAGTTTTTCAAGGCCTATCTACTGTGCCAACTTATAACTAAATCTGAGGGGGGTGCGATGGGAAGGTTCCCTTGTAAGAATGTAGGGCAGCCAATTTTCGGAGGTGGCAGTAAGGACCAAGACAAGAAAAAAATATCCAGTCAACGTGGGTTCTAAAATGCATACGTGAGGAGCTATGAGCAATTCTTCATATTCGCTAGTATGAAGCACATCTCCTCTACTGAAGAGGGGTTCATAGCTCTTATACATTTTAGAGCCCATGTTACTACACATTTTTTTTATTCTCTTGGTCTATACTACCACCTCTGAAAGTTGCCTACCCTACATCTTAGCAACAACAGTGCCGCTACATGTACAAGGTGCATTCAAGTTCTAAGGCCTCCGATTTTTTTTCTAATTAACTACTCACCCGAAATCGATGAAACTGGCGTTACTTTTCGACGTAATCGCCCTGCAGACGTACACATTTTTCACAACGCTGACGCCATGATTCCATGGCAGCGGCGAAGGCTTCTTTAGGAGTCTGTTTTGACCACTGGAAAATCGCTGAGGCAATAGCAGCACGGCTGGTGAATGCGCGGCCACGGAGAGTGTCTTTCATTGTTGGAAAAATTTTCGTAGGATCCACCTGTTACCGTAGTGCCCTTTGGAACGCAATGGGTAAGGATTACGCCCTCGCTGTCCCAGAACATGGACACCATCATTTTTTCAGCACTGGCGGTTACCCGAATTTTTTTTGGTGGCGGTGAATCTGTGTGCTTCCATTGAGATGATTGGCGCTTTGTTTCTGGATTGAAAAATGTCATCCACGTCTCATCCATTGTCACAACCGACGAAAAGAAAGTCCCATTCGTGCTATCGTTGCGCGTCAACATTGCTCGGAAACGTGCCACACGGGCAGCTGTGTGGTCGTCCGTCAGCATTCGTGGCACCCACCTGGATGACACTTTTCGCATCTTCAGGTCGTCATGCAGGGTTGTGTGCACAAAACCCACAGAAATGCCAACTCTGGAGGCGATCTGTTCAACAGTCATGCAGCGATCCCCCAAAACAATTCTCTCCACTTTCTCGATCGTGTCGTCAGACCGGCTCGTGCGAGCCCGAGGTTGTTTCGGTTTGTTGTCACACAATGTTCTGCCTTCGTTAAACTGTCGCACCCACGAACGCACTTTCGACACATCCATAACTCCATCACCACATGTCTCCTTCAACTGTCGATGAATTTCAATTGGTTTCACACCACGCAAATTCAGAAAACGAATGATTGCACGCTGTTCAAGTAAGGAAAACGTCGCCATTTTAAGTATTTAAAACAGTTCTCATTCTCGCCGCTGTCAGTAAAATTCCATCTGTCGTACGGTGCTGCCATCTCTGGGACGTATTGACAATGAACGCAGCCTCATTTTAAAACAATGTGCATGTTTCTATCTCTTTCCAGTCCAGAGAAAAAAAATCGGAGGCCTTAGAACTTTGAATGCACCTCGTATTCCACTGTCAGAAGTACGATTTTCGCTTATAACTTTCGACCGTTTGGTTTCCATTACACGGACCATTACCTCAAATTGATACATTTATCCTTGTTCATCGTCCTTGAGTGTAACAACATCATGAATCACCCTAAACCCATACGTACATGTAGAGGCACCGGCACCTGTAACTTTGACGCTCTGTAGCGTCGTTGGGTGACGTTTGCGGACACGGGTTGCGACGTAAACCTTGATCTATAAAGTCCCCTCTGGAATCTCTAGGAATGTGTAACATGACTTGTGAAGCGCCCTGCATACTATAGCCGAGAGCCGGGCTCACCGACTCAGCCGATCAGTAACGCTAACTCGATTTTACTGTCTGTTGGGAGACGTGAAAACTTTTATGACTGACAAGGGGCACAATGTCAGATATTTGGAGAATGGACGATGGTTGAATAATCTGGCTTCTTTAATTCACATAACTAAATGTATCGCCGACCTAAATCTAAAACTCCAAGGTGAAAATCAAATGTAGAAATCTATGGACAAGTTGAAGCATTTATTAAATTAATAAATTGCAACCAACACTACTTTAAACTAAAAAATTTATCAAACAGTTTTTATTATTCGAGAATCTGATAGGTGAAAGGCAGTTACGTCATTGGGAGACCATGTCTACCAGAAGACGAGAGATACTCATTTTCGACAAAAGTATCTCTGTTGCCAAAAATAAGGGCTGAGTTTGAGGAAACATTTAAAGATTTTGAAAATCTGAAGCCCTGTATGGAAGTGTTCCAAAATCCTTATGAGGGTAAGTCTGAAGAGGCCATGTTACACCTACAGATGGAGTTGACAGCACTTGAAAGTAATGGTAGCCTTAAAAGAGCCTACCATACTTGCCTGCAGCAATATATCAAAGCCGATATCTACGTGTCGATTGTGAGAACATTGAGGATATCTCCGATTCGCAAGATGACAAGATGGTAACAAGGTTGCATGCACACGTTCTTAGTTTGACGAAGACTCGGGCATCCTATTTCACCTGGGCGCGCGGAGTGGCCGCATGGTTTGAGGCATCATGTGACGGATTGCGTGGCCCCTCCTTCCGGAGGTTCGGGTTCTCCCTCGGGCATGGGTGTGTGGTCGTTCTTAGCATAAGTTAGTTAAGTAGTGTGTAAGTCTAGGGACCAATGACCGCAGCAGTTTGACCCCTTAGGAATTCACACACATTTGAACATTTATTTCATCTCGACTCGTCCGTAAATCACACGATCTTAACCCCCACATGGCAACGGCCTTGCCGCAGTGGATACACCGGTTCCCGTCATATCAACGAAGTTAAGCGCTGTCGGGTGTGGCCGGCACTAGGATGGGTGACCATCCGGGCCGCCATGCGCTGTTGCCAATTTTCGAGGTGCACTCAGCCTCGTGAAGCCAATCGAGGAGCCGAATAGTAGCGGCTCCCGTCAAAGAAAACCATCATAACGACCGAGAGAGTGGTGTGCCGACCACACGCGCCTGCTATCCACATCCTCAGCTGAGGGTGACACGGCGGCCGAATGGACCCCATGGGCCACTTGTGGAATGACGACGGAGTGCTAATCCCACAGAAAGTGTCTGAGACTGCTTACAACAGCGGGCGAAGCGCTGGGATTAACCATTCCGTAACTTGATAGTTGTACGGAATTAACCATGGGTGAGAGCTTTCAGGTGGAACTGAAACACCCGAGGAAAGGAATCGGATGTCGAAACTGGATTTTCGTCTTTCACAAACTGTGTTGCTTCTGTACTTGGTGCACAGCGGACTTCCGTTACTCAGAGTCAGTATACATGGCGCGTCGCCTGGCGACAAACAAACGCACAGGCTACCGCGACTGCGACGAGATAAGATAAGCTCACACGCCACAGCGTTGTGGCTGACAAGGGGAACGCCTCCAGAACAGCCTCCCGAAACGTGACGCACTATTCTGGCGTAAAATTTATTTGCGGGGGTTGGACAAAAACATGGTAACACGCCTAGAAATGCATGCTTGAACATGCAATGCTAGCCATTAAAATTGCTACATCACGAAGATAACGTGCCACAGACGCGAAATTTAACCGACAGGAAGAAGATGCTGTGATATGCAAATGATGGCGCCGGTGCCGACACCTACAACGTGCTGACATGAGGAAAGTTTCCAACCGATTTCTCATACACAAGCAGCAGTCGACCGGCGTTGCCTGGTGAAACGTTGTTGTGATGCCTCGTGAGGAGGAGAAACACGTACCATCACGTTTCCGACTTCGATAAAGGTCGGGTTGTAGCCTATCGCGATTACGTTTTATCGTATCGCGACATTGCTGCTCGCGTTGGCCGAGATCCAATGACTGTTAGCAGAATATGGATCGGTGGGTTCAGGAGGGTAATACGGAACGCTATGCTGGATGCCGACGGCCTCGTATCACTAGCAGTCGAGATGACAGGCATCTTATCCGCAAGGCTGTAACGGATCGTGCAGCCACGTCTCGATCGCTGACTCAACAGATGGGGACGTTTGCAAGACAACAACCGTCTGCACGAACAGTTCGACGACGTTTGCAGCAGCATGGACTATCAGCTCGGAGACCCTGGCTGCGGTTACCCTTGACGCTGCATCACAGACAGGAGCGCCTGCGATGGTGTACTCGACGACGCACCTGGGTGCACGAATGGGAAAACGTCATTTTTCGGATGAATCCAGTTTCTGTTTACAGCATCGTGACGGTCACATCTGTGTTTGGCGACATCGCGATGAACGCACATTCGAAACGTGTATTCGTCATCGCCATACTGGCGTATCACCCGGCGTGACGGTATGGGGTGCCATTGATTACACGTCTCGGTCACACCTTGTTCGCATTGACGGCACTTTGAACAGTGGACGTTACATATCAGATGTGTTACGACCCGTGGCTCTACCCTTCATTCGATCCCTGGAAACCCTACATTTCAGCAGGATATCGCACGACCGCATGTTGCAGGTCCTGTATGGGCCTTTCTGGATACAGAAAATGTTCGAATGCTGCCCTGGCTAGCACATTCTCCAGATCTCTTACCAATTGAAAACGTTTGATCAATGGTGGCGGGCAAGTGGCTCGTCACAATAGTCTTCATGAACCATGGTATCGTGTTGAAGCTGCATGGGCAGCTGTACCTGTACACGCCATCCAAGCTCAGATTGACTCAATGCCAAGGCGTACCAAAAACTTGTTCAAGTGGCTCTGAGCACTATGGGACTTAAACCTAACTAACCTAAGGACATCACACACATCTATGCCCCAGGCAGGATTCGAACCTGCGACTGTAGCGGTCGCGCGGTTACAGATTGTAGCGCCTAGAACCGCTCGGCCACACCGGCCGGCGTTATTGAAGAAGATTGAGACGAAAAATAATAAAACGACAGTTGCAAAAGTCACTGCACGACTGAATGTGAACTCAGAAAATTGTCAGCACAAAAACAACATAAGCAGGTAATCGTAGGGCGAGACGGGATTCCAAAACGACACAGCAGTGATGGCAATGCCAGTAACAGGAAAATGTGGTGCCAAAGCCATAAAACGTGGGCTGTGTAGCAATGGAAGAGAGTCGGAAGAGCCTGTTTCACCCTATTGCCAACTTCTGGCCGAGTTTACGTCCCAAGAAACCTGGCGGGATTTCAGTGATGATGATGTTTGGTTTGTGGGGCGGTCAACAGCGCCGTCGTCTGCGCCCGTACAAACTCCCAATTTTTTCACAGACCAATCTTGGCACAGTCACGAATGATGAGGATGATGAGAACAACACAAACACCCAGTCCCTGGGCAGAGAAAACCCCCAACCCGGCCGGGAATCGAACCCCGGACCCCGTGATCCAGAGGTAGCAACGCTAGCCGCTAGACCGCGAGCTGCGGACGATTTCAGTGATGATTTGCGGATCCATATCGTGGATCTACAGAAGAATGCTGTAGATTTGATGGATAGATCACATAACTAATGAGGAGGTAGTGAATAGAATTGGGGAGAAGAGGAGTTTGTGGCTCAACTTGACTAGATGAAGGGATCGGTTGGTAGGACATGTCCTGAGGCATCAAGGGATCATAAATTTAGCATTGGAGGGCAGCGTGGAGGGTAAAAATCGTAGAGGGAGACCAAGAGATGAATACACTAAGCAGATTCAGAAGGATGTAGGTTGCAGTAGGTACTGGGAGATGAAGAAGCTTGCACAGTATAGATTAGCATGGACAGCTGCATCAAATCAGTCTCAGGACTCAAGACCACAACAACAACATCGTGGTATTCCATGTGCCCAATGGTTAGTCTCTAAGGTCACATTACTGTGAAGAATTATGTGACCACTTGGAATGGTCAGCTCCATTGCACGACACAGTGCTTCAACACATTGGTGATGCTGTTTTCTAAGACGATAGGACCCCTGTTCTCACAGCTCGCTTCGTTTGGGACTGATTTTTTTAGCACGACGGTCAGTTGTCGCATCTCAACAGGCCACCACAGTGTCTTTAGTAATGCACTCTGGAGAGAAGGGTGCGTGATCACTATCCAACTGGTTTATAGTTACCTGAATTTGCCACCATTTTGCACGAAGGATGTTATAAACTTGCTTTGATACAGGACCGTATTTATCCATTCCGAGTTGACTGGAAGTTGTTTTCAGTTAGTGTGCCGTGTTTTCGGTGTTCCCATATTTGTGTCCAGGTCCCGTGGGACGACGCGACCCGGACCTATTTGGTCATGGTACGATACTGTAGTGCCAGTGTTATTCTGATGATGATGCACTGCGGTGACCACAACTGTTACGAAACATATCAGATGAATTCGCAATCGCGAATAATGACTATCATCAGCTTGAGAATGGAATGACGACAGTGAAAATTTGTGCCGGATCGGGACTCGAACCCGGATTTCCCGCTTATCACGAGCGGTCACTTTACTATTTGGCTATCCGTGTACCACTAACGGCCATCGTTGACGACATATGAAAGTTTGGGTCTGGCCTTGCTCTTTAATATAGCCCCGCAAAAAGGTGTCGCATGTCTTCATATCGGGACAACATGGCGGTCAATCGAGGCCCATGCCAATGGCCCCTACAGACAGAATGCGGTCCCCAAAGTGCTCCTCCAGAACATCAAAGACTATCCTGCTTCTATGGGATCGACCTCCGTCTTGCATGAGCCATTTCTTTCAAAATCCGGGTCCCTTTGGAAAACGAGGATAAAATCATCTTGCAAAACCTTCACGTAGCATTCGGTAGTCGCTGCGCCATCGAGGAATATCGGAGCCATTGTTCCGTGACTGGACATTGCACACCACACAGTCAGCCGTTGAGGGTGAAGAGACTTCTCGATCGCGAAATGCGGATTCTCAGTCCCCCAAATGCGCTGTACCGTACATTTTCAGGTGCAAATGGCCGACAACAACAAAGCGCTAACACACGCGCATACGAATTCCCATCATGCTCGGCGGCCACGTGCATAGTGCATTCCGATGGGCTTGGGCAATTCCAGCATGACAATGGGACACTCCACACGTCCAGAATTACTACAGAGTGGCTCCAGGAAGACGCTTCTGAGTTTAAATACTTCCGCTGGCGACCAAACTCCCCAGACACGGACATTATTGAGCATATCTGGTACGCCTTGCACCGTGCTGAGATCTCCACCCCTCGTACTCTTAGGATTTATGGACAGTCTTGCAGGATTCATGGTGTCAGTTCCTTCCAGCACTACTTCACACATTAGCCGAGTTCATGCCACGTCGTGTTGCGTACTTCTGCGTGCTCGCAGGGCCCCTAAACGATATTAGGCAAATGTACCAGTTTCTTTGGATTTTCAGTGTTGCAATCACTGTTTGTGGCTATGCGTTGTATTGTTTGTGAGTCTTTTTCATAGCTTCCTTTGCTGAGTGGGATGTTACTTACTCTGCGTGACGTGTGTCGTAGGGCAGCTAATAATTTTTGTAGTCGCAGGATTTCGTCAACCATTTCTACCGGATAAAAATAAAAAAACAGGGAGGTCTTCTTCGGAACCCGGTGTCAAATCGCTGTTTTGATGATGGTGGTGGTGGTGGTGGTGGCGGCAGTTATAAGGGTAAATGCTAGAGGAGCTCCGCGAGTCCGTGAGCAAGATGCGGGAATGAGGCTGGCCCTCCGCTGCGTAGCGGAATGTGGGGGCGGAAGCCGAGGAATGTGCAGCCAAGGTCGCGCTACCTGCGCATCCCGGCCACGGCAGGCCTTGAGCTTTCAGTTTCATTCTCGAAACAGTCCCCCAGGCTGTGACTAAAGCCGCCGGCACACGGGCCCTGAACGTCGAGCGCGCCACGATGCGACTTGTGTATACGGTACGTGGACCCCAACGTGGTATACACGATCGCAACGCGCTGCACCTGTATCTGGCTCGCAAATCGCACTGTTCGTTTACCAAATCAAGGGGGAATAAATTCCAGTATTAGCTCTGTTAAAACGTACTTTCCTCCCTTATCCGTATACTAGTAAGGTGGTTCTGTCTGTGTGTTGTTGTTGTGGTCTTCAGTCCTGAGACTGGTTTGATGCAGCTCTCCACGCTACTCTATCCTCTGCAAGCTTCTTCATCTCCCAGTACCTACTGCAGCCTACATACTTCTGAATCTGCTTAGTCTATTCATCTCTTGGTCTCCCTTTACGATTTTTACCCTCCACGCTGCCCTCCAATGCTAAATTTGTGATCCCTTGATGCCTCAAAACATGTCCTACCATCCGATCCCTTCTTCTAGTCAAGTTGTGCCACAAACTTCTCTTCTCTCCAATCCTATTCAATACCTCCTCATTAGTTACGTGATCTACCCACCTTATCTTCAGCATTCTGTAGCACCACATTTCGAAAGCTTCTATTCTCTTCTTGTCCAAACTGGTTATCGTCCATGTTTCACTTCCATACATGGCTACACTCCATACAAATACTTTCAGAAACGACTTCCTGACACTTAAATCTACAATCGATGTTAACAAATTTCTCTTCTTCAGAAACGATTTCCTTGCCATTGCCAGTCTACATTTTATATCCTCTCTACTTCGACCATCATCAATTATTTTGCTCCCTAAATAGCAAAACTCCTTTACTACTTTAAGTGTCTCATTTCCTAATCTAATCCCCTCAGCATCACCCGATTTAATTTGACTACATTCCATTATCCTCGTTTTGCTTTTGTTGATGTTCATCTTATATCCTCCTTTCAAGACACTGTCCATTCCGTTCAACTGCTCTTCCAAGTCCTTTGCTGTCTCTGACAGAATTACAATGTCATCTGCGAACCTTAAAGTTTTTATTTCTTCTACATGGATTTTAATACCTACTCCGAATTTTTCATTTGTTTCCTTTACTGCTTGCTCAATATACAGATTGAATAACATCGGGGAGAGGCTACAACCCTGTCTCACTCCTTTCCCAACCACTGCTTCCCTTTCATGCTCCTCGACTCTTATAACTGCCATCTGGTTTCTGTACAAATTGTAAATAGCCTTTCGCTCCTTGTATTTTACCCCTGCCACCTTCAGAATTTGAAATAGCTTTCTCTAAGTCTACAAATGCTAGAAACGTAGGTTTGCCTTTTCTTAATCTTTCTTCTAAGATAAGTCGTAAGGTTAGTATTGCCTCACGTGTTCCAATATTTCTACGGAATCCAAACTGATCTTCCCCGAGGTCCGCTTCTACCAGTTTTCCATTCGTCTATAAAGAATTCGCGTTAGTATTTTGCAGCTGTGACTTATTAAACTGATAGTTCGGTAATTTTCACATCTGTCAACGCCTGTTTTCTTTGAGATTGGAATTATTATATTCTTCTTGAAGTCTGTGGGTATTACGACTTACATCTTGCTCACCAGACGGTAGAGTTTTGTCATGACTGGCTCTCCCAAGGCTATCAGTAGTTCTAATGAAATGTTGTCTACTCCCGGGGCCTTGTTTCGACTCAGGTATTTCAGTGCTCTGTCAATCTCTTCACGCTGTATCTTATCTCCCATTTCATCTTCATCTACATCCTCTTCCATTTCCATAATATTGTCCTCAAGTACATGGCCCTTGTATAGATCCTCTATATACTCCTTCCACCTTTCTGCTTTCCCTTCTTTGCTTAGAACTGGGTTGCCATCTGAGCTCTTGATATTCATACAAGTGACTCTCTTTTCTCCAAAGGTCTCTTTAATTTTCCTGTAGGCAGTATCTATCTTACCCCTAGTGAGACAATACATCCTTACATTTGTCCTCTAGCCCTCCCTGCTTTTGCACTTCCTGTCGATCTCATTTTTAAGACGTTTGTATTCCTTTTCGCCTGCTTCATTTACTGCATTTTTATATTTTCTCCTTTCATCACTTAAATTCAATATTTCTTCTGTTACCCAAGGATTTCTATTAGCCCTCGTCTTTTTACCTACTTGATCCTCTGCTGCCTTCACTACTTCATCCCTCAGAGCTACCCATTCTTCTTCTACTGTATTTCTTTCCCCCATTCCTGTCAATTGTTCTCTTATGCTCTCCCTGAAGCTCTCTACAACCTCTGGTTCTTTCAGTTTATCCAGGTCCCATCTCCTTAAATTCCCACCTTTTTGCAGTTTCTTCAGTTTCAATCTGCAGTTCATAACCAATAGATTGTGGTCAGAATCCACATCTGCCCCTGGAAATGCCTTACAATTTAAAACCTGGTTCGTAAATCTCTGTCTTACCATTATATAATCTATCTGATACCTTTTAGTATCTCCAGGATTCTTCCAGGTATACAACCTTCTTTTATGATTCTTGAACCAAGTGTTAGCTATGATTAAGTTATGCTCTGTGCAAAATTCTACAAGTCGGCTTCCTCTTTCATTTCTTCCCCCCAATCCATATTCACCTACTATGTTTCCTTCTCTCCCTTTTCCTACTGACGGATTCCAGTCACCCATGACTATTAAATTTTCGTCTCCCTTCACTACCTGAATAATTTCTTTTATCTCGTCATACATTTCATCAATTTCTTCATTATCTGCAGAGCTAGTTGGCATATAAACTTGTACTACTGTAGTAGGAATGGGCTTGGCCACTATAATGCGTACACTATGCTGTTTGTAGTAGCTTACCCGCACTCCTATTTTTTTACTCATTATCAAACCTACTCCTGCATTACCCCTATTTGATTTTGTATTTATAACCCTGTAATCACCTGACCAAAAGTCTTGTTCCTCCTGCCACCGAACTTCACTAATTACCACTATATCTAACTTTAACCTATCCATTTCCCTTTTTAAATTTTCTAACCTACCTGCCCGATTAAGGGATCTGACATTCCACGCTCCGATCCGTAGAACGCCAGTTTTCTTTCTCCTGATAACGCCGTCCTCTTGAGTATTGCCCGCCCGGAGATCCGAATGGGGGACTATTTTACCTCCGGAATATTTTATCCAAGAGGACGCCATCATCATTTAATCATACAGTAAAGCTGCATGTCTGTAGTACACACAAATAAAAAGTTCAATAACCGCGAAAATATTATAAGGCAAAACGGAAATTACCATGTCCAATCACTAAGGACATTACAAATACTGCGATACAAACTTAGAATAATTCTCCACATAAGGTAAAAGTTATTTCATCATTCTCACTTTTTAGTAAAACCTTAAGATCATTCTTATTTGATCACTGTCCCTACTCAGTAGCAGAATCTCTACACGCGAATTAGAAAACTTTAGAGACAAAAGGGGCAAAATATCTTACTGCATGCTGTGCAGGGTGTCCTGCAGATTAAGCCAATCGAACAAGCTCACTTCTCAAAGGTTTAAATGGCTCTGAGCACTATGGGACTTAACATCTGAGGTCAGCCCCCTAGAACATAGAACTACTTAAACCTAAATAACCTTACGACATCACACACATCCATGCCCGAGGCAGGATTCGAACGTGCGACCGTGACGGTCGCGCGGTTCCAGACTGAAGCGCCTAGAACCGCTCGGCCACAACGCCTGCCTCACTTCTCAAAAAGAGCGCACTTATAATTAAACAACATCGAATATTATAGCATATACGTATACTAATTTAACCTATTAAAAACGAGAAGTTAGAAAAAATATTACATGTAACGGGATACGAACCACCGAGCTCTCAAACATTTCGTCACGAATCTGTGATGCTATTCATTGCGTCTTTTTCTTTATTACGGTAACCACTGCGTCATCTTTTTTTATTTTATTTTTTTTATTTTTAGATAAATTTCAATCTTATTTCAAGGATTGTATACGTTCATGTGTATAATATATACTTCATCTATACATATTTTACACTAGAACTGGATCGATATTGAGTCAAAACACAAAAGCAAAACGAGCAGGTAAGGTAGGAGAGAACAAGGCAAAGCAAATCAGATGGGATACATAATAAAGAAAACAGCTATCATCAGAAAAATGAAATTAACAAACACCTTGTCGACGCAAAACAAGATTCAACCTGTTGGCGAAGAGGTCTCGATATCGAGGCATCTGCAAGCATGTCCAATAGGCCATGGTCATATACTGTATGAGGCTCATGTGATTTTCCCTCTCGCCTTCTACAACATAATGAACGAAGTGTCCCAGGAACCACATAACGGCATGGGTTTTCGACTGCGAAAAGAAGGAAGAATCTGGGCGCAATATGATGTCCGTAGTGTATAAAGTCTCAGAGGATCGAGTAAGGAAGGCCAATTGCGTCCTAATCCAAGACCACTTTGCCACATGACCTCCACAAGTAAAGCGATGTCGTATCGTATCAGTAGACGTACAACAACTGCATAATCCGTGTCGCTAAGCTCACTACGGAAAAATCGCTCTTTCGTTGGGATCAAGTTATTTACTACCTTGTATCAAGAGGACGCTACACGCATCGGCAAAATCGGAAGACTGATATTGCACCAAACTGCCGTCCAGTTTGTTCGTGGCGATCCCTTTTCAACGAGGTTCGGGCAAGGGCCTGCCTTCCAACGAGTCTGTAGGAATTTCATGGTGAGGACGGGTCTCCATAAAATGTCAGCCCCTAAATAGCTCACCACAAGACAGAAGTCACGAATATGTTTTACTTATATTTTATGCGACCAACATCAATAGGGTGCTCAAGACTAGCAGGACGGAAACAGAGAAATAAAGGAGACGTGAATGCGTGAGTTTCTTGAGTTATCGTCAAAATAGTACGACTCACATATAGCACCTGCCTCTTCCTTCGTATATTAGCCAGGCCCAACCCCCCAAAGAACGAGGCTTCGGGACCACCCCATACCATAAGCAAGAGATATGTCTTTTTCATAAGAAACGACCAGACAATTGCTGTGGTTTATTCGCCATCATCGAGGGAGGCGAATAAACCTGAGCCACGTAATAAGCTTTGCATAAGTCATATGTATCCAGTATTCGAACTTTCTGGAGCAGAGTAAGAGAACGCCTTTCATGTTCCAGTATAGCTCCCTGATTTTTTCCGTTACAGACTTCCAGTTGAGCGTCGCCATTTTGAGTGGACAACGAACAATGATGATACCGAAAGATGTATGTCGATCCACTGCAGTAGCCCATGGAACAACGGCGCCATGAAAACCTCGCAAACCTTCATTAAGTAGTGCACCTGAACTCCAACAATAATTATCGGTTACAGCCTTCAGTCGAGGTATCTCCGCAGAATTGCGGAGTAGAACCATCACGTCTCCGCGTATGCACGAACAGCTACAGTCCCTCCGGAAAGCGTCCAACCTTTCAGCTGGGATGCTAGCACCCGAAGTAGGGGCTCCAGAGACAACACAAAGTCACTGACAGCGGGCTTCCTTGAGGCAATCCCCGACGGATATTTATCGGGGCCTCAGCTGGCCTTTAACAACTGCCAAAGCTGGGATATCCGTAAACAGATTTGAGAGCACTCGCCGTGTATCAACAGCAAAACCAACTGCCTCCAGAATCAACAGTAAAACCAACTGCCTCCAGAATCCTAAGCAAAAAGTCGTGATTAACACGATCAAATGCTTTATCGAAGTCTAGGAAAGCAATAGAAGGGGGCTAAAGTGACAACGGTTGTTGGATGTCAGTACCTAGCATATTACTATCGTAAACACTTCAGTCATAGGTATATTACTAATTGAAATTTAGATATGACAAACTGTACCAAGAACAATGCATTTCTAATCGATCCTCAACGGGCCGTTACCTTGAAATGCATACTGTCATAATACACAAGCTACAATATTTCTTTTACAATGAATATGACGTTTCTCGTCATTTCATTACAATGTACGAGGTGCATTCAAGTTCTAAGGCCTCCGATTTTTTTTCTCCGGACTGGAAAGAGATAGAAACATGCTCATTGTATTGAAATGAGGCCGCGTTTATTGTCAATACGTCCCAGAGATGGCAGCACCGTACGGCAGATGGAATTTTACCGACAGCGGCGAGAATGAGAACTGTTTTAAATACTTAAAATGGCGACGTTTTCCTTACTTGAACAGCGTGCAATCATTCGTTTTCTGAATTTGCGTGGTGTGAAACCAATTGAAATTCATCGACAGTTGAAGGAGACATGTGGTGACGGAGTTACGGATGTGTCGAAAGTGCGTTTGTGGGTGCGACAGTTTAATGAAGGCAGAACATCATGTGACAACAAACCGAAACAACCTCGGGCTCGCACAAGCCGGTCTGACGACACAATGGAGAAAGTGGGGAGAATTGTTTTGGGGGATCGCCGAATGACTGTGGAACAGATCGCCTCCAGAGTTGGCATTTCTGTGGGTTCTGTGCACACAAACCTGCACGACGACCTGAAAATGCGAAAAGTGTCATCCAGGTGGGTGCCACAAATGCAGACGGACGACCACACGGCTGCTCGTGTGGCACGTTTCCGAGCAATGTTGACGCGCAACGACAGCACGAATGGGACTTTCTTTTCGTCGGTTATGACAATGGATGCCACTTTTCAATCCAGAAACAAAGCGCCAGTCAGCTCAATGGAAGCACACGGATTCACCGCCACCAAAAAAATTCGGGTAACCGCCAGTGCTGAAAAAATGATGGTGTCCACGTTCTGGGACAGCGAGGGCGTAATCCTTACCCATTGCATTCCAAAGGGCACTACGGTAACAGGTGCATCCTACGAAAATGTTTTGAAGAACAAATTCCTTCCTGCACTGCAACAGAAACGTCCGGGAAGGCCTGCGCGTGTGCTGTTTCACCGAGACAACGGACCCGCACACCGAGCTAACGTTACGCAAAAGTATCTTCGTGATAACAACTTTGAAGTCATTCCTCGTGCTCCATACTCACCGGACTTGGCTCCTAGTGACTTTTGGCTTTTACCAACAATGAAAGACGCTCTCCGTGGCCGCACATTCACCAGCCGTGCTGCTATTGCCTCAGCGATTTTCCAGTGGTCAAGCCCGCATCTCGTGGTCGTGCGGTAGCGTTCTCGCTTCCCACGCCCGGGTTCGATTCCCGGCGGGGTCAGGGATTTTCTCTGCCTCGTGATGGCTGGGTGTTGTGTGCTGTCCTTAGGTTAGTTAGGTTTAAGTAGTTCTAAGTTCTAGGGGACTGATGACCATAGATGTTAAGTCCCATAGTGCTCAGAGCCATTTGAACCAGTGGTCAAAACAGACTCCTAAAGAAGCCTTCGCCGCTGCCACGGAATCGTGGCGTCAGCGTTGTGAAAAATGTGTACGTCTGCAGGGCGATTACATCGAGAAGTAACGCCAGTTTCATCGATTTCGGGTGAGTAGTTAATTAGAAAAAAATCCGAGGCCTTAGAACTTGACTGCACCTCGTATCATACATTTAACGATGGGCTTTCGAGAGCTCCAGAGCCTCCTAACTCTGCACCGAAGGTCGATGGCGTGCATGTGACGTAGCGGCATTCTGCCATCTCATTGGTCAACGTTCAAACGCACGTTCAGAATATCTGACAGGTATTGATCTGCACGTTCGGAAAGACTCCCCAACGTGCTATTCCACGCTATTACGTTAGAAACTCGGCTCGCTCAACGTTCTGATGCACGGTCCGTGTGCTGACGGCTTTAGGCATGTCTACGTCTACGAGTGTTGGAACTTTAATAGTGGCAACTACTTATTTACAACTTACACAAAGTAGATAAACGATTCAATATTTTACCGTCCTTCGAGGGAGTCACCAATAGTGTGTGCCACCGAAGTGGAAAGCTTTGGATTGGCTGAACAGAGCGCAGTCGTGTTGATAGCTCGAGAGGGGCGGTCTACTACCCTACGAATCACTGTAACAATTCTGAAGCGAATGCCATGAAGTGCTTCCATACTCTGCAGCTGTCGGCACACAAAACGTACTGTCGAACGTCACCGCTGAGCGTGCCGATTCAACGTGCTGCTGAACGCTCAGAAACGATGCGGCTTGTGCCTCAACTTGTTATACGCGATCGCAGCGCGCTCAAGCGGCAGTTGTCGGCTGTATCTGGCTCGCACATCACGCTGTTTAAGAAGTGGCCGGGCGTAAAATTCATACGTTAGCTCTATTACAACGTGCATTTGCTCCTTTGTCCATATGCTAGTAATGTTGCTGTGTCTTAGTATAAATAAATAAAAACTTGAAATCCGCGGACATGTTAAACTGAAGAGCCATAGAAACTTGTTCACCTGCCTTTTATCGCGTGCAGCCCACGCGAGCACGCAGAAGTGCAGCAACACGACGTGGCATGGACTCAATTAATGTCTGAAGTAGTGCTGGAGGCAACTAATACCGTGAACCCTACAGCGCTGTCCATAAGTCCGTAAGAGCACCAGGCCAACCTGATTTAGATTTTCCGTGAATTTCCCTAAGTCGCTCCAGGAAAATGCCGGGATGGTTCCTTTGAAAGAGTTCGACTGACTTCCTTCCTTCCATCCTTTTCTAATCCGACGTGACCGATGAACTCGCTTTTTGGTCCCCCCTCCCCAATCAATCAAAACTGTATGGAACGCCTTCTGCAAATGAACAGCACGTTGCAAGGCATCCCATATATGGCCCGTAATGTTCCTGTCTGGGAAGTTTGGTGGCCAGCAGAAGTGTTTAAACTCAGAAAAGTGTTCCTGGAGCCACTCTGTAGCAATTCTGGACATGCTGGGTGTCGCACTGCCCTGCTGAAATTGGCCAAGTAAGTCTGGATGCACAATGGACACGATTGGATGCAGGTGATCAGACAGGACGCTTACGTACGTGTCACCTGTTTGAGTCGTATCCAGACGTATCAGAGGTCCCATATCACTCCAATTGCACACACTCCACACCATTACAGAGCCTCCACTAGCTTGAACAGCCCGTGCTGACATGCAGGGTCCATAGATCCGTGAGGTTGTCTCCATACCCGTACACGCCCATCCGCTCGATACAATTTGAAACGAGACTCGTCCGACCAGGCAACATGTTTCCAGTCTTCAACAGTCCAATGTCGGTGTTGATGGGCCCAGGCGAGGCGTAAAGCTTTGTGTCGCGCAGTCATCAAGGGTACACGAGTAGGCCTTCGGCTCCGAAAGCCCATATCGGTGATGTTTCGTTGAATGGTTCACACGCCGACACTTGTTGATGGCCAAGCACTGGAATCTCAAGCAATTTGCGGAAGGGTTGCACTTCTGTCACATTGACACGTTGGTCCCGTTCTTGCACGATTTTCCTCCGGCTGCAGCGACGTCGGAGATTTGATATTTTACCGGATTCCTGATGTTCACGATACACTCGTGAAATGGTCTTGTATAGGCGTTGCCGACCGCAGCGCCGTATTCTATTCTGTATTTGAATACCCATGCCTTCACCAGTTTCTTTGGCGTTTCAGTGTATAAGCCAAAAAAGGAAATTGCTAGAACATTGACGTATAAAAGTTCAGTTCCATTACAAACAGTGCGTTACACATTCTTACTTGATCACTGTTCCTATTCGGCAACGGAATATTTACAAAACGTGAAATAAGAAACTTAAAACGAATATATTCAAAATATCTTAGTGCAAATGGTGCAACCTGTCTTGTAGATTAAACCAATGAACGAACGAACTCCTCAGAAACAGCGTGGTTATATTTACATAACATCGAACATTATAGAATTTACTTTTTTTAAATTAACAAAAAGGTATCAGAACCTATTAAAAAACTTGAAGACTAGCAATAAAAATATTTTTATGTACTGTGGCCCGAACCAGCGGCACATGAACCGCCGCTTTGCCATTCTGCGGCGGCATTCATTCCATTACATCCATTATAGGGGTATTGTTGTTGTTGTTATGGTCTTCAGTCCTGAGACTGGTTTGATGCAACTCTCCATGTATAGGGGTGTAACGGGTAGATTCTATCCTGAAGACATCGATCATGCAAAATCCAACTCGTACTTTGGATCGAAGCAGTCAGGAAGATACTGTATTTCTTGATTTCCGAAACGCATTTGCAATCAGTCTACTAAGGAGATTGCTTTAAAATCACTCGTGCGACCATTCCTAGAATACTGCTCAAGCGTATGGGACCAGTACCAAATAGGACTAACAGGGGATATTGAACGTAGACACAGAGGGGAACAGCACGAATCGTCAAAGTTTTATCTGATCAGTTGGGGAGTACAACTGAGATGCTGAAGAAACTGAACTGGAAGACTCTTGAAGATAGACGTACGAGGGGCGTTTGAAAAGTCCGTGCAAAGTCCTAGAGGTGGCACCACCGGCTCGTATCATGTTTAGTTAGTAGCATCTTTGGAAAGAACGCACACCAAGTTTCAGCCATATTGGTCTATTTCTTTATGTTTGGCATTCGTGTGAATCAAGAAAGTCGAGTGATTGTCAAAAAATGGACGAAAAAAAGTTTCGTGTGGTGATTAAACATTACTTTATGAAAGGCAAAACGTCTCAGGAGACTAAAGAGAAGTTTGGTAAACATTACGGTGACTCTGCACCTTCGATTAGAACAGTTTATAAGTGGTTTCAAAATTTTCCGAGTGGCCATATGGGCACAAGTGATGCTGAACGTTCTGGACGCCCTGTGGAGGTTACGGCTCCAGAAATCATTGATAAAATCCATGATATGAGGATGGATGACAGAAGAGTTAAGGTGTGTGAGATTGCTAGTGCTGTGAGCATCTCGAATGAATGGGTACATAATATTTTGCATAAACACTTGGACATGAAAAAGCTGTCCACAAGATGGGTTCCGCGAGTGTTCACGCTTGACCAAAAACAGAATCGTGAGAAGTGTTGCAAGGATGGTTTGCAGCTGTTCAGGAAGAATGCGCAGGACTTTAAGCGTCATTTCGTCACGGTGGATGAAACATGGATACATTACTATACTCCTGAGACCAAACAACAATCTAAGCAATGGGTTACCAAGGGGGAATCTGCACCAAAAGAGTCGAAGACCATTCCTTCGATCGGATTTGGGATTCGCAAGGGATAATCCTCATCGACTATCTGGAAAAGGGTAAAACTATTACAGGTGCATATTATTCATCGTTACTGGACCGTTTGAAAACCGAGCTGCAAGAAAAACGCCGGCGATTGGACTGCAAAAAAGTCCTTTTCCATCACGACAATGCACCAGCACACACCTCAGCAGTTGTGCTCTCAAAATTAATGGAAACAGGATTCCAGCTCGTTTCACATCTCCCCTATTCTCCAGACTTGGCTTCCTCGGACTACTATTTTGACCCCAATTTGAAGAAATGGCTGGCGGGACAAAGATTTTATTCAAACGAGGAGGTGATTGCAGCAACTAATAGCTATTTTGCAGACTTGGACAATTCATATTTCTCGGAAGTGATCAACAAATTAGAACAGCGTTGGACAAAATGTATAAGTCTGAAAGGAGACTATGTCGAAAAATAAAAAAGGTTTACCCCAAACACGTAAGTAGTTTTTATTTTTGCACGGACTTATCAAACGTCCCTCGTAAACTATCCCGAGAAAGTCTACTAACGAAGTTTCGAGAACCGGCTTTAAATAGTGATCCTAGAAATATATTTCAATCACCTACGTATCGCTCACATAGAGATCGTGATGATAAGATCAGACTAACTGCTGCACGCACACAGGCATTCAAAAAATCATTCTTCCAGCGCTCTATAAGAGAATGGAACGGGAAGAATCCCTCATAAATGGTACAGTGGGACGTACACTCTACCATGCACTTCATGGAGGTTCGCAATGTATAGGCGTAGATGTAGATGTAGGCGGCAGTGTGGAACTGTATGCACCGAGCGAGGTGGGACAGTGGATATCACTCTGCACTCCCGTTCGGGAGGACAACGGTTCAAAACCGCGTCAGGCCAACCTAATTTAGATTTTCCGTGAATTTCCCTAAGTCGCTCCAGGAAAATGCCGGGATGGTTCCTTTGAAAGAGTTCGACTGACTTCCTTCCATCCATCCCTTTCTAATCCGACGTGACCGATGAACTCGCTTTTTGGTCCCCCCTCCCCAATCAATCAAAACTGTATGGAACGCCTTCTGCAAATGAAGGAACATGGAATCTAGCTGGCTGCCGTTATCTGGGTATCATGGTGGAACAGAGCGAGCTGGGTCACTAGGAGGTGGAATTCGCGCTCAGCTGTGAGAGCAGGCGACACGTGTGTGGGTGTTTTCGCTCTCTTGGAACTGCCAGGTATGCGCCTGCCTCCCCCACTTCTTTCCCGAATCGAAAAGAAGTCGGCAATTTTAAGAAGAATGTGGAAAAAAAAGTGAACAAGTGCAAGGAGGATTCACGCTCTGAGGATTCCGTACAAACGTAATTATGTTCATGGATAGTTGATGGGTCAGTATAAAAATATGTGACGCAAATGCTCTTGTCTTTTGACTGCATTGGCTTAGAAGCATAAATTTTTTACACCGCCAAGGGACTGTAGAACTAAGGGCATGAATAGATGTCAACTTCATACTTAGCCGGCCGCAGTGGCCGAGCGGTTCTAGGCGCTTCAGTCTGGAACCGCGCGACCGCTACGGTCGCAGGTTCGAATCCTGCCTGGGGCATGGATGTGTGTGATGTCCTTAGGTTAATTAGCTTTAAGTAGCTCTAACTTCTAGGGGACTGATGACCTCAGATTTTAAGTCCCATAATGCTCAGAGCCATTTGAACCATTAGCTAACTTCATACTTAGAGCTGTTCCTGACAAAAAGATGTCTTAGCACCAGACGGAGAGACAGTCGAAGGCCAAAGTACTCTAAAAGACAACGGACAATACAGACAGTCTCTTTAGTAGATCTTTGTATTTGTTTTTGATTCGGCTTTCTCAGAACATTCTCTATGTGGTTCTTTTTTTCTTTTCTGTTCGCAATTGTAATTCGTAGGTATTTAATTGAATTTACTGCCTTTGAATTTGGTTGATTTATTGTGCAACTGATGGTTAAACACTTCTACCACTCTTGTGGGTGAACTCACACTTTACATTAGTTGGGGTCAATTGCCAATATTAGCACCATGTTGTCGAAATAAGGCCCCTGAAGTAAACAGCATTCGAACTACTGATAGCCTTGGGAGAGCCAGCCCTGACAAAACTCTACCATCCGGTGACCAACATGTATGAGACAGGCAAAATTCCGTCAGACTTCAAGAGCTATATAGTAATTCCAATACTAAAGGAAGCAGGTGTTGACAGATGTGAAAATTACCGAACTATCAGTTTGATATGTCACGGTTGCAAAATACTGACACGAATTATTTACAGACGACTGGAAAAACTGATAGATGCCGACATTGGGGAAGATCAGTTGGGGTTCCCTACAAATGTGAGGCAATACTAACCCTACGACTTATCTTAGGAGATAGATTAAGGAAACGCGAATCTATGTTTCTAGCTGTAGTGGACTGTTAAGGCAGCCAGTCCACAGTGAAGTAGCCGAAAAGGCACGCGTAAACTCACGCCGTCTTGCGTTAAGTCTGGAACAGGATTCGTAATGAATGTGATAAAGAAAAGAACGTAGCTACTAGAACACTCAACTTTTATATCGTCCTTTGGTATACAGCATTCTTGATGATACAAGTGAGACCATCTTGAGGTACATGCAACGTTACAAATGGTTAATGGCGCCTTGCTAGGTCGTAGCCATTAACTTAGCTGAAGGCTATTCTAACTGTCTCTCGGCAAATGAGAGAAAAGCTTCGTCAGTGTAGTCGCTAGCAAAGTCGTCGTACAACTGGGGCGAGTGCTAGTCCGTCTCTCGAGACCTGCCTTGTGGTGGCGCTCGGTCTGCGATCCTGACAGTGGCGACACGCGGGTCCGACATGTACTAATGGACCGCGGCCGATTTAAAGCTACCACCTAGCAAGTGTGGTGTCTGGCGGTGACACCACACTAGCATTTGTAGACTTAGAGAAAACAGTTGACAATGTTGACTGGAGTAGTCTCTTTCAAATTCTGAAGGTGTCAGGGGCTAAATACAGGGAGCGAAAGGCTATTTACAATTTGTACAGAAACCAGATGACAGTTATATAAGAGTCGAGGGGCATGAAAGGGAAGCAGTGGTTGGGAAGGGAGTGAGACAGGGTTGTAGCCTCTCCCCGATGTTATTCAATTAATGCATTGAGCTAGCACTAAAGGAAACAAAAGAAAAATGTGGAGTAGGAATTAAAATCCATGGAGAACAAATAAAAACTTTGAGATCTGCCGATGACATTGTAACTCTGTCAGAGACAGCAAAGGACCTGGAATTGCAGTTGAACGGAATGGACAGTCTTGAAAGGAGGCCATAAAATGAACACCAACAAAAAGCAAAACGATGATAATGGAATGTAAATTAAATCAGGTGATGCTGAGGGTATCAGATTAGGAAATAAGAAAATAGTAGATGAGTTTTTCTATTTGGGGAGCAAAATAACTAATGATGGTCGAAGTAGCGAGGATATAAAATGTACAGTAGACTGGCAATGGCAAGAAAAGCGTTTCTGAAGAAGAGAAATTGTTAACATGGAGTATAGATTTAAGTGTCAGGAAGTCTTTTCTCAAAGTATTTGTATGGAGTGCACCCACGTATGGATGTGAAACGTGGACGATATATAGTTTGGACAAGAAGAGAATTGGGGAGAAGAGGAATTTGTGGCACAACTTGTCTAGAAGAACATGTTTTGAAGCATCAAGGGATCACCAATTTAGTATTGGAGGGCAGCGTGGGTGGTAAAAGTCGAAGAGGGGGACCAAGAGATGAATACACTAAGTAGATTCATAAGGATGTAGGGTGCAGTAGTTACTTGGAAATGAAGGAGCTTGCACAGGATAGAGTAGCAAGGAGAGCTGCAGCAAACCAGTCTCTGGAATGAAGACCACAACAACACTAATATGTTATCTAAATCGTTTTGCAGTTGGTTTTAATCTTTTGATGTCTTTACTAGACGATACACGACAGCACCATCGACAAAACGAAGTAAGACAGCAGCTCAGATTGTCTCCTAAATGGTTTATTATGATAAGGGACAGCAGAGGGCCTATAACACTACCATGAGGAACGCCACAAATTGTTTCTGTTTTACTCAATGACTGCGAATTGTGACCTCTCTGACAGGAAATAACGAATCCACTCGCATAACTGAGACGATATTCCATAAGCAAGCAACTTGATTACCCGCCACTTGTGAAGTACGGTATCAACAGTCTTCTGGAAATCGAGAAATACGTAATCAACTTGCAATCCCTTGTCGACAGCACTCAACATTTCGTGTGGGTGAAGAGTTAGTTGTGTTTCACCAGAATGAAGTATTCTAAACATGGGTTTAGAAAACGTCGTTCTTGTGAAACACAATAGACCATTCTCTTCAAGGTAACATAATGTTCGAACACAATATATGTTCCAAAATAATAGATGATATACGCCTGCGAGTTAGTAGATTACTCCTGCTGCCTTTCTTGGCTTTGTTGGGAGCATTTTAGGAAACTGGAGCTCATCTATAACGGGGAGAATGTACACAATAGTAGCGCGAACCACTCTCGAATAATGCTTGAGTTTTTGGGATACCCACCATGTAGCATTAAAGGAAAAGAGAAGCAATTTACAAGTGCGCCACTAGATTTATTACTAGTATGTCTTACCAACACGGAATTGTGGCGTGAACTCAAATGATAATTCCCGGACGAAAGACGAAGTTTATGAAATGTTACTGAGAAAGTTTACAACATCACTGATACACTGTAAGAACGAATCCACTGCAGTGAACGTGCATCGCCCGTAAGAGCCGCCAAGGCACGGTAAGTGAAATCAGGGATCCTAAATAAGCTCATAGCGCTTTGTCTGTTAGGTATTATATTTTGGGTAACTCTGCCCATTCTCAAAGGATGGTTTTGGCTCAGAAACGGACAGTTCCAGTGTACGTTCGCGAAGCTCTTGTCGAACCCGTTCACTAGTCTGGGTATTCTGACATTGGCCCCTCTCTCTCTCTCTCTCTCTCTCTCTCTCTCTCTCTCTCTATATATATATATATATATATATATATATATATATATATATATATAATTACAGGGCTATTACAAATGATTGAAGCGATTTCATGAATTCACTGTAGCTCCATTCATTGACATATGGTCATGACACACTAAAGATACGTAGAAAAACTCATAAAGTTTTGTTCGGCTGAAGCCACACTTCAGGTTTCTGCGGCCAGAGCGCTCGAGAGCGCAGTGAGACAAAATGGCGACAGGAGCCGAGAAAGCGTATGTCGTGCTTGAAATGCACTCACATCAGTCAGTCATAACAGTGCAACGACACTTCAGGACGAAGTTCAACAAAGATCCACCAACTGCTAACTCCATTCGGCGATGGTATGCGCAGTTTAAAGCTTCTGGATGCCTCTGTAAGGGGAAATCGACGGGTCTGCCTGCAGTGAGCGAAGAAACGGTTGAACGCGTGCAGGCAAGTTTCACGCGTAGCCCGCGGAAGTCGACGAATAAAGCAAGCAGGCAGCTAAACGTACCACAGCCGACGGTTTGGAAAATCTTACGGAAAAGGCTAAAGCAGAATCCTTACCGTTTACAATTGCTACAAGCCCGACATCCGATGACAAAGTCAAACGCTTTGAATTTTCGGCGCGATTGCAACAGCTCATGGAAGAGAATGCGTTCAGTGCAAAACTTGTTTTCAGTGATGAAGCAACATTTTTTCTTAATGGTGAAGTGAACAGACACAATGTGCGAATCTGGGCGGTAGAGAATCCTCACGCATTCGAGCAGCAAATTAGCAATTCACCAAAAGTTAACGTGTTTTGTGCAATCTCACGGTTTAAAGTTTACGGCCCCTTTTTCTTCTGCGTAAAAAACGTTACAGGACACGTGTATCTGGACATGCTGGAAAATTGGCTCGTGCCACAACTGGAGACCGACAGCGCCGACTTCATCTTTCAACAGGATGGTGCTCCACCGCACTTCCATCATGATGTTCGGCATTTCTTAAACAGGAGATTGGAAAACCGATGGATCGGTCGTGGTGGAGATCACGATCAGCAATTCATGTCATGGCCTCCACGCTCTCCCGACTTAACCCCATGCGATTTCTTTCTGTGGGGTTATGTGAAAGATTCAGTGTTTAAACCTCCTCTACCAAGAAACGTGCCAGAACTGCGAGCTCGCATCAACGATGCTTTCGAACTCATTGATGGGGACATGCTGCGCCGAGTGTGGGAGGAACTCGATTATCGGCTTGATGTCTGCCGAATCACTAAAGGGGCACATATCGAACATTTGTGAATGCCTAAAAAAACTTTTTGTGTTTTTGTATGTGTGTGCAAAGCATTGTGAAAATATCTCAAATAATAAAGTTATTGTAGAGCTGTGAAATCGCTTCAATCATTTGTAATAACCCTATATATATATATATATATATATATATATATATATATATATATATATATATATATATATATATATATCGTCGTTTCTAGTTAACAATGGCAGCTTATTCCCAAGAAGTAGCAGTTAATACTAGGCAGAAATTCAATCTGCATTTGGATCGCACTTTCTTGACTCTAGTTCAGCATACTGCTGCATCCATTTTCAAAAAGACACCAGAAGAATTAAAAACTCTAGCAGTAATACACGCTCTTTCAAATCTAAACTGAAGAACGTTCATCTAATGATTTTTCTGACGTTTCGCCAGCACGAGTGGCTGGCATTGTCAAAGCTTCACCCTCCATTGCCGGTGGTGAACTGGAGCCGAGCTCGCGGGCGCAGACTATATCTACCTGGCGCGCCAACGTCCCTGGGACGTTGGCGCGCCAGGTACATATAGTCTGCGCCCGCGAGCTCGGCTCCAGTTCACCACCGGCAATGGAGGGTGAAGCTTTGACAATGCCAGCCACTCGTGCTGGCGAAACGTCAGAAAAATCATTAGATGAACGTCGGCCGAAGAACCCGAGACAGAAGCCAATAGGCAGTTTGTCAACAAGTGGCCACGAAAGCCTTAACAATTTTGTAAACTGAAGAACTTCCTCATGTGTAACTCCTTCTATTCTGTGAAGGAGTTTCTTGAACAATTAAGCTGTTTCATATGCTATAGTGTTAATTGAGTTTACTTAAACTTCTTGTCTTTTCTTGGATTTATAAGCATTTTATTTTTATCTGTTATTACTTTTATGTTGTAATTTCACGTACTGACATGTTCCAAGACCTTGGAGATTTGATCCTCAGTTTGGTCCTACGAAACTATACATGTAAAATAAAATAATTAAAAAAAAAAAACAGGTAAGGCACTGACTGACAATGGTATAAAGTACCCTACGCCATGCCCCTTACGTTCGCTTGCACATTACGTATGTAGGCGTAATTGTACGTAGGGGACTTGCAAAGTAACGTGGAATCCAGATAGCGTGTAGTTCCTGGCAAGTCTTCAAAGCATTTGAAGTGAAGGTTGGGTTAAAGGCAGACTGCAATATTCCGCGGTGCAACTGGGAATCGAGCCCACGACCTCACCGGTTCCCGGCACAGGCTTTACCAGTAGACTATCAGATCTGACTGGCGATCACGGATTTGGAATTTGAACACTAAACCACACTGTGATGCATAACGAAGTATACAGGGTGTTTCACAACTCACGTGATACACTTAGACGGGTTGTAGACGGGACTTAGTAGATCACGTTTTACATAGGAACCCATGTACGGAAACGTCTTCCAGCGACGCCGCAGGACTCAAAGTTACAGCCACCGGCGCCTGCAAATGTACGTATATACTGGGTGATGCTGTGAGGATGTTACAAAGATGATGGAGAAGGATGAATGTATCAGTTTGAGGTAAGGAGCTCTGTGCCGGAAACGAACGAGTCGAAAGTTAAAAGCGAAAACCGTTTTGGTACCTCTGACAGTGGAATAAAACTATAGATACTGTTGTTGCTAAGACTGAGATCTAAAATGCATACTTTAAAAGCTATGAGCACACTAGATCCTCAGGCACGCATTTTAGAGTCCATGTTTACTGGAAATTTCTTCTTGTCTTGGTCCATACTACCGCCTTTGAAAGTTGCTTACCCTACATTCTTCGCAACAACAGCACTAATACATGTATTCCACTGTCAGAGGTATCCGAACGGTTTTGCTTATAACTTTCGACTCGTTCGTTTTCGGACCAAGCACCCCTACTTCAAATTGATACATTTATTCGTCTCCTTAATCCTTCAAAGTCTGAAACATCATGATAGGTATACACTTGGAGGCGCTGGCTCCTATAACTTCGACGCTCTGTACAGTCGTTGGGTGACGTTTTCCGGACATGGTTTCCTTTGCAAACCTTGACCTACCAAGTACTATCTACAACCTCCAGAAATGTGTAACATGAACTGTGAAACACTGTATATTGCATGTAGTTGGAATTTACAACACTACTCGCCGTTATCACTCATTCTTGAATCTTGTATGCTAGCCTTGCTTATACCGTTACGTGCTATAGTGGTTGTGCAGTGGAGTTGTGCTTTGTGTAGCTTTCTGTGTTTGAAGTGGTCGTCGCCACATCTTGGTGGTCAATAGAACATCTGTCCCTTTCGCTCCAACGTATTCACAGAGGAAAAAAATTCTTGATTGTTCCGTAATGTTCTCGAGCTTCTAGGAACATTCTCATTAAAAATGTTGCAGAATATTTTAGAATGCACTAGAACGCAGCTTGGAAACGGTACGTATATAATTGGTCTGCGCTCTGACAAATTCATCTAATCCGATGGGTTGCGAAACGAAATAAAGACAGAGCAACAACCTACTGAAAAAGTGTATCCACATACGGAAACTACGTATACATAGAATGGTCTTGTGAGCGAACAGTTTAAGCAATAAAAAGTGACGTAGTTGAATGAACAAATCACCGAATACAGAATATTTTACCAGCGCAAGAAAATTCTTAAATTTATTGATGAAATTCTGAACAAAGACGAAGGCGTGTACTTCTCACAAGAATTCCTAAATTCGATATGCCCTTTCAAAAAGGTGTATAACAACAACATACAAACAGACACATTAACCGCAAATGAAAAAGACAAGTCAGTATTCATAACATTCATTCAAACTAACTTATCGTTCAGCTTTGAAAGGTTTCAGTTTGTAAGAGGTTCATTAGGGATTAATTACTATTCGCTAGCGTATTTGGGCAGATGTAATTTCGATGGATTGCTCACGCGCTGCCTGCGATATGGAATATCTGTGCTACAATAGAATCGCAGGTCAGAGCAGTGTTGGCAGTAAGTCGAGTTTAGTAGCTCGCAGAGAGCAGTCGTGTTTTGTAACTCGCACAGAACACTTGAGTTATGGAAGTTCGGGCAGGGCAGTGCAGCGGTTGACTTGTGTTGGGCCTGTCGTGCAAAACGATGGCGGTGCCTGAGCGATGTGGTATGTGGTAAAAAAAATATATATTGTTCTTTGTTGCCGCGCGCATATGTTAATTGCCGCAACTGATTGAACCTCAATTGTAATGTTGAAGTCCCATGTAATTCCTTGCAGAAATGTTTCAATAATAACTTTTGTTCTGAAGAAAACTTTTGCCAGTCATTTATCGGAGTTTAAAGATTTTACGAATTTTTCCTGTGCATACTCATGTTGATTAAGCAAAAGAAAATCAGTTGTTTTCCTGCAAACGAAAATTTAGCGGCCAGCATTGCACTGGGCTGTGCCAAAAATTTCTTATGGGACATCATTATGAGGTACGAATTTTTCAGTTTATTCAGGATGATTTCACAGGGCCATGACGCAGCACTGCTGACGTCAAAACTTATTAATCTCGATATGTTAATGAAAGGCCACATTAAAACTTGAAATTTTATTATTGGAAAGAAATTTTCTATTGGGAACTTAAACGAGATTTTTCTGTTGGGAGGTTACACTAAATGTGAATATTATAATTATTTTTTCTGTTGGGAGTTTACAAGATTAGCATACAGTATGACTAACATAAAGCACAATGACTGGCTGCATTTTAAAGAACCGTGCTCCTCGCACAACCAACTATATAACGTGTTTGTGTACTGGATACTTACAAACTTATTCATCTTTGCATCTGAAAGCAAAACACCAAATAAAGTTATAAGAATATACTTTGAGTAAGTTAGTTGCTATGCAAATGAAATGATTAACTGCACTTTTCCCGACTGAAAAACAAATGAGAAGAGGGGAACAGAAGCTGGTGTATCTCAGCCAGTGTGAAAACATACTTATTTGCAGCCAACGCTGGGATTAGACGATTTTCAGAAGAACCACAGCGAAGATCAAAATCTTGCAACATTTAACATAAACATGTTGCTGATGGTCAGGCAGCTAAGACACGAAAAAACACATACTCAAATAAAATGCAAAAAATGCTCTACTTACCACAAACGAAATCACAAGTCTCGAAACTTACCTGAAAAATAAGAAAAAGATTATTAGTTTCAAAGCAGTTCACCTTCATTATTAATTCGATATTACTGTGTCGCTGAATTTGTGCAGAAAAATTGACTAAATTTACTATGTCGCCTTGGTATGCACAAATTAAGGGAAAAAGTACAAAAATTAAAATAGCAAAGGGAAACACAAAACAGACAATGAAAGTTATTCATAAAGCTATAATAATCATCTCAAAGAACTAGCATTTGCGAATATTTTCGTAAACAATTGTTTTCGAATGTTGCAGAACATTCTTGAATGTTCTAGAGCAAAACTTGGAAACGACACGCATCGAATTAGACCACACACGGGCAAAATTAACCAGTTAGTTGTGAACTGTAGTGAAGACAGAGGAGTAACTCATCGAATACGTGTATCTGCTTACAGACAGAAACTATGCAATCAAAGAATGCTTGAATGAATGAACAAGATTAGCAACAGAAAACGATATAGTTCAACAAACCGACAAGGGTGCCTTCCTCAGCTGTAAACAGGCAAATGGGGCAGTGGAGCGCGTTCGCAAACGTCGAATCGGACACTGGAGTACATTCTTAAGTGTCGAATGGGGCAATGGAGTGCATTTGCAAGCGTCGAATGGGGCAGCTTTACCGTGGCATTTGCTCAGCCTGTGTATAAACGTCGCGATGGATCAACTGGAGCAGACGACAGCGGGACAGCGGCGAGAAAGCGGGGAGCGCAGAGGCGCCAGCCGGCCAGACAGCAGCGGCGCTGCCCACGTGGCGTCGGCGTCGCGACGCGTCAGGAATAGCCGCTCTGTTGTGTCTGGGTTTGCTTCCAAATCGCGCGCCGCACCCGAAATACACACTGCGGCCACCACGGCACCAGGTGAGCGCTGCACGCAGGTAGCAGCCAAAGCTCTGTACAGGCTAGAGGAGGCCGCCATTTTGGGCCCACCGCGCTGCTGCTCACACATTTTCAGCCACAGAATACTGTGTCAGAAGTATGCCGTATTTTAGGATGTGGTAGTATGTACCAAAAAAAGGAACCAAAAATATTCAGTAGATGTATATTGATGAGCTAAACATTATGACCAGCTGCTTAATAGCTAGTATGTCCGTCTTTGGGACCAAATAAACCACTCATCGAGCGTGAAAGGATGCAGGTGGCTTACAGCTGTCAGCGTGTCTTCGATTACTCCCACAGGTTCCATGCAAGCACACGAGAATGCCTCCCATAGCGTAATATTGCTCGCACCAGCCATTCACCTCAATGCCGGCATTTTTGGAGACGACTGTCGATCAAGTTTTACTGTGCTTCTTTCTGCCTCTTTCCGTAGATGCTCACGACAGTAGCACGTGAACATTCGACCAGCTTCGCCGTTTTCGAGGTACTCGTTTACAGGATCTGTGTAATAATAATTGGCCCTTTGTGAAAGTCGTTTCTCTCGACGAATTTCCCCATTTGCAACCTATATCGTAGCTAAGGTGATCCCCCTCCCCTGTCTGCCCCGTTTATATACTTTTTTACCGCCTCACGTGTCCGCAACGCCACCAGGTGGCAGCCAGTGTCGCAGTGGGCAGTGGTCATGACGTTTCGGCTGATCAGTGTACCTACCTTAAGAGCTACGAGCACTTGTTCATCTTCACTACTATGAAACTCATCTTTACTACTGCAAGCTTTTTGCTGTTACGAACGACCTACAAAATGCAGTAAACAAATAAGCACAGCTTTAATCTGACGTTGTACATGGGTACAGCACATTAAAAGAGCTATCATTCCAACAACGTCCGCTGATGTTCGTGCGTGATGGGAGCTCCATCCCAGTATCTCTGAAATGGGCGAGAACACCTCACACAGGCACTTAAAGGGCTATGGATTGGTCGGGGAGCTCGTTCTCGCGAACTTAATCCCTTGGATTTTTGGTTGTAGGGACACTCAAAAATCTTTGGGTTACAGAAGCCCTATTAATGACTACACTACAGAACTGCATCATCAACGCCCATCAGCACATCGTGAGCTCTATGGAGTTTTTCATGGAGTACATGATTCCTTAAGACGTAGGACAGAACAGAAGCATGCCTTACTATGAATGAATGAGCACTTCCCTTAACGATTGTTCGCAAGTGTAGGTCTGAAGTGGTAGCAAGCATATTACACCAGAAGCTCTCTCCTGTTTCACAGTAACAGAATAATGTTTTACCATTAGTCTACTGCCGTTACGAAGATTGCAGTAGAAGATATGTGTTTCAGAGTCGCGAAGATCATCAAGTAGCCATGTTTACTAGAGATTTTTTCCCTTCTTTTCGTCGATACTATCTTCTCTCAAACTATGAAAACTTTTTTTATCATCCTGTATAATGACCTCACGATGGTCTAAGAATCGAAAAGTCGATTTATGACAGAATAAATATAATTCCGCAGAACATTAAGAAGGGTGTCCTATTTAATATTGTTATCAAATTCTGCCAAGCACCGACGGAAATTTGGAAACTTGTGATAAGTTCCTATGGGACCAAACTGCTGAGTTCATCGTTCCCTAGGTTTACACACTTCTTAATGTAACTTAAACTAACTTATGCTAAGGACAACACACACCCCGATGCCCGAGGAAAGAGTCGAACCTCCGAAGGGGAGAGCCACGGCTACCCCGTGCGGCAACCGACGGAAAATTCAGTTTATGTATATACTTTTATTTATGCGAATGTCACTGAAAGCATCTAACAGAAATGTGTGTCAGCAGTACAAAAGGAATTAAAGTCGAGAACAGTCTGGGTCAGAGGAAGAGCGAAAACTAACAGTGTGAGATTAGCAGGTGAGATTGTGAAGGAAGGGGGTGGGGGTGGGGGTGGGGGCGGGGTGAGGGGAGAGAAATCGAAAGGGAGAAGTTTACAATCAGAGAAACAGGTACCGGTAACATGTTGATCAGAAGAGAAAGAGGTGGGATGTAAGAAGAGGCAAACTATGCCGATGATAAAAGATAGAGCTTTCATCTTCTCTTGGGTCTTGAGGCTGGGAGTCGCCTTTTTATACACTTTTTTTGAATGCCAAATTTATTGGTTCCTTAAAATCCAAAATATTTGTTTATTCACTTTTTTCCTTAAGTGCCAATAGATAACTGCCAGTATTTACAGTTTTTAACTGCAACTGGTCGAGTACTACTTGTACTTGAATCCAGAAGCAGAAACCCGCCATAGACATTCTAATTTACACTAGTTTCATTTTGGTAATATCACTGGCCACTGTTCCAGTTTCTAAAAAAATGTGACGATCTAAGGTAAAGATACATTCTAGCAATAGTTAAAATCTACGTGAGGGCTGCAATTATGGGCCCTCGGTAACAATGCATTTCTGCAAAAACAGCGTGTCAATAACACCTTCGATTTCAGAAGTGTTTGCAGTGTAAGTCTTCGTTAATTCGCACAGTTAGGCTAAACAAGGTGAAATTCTAGTACCTGATACACACGACATATTGATGCACTACGATTAAACCATCAACCTCTGCCCCGATATTTAGTTCGTTCAACTCATTCTTGAGTACTGCTCACTTCTATGGAACCTAGTGTGGTTCGACTGACAGAGAAAGTAAAGAAGATTTTAAAAACAGCGCTTTTCGTCTCGGTTTCGTTTGACATGTGTAAAAGCCTCGTATAGATTCTCATCTCATTCCAGTGGAAAACGCGACAAAATTGAGTTATGCATATAAGGGTGTATAAGGGTGTGGTTCACCGTTCACATAAATTCGAGAGTATACGTTCGTGGAAGAGTCAACCTACATTTTACTTCTGACTACGTATGGGATGTACCAGGAGGAATGGTCAACATTCAGGATATGACAGGAACCTTCATTCGAATCATGAAAGCATAGTTAACATGGGCTCTACAAAGAAATACCTTAAGAGCTATGACACTCGTCTCTTCTATTGAACAATTTTTTCTTTATATGGTCCATACCACCTCCTCTCAAAAACAGAAAGCAAAAAGGGCCAATTAAAATCTAATGACGAAGGAAGTCGTCGAAAGTTCGCGATGGTAGCTCTAACGCTGCAAGAGATCCATGAAGAATTTATTCAGAGTACAACAATGTCTCCATCACTTCACCTCAACCACTACTTCTCAATGTCCAACGTAACTTATAGCTCTATTACTTTCGGAATATCAAGGAAAGTACTCCAGTCTTGTCAAAAGCTTTCTTTAAATCTACAACTGCTATAAATGTAGGTTTGGCTTTCTTCAACCTATCACCTAGGAAGAGTCGCAGGGTCAGTACTGCTTCGTGTGTTCCTACATTTCTCCGGAATCCAAACTGATCTTTCCGAGGTCGGCTTCTACCAGTTTTTAAGTTTCTCTGAAAATAATAAGTGTCAGTATTTTGCAACCATGACTTATTAAATTGAAGTAATATTCACACCTGCTAGCATTACCCTTCTTTGGAATTGGAATTATTACATTTTTTACGAACTCTGAACGCATTTCGCCGATCTCATATGGTCTGCACAGCAGATGGAATAGTATTGTCATGGCTTGCTCTCACGAGGATCTCACAAACTGGGAGGGAATGTCTTCTACTACAGGGACCTTGTTCCCGACTTTGGTCTTACAGGCCTCTGTCAAATTCTTCTCGCAGTATCGTATCTCCCGGTTCATCTTCATCTACTTCCTCTTTCCTGTCTGTAACATACCTTGAAGTTCATTTGCCTTGTATAGCCCTCTATATATTCCTTTCATCTTTCAGCCTTCCGTTCTCAGCTTAGTACTGCCTTGCATCTGAGTTCTTGATTTTCAGACAGCTACTTTTCTCCAAAGGCCTCTTTTATTTCCCAGTGACGGCAGCAATCTTTCCCCTCTTTCTAAATCCTTACAGTTCTCGTCTAGCTGTTCCTGTTTCCCAACTGTACTTTCCGTCAATTCATTTGTCAAATGAGCGTATAATCCTTTGCCTGCTTCAAAGTTGCTGCAATTTTATATTTTCTCCTTTCGTGAACTATTCAAAGATTTGTACTAGCTCTTGGCTTTTTACATATGTGATCCTCGGCTGTCTTCACTACTTCATATATCATAGCTATTCACGCATTTTCTATTGTAGCCCTTTCCCCAATTTCAGTCAAATGTTGTCTAATCCTCCCTCTGAAAGATTTGTTTTTGGAGAGGGTCCGACTCGAGCAAAACACAGTTTATATTTATTTTTATTCCACATATATATTTCGATGAAGTTTCAGCATCATCAATGAGTTTTTAATTATCTTCTTGTCACATTCTGTGGATACCCTGAATTTTATGTTATTTAATGCAGTTCTCCTTTTTCACAGTTTGTCGTTTTTGCTGGTTTCCCCATTACCTTCACTGTGAAGACCTGCAGTAAGTAACTTTCGATGTTACTTACTGCAGGCCTTCACAGTGAAGGTAATGGGGAAAGCAGCAAAAATGACAAACTGTGAAACAAAACAACTACTTAACATAACGTAAAATCCAGGGGAAAAAAATGGTTCAAATGGCTCTGAGCACTATGGGACTTAACTTCTGAGGTATGTCAGTCCCATACAACTTTGAACTACTTACGCCTAACTAACCTAAGGACATCACACACATCCATGCCCGAAGCAGGATTCGAAACTGCGTCCGTAGCGGTCGCGCGGTTCCAAACTGTCGCGCCTGGAACCGCTCGGCCACATCGGCCGGCAAAATCCAGGAAAGCCACAGCATGTGGCAACAAGAAGATAATAAAAGACCAACTGACGATGCTGAAACTTCAGCGACACATGTCTGGGGAAATAAAAAAAATAAAATTAAAATTGTGTTTTTCTTAAGGCAGACCCTCCGCAATAACAAATCTATTAGGAAGCAAACACGGACAGAAGAGCTTCAAACTCAAGATTATTGCTCCCTCTGAAAGTGTCAACAACTTCTGCTTTTTTTTTCAATTTATCTACGTCCCTTCTTCTTAATTTGGTAACCTTCTGCATGTAATTCAGTTTTAATCTGCAGTTCATAGCTAATAAATTATAATCAATGTCCATATGCTCCCTTATAAATGGTTTTCACTTTAAAATCTGTTTTCAGAATCTTTATCTTACCATTATGTAATCTTTTTGAAATCTCTTGGTATCTTCAGATCTCTTTCACCTATATAACTTTCTTTCGTGATTCTTAAACCAATCATTAGCCATGTATAAATTATGATCTGTAAAGTATTCTGCCATGCGCCTTCCTCTCTCATTTTTCCCCTCAGTCTTCGTTCGCCTAATATTTTTCCTTCTCTTTCTTTACCTACTATCAAATTACAGTCCCCCTTCGCAATTCAATTTTCGTCCCCCTAATTGACTGAATAATTCCTATGGTCTCATGAGAAATTCTTTGATTCATTTCACCATCTGCGGAGCCAGTTGGCACATAAACTTGTACTACTATGATGGGTGTTGGCTTTGTGTCTACGCTGGCTTCGATAAAATGTTTCCTTTGCTGTTCATAGAATCTCACTCACATTACAATTTTCTTTTTCATTATCATACCTCCTACCGATTAATCCTATTTGATTTGGTATTTACAAACACGTACTGACGTGGCTAGAAGTCCTGTTCTTCCAGTCACGTCATTTCAATAACTGACTAATGTTGCCCATATCGAACATTTAGTCTGTTGCCAGCTATCAAAAAAGTTACATGTATTTTGGTTGTATTGGCGGTCCTTTATTTTGTTAAAAATAGATCAGAGAATTTCTATTACATTTTGTATACCAAGAACTGAATAAAGGTCAGCAAAGCTTTAGAAATATCACATTCTGCTTTTGGTGAGTCTGTCATGAATACAACAAATATTTACGATTGCTATAAGCGTTTCGGAGAAGGCCGTGAAGGCATTGACGGTGACGAGCGACTCATCTCCCCATCACATCATCAACCGATAACACTGTGGAAAAAGAGAGAAGTTATCATGAACGTTCCGCGAATCATAATCAGATACATCACTGATAGTGTTGGCATAGATTTGGTTCGTTTCTCCTGTGTTCTGACCGTGAAAGTGTTACAGCACATTTTGCAGAAATCCTTGGATTTCGAGCAAAAATAGTGATGAATGCTAGTCGTTCAGGAGTGACTAGATGAAGTCAACAACGAACGACTGAAACGTGTCATAACAAGTGAGGAACGTGAGTTTATAAATATGACGTCGAGAATGAGGCCCAGTCGTTCCACTGGGAGCATTCTGGATAGCCAAGACCTAGAAAAGTTGGACAAGTGCGGTCATGAGAAGATTATGTTTGCTGTATTCGATTTCAACGGCGGAATGGACCAAGAGATCGAACAATCAGTAATAAGTATTTCTTTCAGGTTCAACACAGTCTGCTTGAACTAGACCAAAAAAAAAAAAAAATGGGCAGATTTGTGGCGAAACAATTCGTAGTTTCTGCACTACGATAATTTATCTGCCCACACTCCTTTTCTTGTGCGCACATTTTCTTACAGATGAATATCTGCAGCGGTTTATTCCCGGCGGAAAAAATTATTCACGAAATACGGACACACAATGTATGGAACACTGCCCACACAGGTTGACGGGGTGAACTGTACGGAAATTTTGTCTTCGCAGTCGTGAACAGCGATAGCGTTAGATGTAGGTTTATCTTCTATATATTTACATGTACATACAGAATTTAGGAAACTGGTATCTTCGCATTTCGCGGGAATGTGCTCTACCACCGTTTCTTCTTCTTCTTCTTCTTCTTCTTCGTCGTCGTCGTCGTCCTTCTTCTTCGGGGAGATTGATTCCGTGCGGACATCACATGACAGCTCATAGTCTATGGACGAAAACTTTAATCAAGTTATCTTTTAGGGCCCTCTACTTCAGTCGGTAAAAACGGAACCTTACAGTGTCACCTTGTTGTCCGTCTATTAAGACCCCTTTTTCTCAGGAACGGATAGGAGATATCAAATTGAAATTTGAACATTTTTGTCAGACATTTTGATACTTGCAAAATCACTCATCAAAACCTGTAGATGAATTATCTGTATACAGAAACCCAGTTCTAGCATATCCGAAACTTAGCTCTGTTTCTCGCAAACCTTCCATCCTCCATCTCTCAATCCCAGCCGAAATGATTATTTAAAGATAATTTGACCACTGTTGGCAACATAATTATTCCACTTAATATTTTTAACACAACACTTGATTACATAAACCTGCACAGAAGGTAAGCTGTATAAACTTGACAGAAAAGGACTTAGATACCACCTGAAATATACACTCCAATGTATGTATTCATCAATACAATCAAAGATCTCGACAACGTTCTAAAACTTACTCTGAAATAAGAGTCTTGTTTCCTATATGTTCTTTGCACTTCGAAATAACATTTCTGTTCTAGCTACATGCTCTTTTCACCTAATAGTTTCCAGACACTACCTTTGTTTGCAAAATGTAACAGTATGTATGTGATGTACCACTACAGAGAAGAAACTGTGACCAATGGAAATTATTTTAGTTGTTTTATTTTTACACTTATATTTACGTATAGTTTGTAGTCAAAAACAGATTTGTGTAAAATGTCGATAAAGGGTTTAATATCGAGTGCCCTCCTACGCGCGCTGGAATGTGGAGCATGAGGGTGAAAGACAGAGTAAGGCAGGAGGCTTTTGAAATGTTAGAATAGTAGAGGATTTAAAAAAAAAAGTTATATGCGTACGATGAAGAAGAAGCGATACTATTAGGATGGAGAGAGCAAAGACAATTACTGAGTGTAATATAAGACGGAAACGGAAGTCGATAGCATACATATTAAGAAAGAAGGAGGCTATGTGGAAAGGAAGGAGGAGGTTTTAGGTAAAGGATGATGGTGAATGACGCAACAAGCCACAATTACTTTTTAAATGTTTTATTTTAGTGCCATAACCGGTTTCTGGCTATCAAATCCAGGTTCAGGCGTCTAATATTTTTTTGTTGCACAGATGTTTCGACCAACAGAATGTTTGCACACTGCACAAGAATATTCGAGTATTTGGTGCCACTTATTAATTTGCTTCAATAATAAAAATACACTGAGTGCTTGCATTTATTTACGTGAGACACAAAATAGTTGTGTTTACTTACACACAGCCGAGGAGAAAAAAATCAATATTATAAAAACTGTAACTAAAAATAATAGCTGTGCGTCACGAATAATTGTCTGCCTGTACAATAAAAGTAAAGATAGTAACTCACCTGCAGTAATTCATAACCAGCAGCAGAAAAGGAATTATTTGGATACATTCCCTTTTTAGGCGCAATCTCATACCAAACAGACAATCTTTTCTGAAGGAGTTCAAATAAGTTTGCACACCAGTAACACTGCGCAAAGTAACATTATTCACAGCACCGAACCAAAAGCCCAGGACTAGAACAATCAGGAAGTTATAAGATTATTTGTGATAATTGCCCCGATGTTTATCTTCGACAGAAGTTTTAGTATAAGATATCATGAACACATATATGCCTTTAGACTAAAAATTTTAAATAAATCTGCAATAGCCACTCACTTGAATGAGTACGGACAATCTAACATTCATGACAATTTACAGACCTTACATACCACTAATGTAGGCAAAAAAAATTGATCTCTTAGAGGATCTAGAAATATATATTCACACCCACAACTCAAAATACATTCTAAATGAGCAGCTGGAGCTAGCCCATAAAGATTTTCTAAATAATTTCCTTCGGCTGTTCACAGAAATCAGTAGCAAACTGCACTCCTAACAGTCACACAACTGTAGTTTAAGAAATCAGTATATAATTGTGCAAATATAAATTACCATGGCAAACGAATGTGTTGCTGTCATCCCACCCTCCAACTTTGTAATTTTGTATTTCCTATGGCTAACTTATAAACTGTAATGACAATCAAATATCTGTATATATAAATGCGTGCTTTCGCCGGGCCGATGGATTACTGGAAACCAACTCTAAAAAGAAATTATAGCTAAGTATTTTCACTCACTTCTCAACTGCGAGCCTCCGACAGAACAACTACATTTTGAAAAACCCACATCCAATCCCGATTCATATCCACCATCACATAAAGAGGTAAAGGAAATAATGAAGTCTTTGAAGAACAACAAGTCACCAGGGGAAAACGGAATCATAGCAGAAGTATGGAAATTGAATGACAATAATCTCATACAAGCAACCCACAGAATTATATCAAATATTTGGGAAACTGAACAAATGCCTGCAGAGTGGAAATGTGCATTAATTCACCCTCTCCACAAAAAAGGTGCAAAAACCGATCCAAATAATTACAGAAGAATTTCACTGCTCCCTGTAATATACAAAATTCTTTCAAATACCCTGTTAAACAGACTAGAAGAACAAGCAGACCAGTTAATAAGGGAGTATCAGGCAAGGTTTCGCGAAGGTCGATCTTGCATCGAACAGATATGGAACTTATAAACAATTTTGCAAATGAGAAGATGTAGAAATACTGTGGTAACTTTTGTCGATTTTAAAAAGGCTTACAATTCAATAGATAGACAAACATTATTCAGAAGCGACAAGAAAACAAGGTCAGTTATTCAGCAGCCATTAACAGATACAACTCCCAAAGTTAAAGTCATGGGAGAAACGTCAGAAGCATTTCATATCCATACTGGAGTTCGCCAAGGAGATGGAATGCCCACCCTTCTATTTAACATAGTTCTGGAAACAATTGTGAGGACATGGGAAAAGGAAATATAAGGAATTCAGCCTAGGATTAAAAAAGAGCAGACAGTCATGGTGAAGTGTTTGGCTTTCGCGGACGATCTTGCCATTCTAATGAACAATAGAGAGGAAGCCAAACTTGCATTGGAAAAACTACACGAAATCTCACAGAAAACTGGGCTACAAGTCTCCTACGAGAAAACACAGTATATGGAAAACAAACCTGTAGATAATCTCCCCATTACTACTCAATACGGGAAAGTGGGACAAGTTGCCCACTTCAGATATCTGGGAGAGGTAATCCAACCATCAGGACTGAACTCAGTAGCCAATAAAGATAGAATCTCCAGATTACAAAAAGCATATAAGCTCACTTGGAATCACTATAAAAAGAAATCTATTTCTGTCAATGCGAAACTAAGGCATTACAACACAGTAGCCCTACCAGAATCACTTTATGCTGAAGAAACTACAGTGATTCATGGTCATGCGAAGGTCAGAGAGATTGAAAAGCAGGAAAGAAAAATTCAGAGGAAAATATATGGATCAGTGTTTCGGGAAGGAATTTGGATGAAGAGGCCAACTAGAGATATTTACAAAGACGCAGAAACAATAACAGACGCCATAAGAAAGAGAAGGATGAAATTTTTTGGACATATGAGCAGGATGAATAAAAGCAGGCTGACAAGGCAAATCTTTGAGATAATAAACAAGAGCAAAAACAAGACATAGTGGATCGCTGAAACAGAAGAAGACATTAAAGAACTGGGCATCACATAAACAACAGAGAACAGTTTAGGGACATCATAAAGAAACACACTCTTAAACAAGAACATAAGGAGAACAGAACGGGAAAAAGTTGGTCGGAAGAACGCAAGAGAGAACACAGTGAACGTATGAAGAGAATTTGGGAAGAACGAATGGCTCTGAGCACTATGGGACTTAACATCTGAGGTCATCAGTCCCCTAGAACTTAGAACTGCTTAAACTTAACTAACCTAAGAACATCACACACATGCTCGAGGCAGGATTCGAACCCGCAACCATAGTAGTTGCGCGGTTCCAGACTGAAGCGCCTAGAACCACTCGGCCACCGCGGCCGGCGGGAAGAGAGAAGAAGAAATCATGACTACTCTCTTAAAAGAGAATAATCCAAAATAATAAAAAAAATGCGTGCAAATATCTATTGTATAACAATTGGCTTTAAAGTATCTCGTCAATAATTTCCAGTGACAGTAAAAAAAACCTAAAAATTCTGTCTTTTAGCAATAAGTTTATTCTTAAAGTGCAAACATTTTTCTGTCATTAACATATTACATTTTACACATCTCACACATGCTCTTTGCTCTTTCCACATCCTCGGTCAGCATTTAATGAATAATATCTTTGTATCTTCGCTCAGTGATAATCTCTGCATTGTAAACAAAAACACCAAGTGCATAGCACATGTGTGATGGTCAACACTGACATTAAGAATATTATGAAGTGTGCCACAGTAATTTATTTGCAATAATTGAGCTGTGTGGAATTCAACAACATATACATCGAACTTGAAAACCACATGGACCACAACAAAGCAAATCGCCATCTACTGGAACTTATGTAAATGAACACAATTATTTTGCATCACATATACATAAATGCAGCACTTCAGCATATTTCTATTAAGGAAACAACTTATAAAGTGGCGGTAAACACTCAAATATTCTTGTGCAGTGTGGAAGCAGACGACACGCGGTTGGTTAAAGCATATGTGTAACGAAAAAATATTAGCCATCTGAAGACGGGCACAAAGACGTTTATGGCACTAAAATAAAACATTTAAAAAGTATTTGTGGCTAGTTGCGTCATTCATCAACTATCATTAACGGCCGCGGAGTTCACAAGAATCAACACGTACAACAAAACAAAAGAGAATGATGCGCTGATCGGCAGCGTTCACGAGAAAGCGGCGTATCGCCAGGAATCAAAGCGTAGAAAAACGATGAGGGTGTTTATAACAGATGACTACATCACGATCGAAATGTTCGTTCCAAAATGATGATCATGTGTGCATGTTGTACATTAATGACCTGGCAGACTTAATAGTAAGTTTTCGCAGATTATGCAGTTGTCTATATCTCAAAAAGCCTGCACTACTATTCAGCTATAAGTTGATAATATTTCAAATTGGTGCAAATGTTGACAACTTGCCTTAAAAGTTCTGAAATGTAAAATAGTGCACTTCACAAAACGAAAAACAAATGTAGTACTTAGTGATTGCAATATCAAAGTGACATAATTGGAATCGGTCCAGTGATACAAATAACTGGGTGTTAAAGTTTGTAGGGATATGGAACGGAACGATCAGTCATGGGTACAGGACATGGCAGATTTCAGTTGATTGGTAGAATACTGTGGAAATGCCATCAGTCTGCAAAGGAGACTGCTTACAAATCACTCCTCCGCCTCATCCTAGAATATTGCTCAAGAGTACGGGGCTTGTACAAAATAGGACTAACAGGGGATATTGAATATATACAGAAAGGGGCAGCATAAACTGCCACAGGTTTGTTTAACCCATGGGAGAGTGTCGCAGACATGCTAAAGAATCTTAACTGGCTGGCGCTTGAAGGTATACAAGAACTAACCCCAGAAAGCCTACCTACAAAGCGTCAAGAAACGGCTTTAAATTATGAATCTGGAAATATACTCCAATTCCTTACGTATTACTCTCGTGTGCATTAGATTAATTACCGCCTGCTTAGAGGCGTTTAAGTAAGCATATATCAATCGAATCCGAAGAGGTCCTAATAATTGATACAACGTGAAGTACCATCTGCCATAAACTTCGCAGCAGCCTTTTTTTCGGGCGGGGGGGGGGGGGGACGGTGGACGGGGGGGGGGGGGAGAGGGGAGGGGAGTGAGGTGGGGACCCCGACAAAACTACATACGAGTACAACTATCTATATTAAATATTACTACGACGCTATCCCCGAACGTGTTACCAGATACAGCAACAAAATTCGATGTTCAATATTTCGCGCTATCACAAACCGTATTTAAAAATATAATCTATTCGTTAAGAAGTATAATCTCTTTCTTTTTTAGGACAACAACAAATTTTTGGAAAAGACGCCGGAAAGGCTGGAAATTTGGGTTGCATTTTTGTACAAAAAATCAATAAAAGAAATGTGTCGGTCCGTTCTGCTACCACATGTTTCCATAAAAAATGTTACGTTTAGTTTGACAGCTCTACTGCCGCGTGTTTTCATAATAACAACAAATTCCGTATTGAATATTGATATTTCGCGAAAATGATTACAAATGAAAGCGATATGACCATACCCGTATCTTTGATTTCTTGCAAAAGTTGAATTGCTGGCAGTTCATGCTGATTTCGGGCGCTGCAAAAATTTAACTGATTCCAGTTCGTGGTTTGTTGTTTTTGAAAAAATTCCACCAGTCAGATGTCAAAATAACGGTTGGAGTACGCGCAACGCAATTCAACTATATGATCGTCGAGTCATTGAGACTTGGGAAAGACACAGGATGCAAGTCAAATAAGAATTATACAGTAAATGCTTTCTGTTAACCTGGCTGCGAGAAAGTACACGCTAAGCTGTGCTGAAAAAATGTGTGGTTTTGTTCTACTTTTTGCAGTCATTTTTAACGGAAAACAGGAAAGTTCTTTTTATGGCTAGCTTCATAATCCTACCTGTTCGTAGATTAAAACCATGCGAAATGCTGTCATTTAAGCTACTATCCTTACAGATCCAGCAGCTGGAATGGTCTCTCTCGCATCCCATGTACTAATGATTCCAACCGATTTGCCCATTCATTTTGGCTTCTATTGCCAATCAAGGTTACGTTTGCATTAAGGGGGTAGGACGTCAAACGGGGCGACTTGGAGCAACAGAGGCACCACATGACATTTTAATGTCCACTGTCAATACTTTTAGAAATAAATTCATAAAACTTTGTCAGCATGACCAGGAAGCATTCAAGTTTCACACTCATAGTAGTGGAAGTTAAAAAAAAAAAACTTTTTTTTACATGTGAAATTTCATCTTTTTTTTTTTCACTTACTATTCCCTGCATTTGTTGCTATAGGTACACTTTTCTTCATAAGTAAGAGAGATTCTGCGATGAATTTTGTACAGCACACAAACCATACTTACAGGTGTATAAAACTCTAGAATTTATTTAATTTATGAAAAAATAAATGAGGTGTTACATTTTAAACTTCATGTTTAGAAAAAACGTAAAATTTATAGTTAATTATCTCAATTTTTGTCACAGTTTCTTATAAATTTGGAAAATTTTAGAGTTTTGCATTAAGGAGTTTGTGTTTAATAAGCATATCAAGTTTGAAAGTAATAGAATATTTATCTTGGATGTTACATGTACCCAAGAACAGAAATTTATGTTATGCAGAAAATGGCCGTTAAAGTTTATGCTTGTATTTGGCATTCTTTTAGAACTGTCCAGCACCATAAGCAGGTTCTTTTTCATTTTTTAAATCAGGTTTCTTCCTTTTCATATTCCTACGATGCACTCTTTTTGGTTTTATCACCTCCAAAAATGATTTATCTGCTTTCACTACACGCTCGGTGTCTATCGCATACGAAGCTTTGATGCAGTTCACTCCAGGCTTAATTCCCATTTTCTCTATAACATATTTCCCGCTTTGCACAGCATCATTAAAACATGAAACTGCATAATTAACACCAATAGCAAGCGCATTTCTTCCCAAAAAATTGTTTTTAATTGCACATATTCACCACAAAAAACATGAACATATAGCCCTCTTATGCTGAGATTGCTAACAATTGGCAATCGTATTTCACTCGAATAAGTTTTATAGGGCTTATTACTGGAAATCTGTATTACTAAAACGCTATTCCGGAACCCTGTACTTGTAGTTTTCAATATTTCACGTAATTGTTCACTGAATTAAAAAATTTAAAGTGGTATCAAAATATACTCATTAAAAGGTATGATCTTAAGTTAAGAATTTAACACAGTAAGACAATATTAGAATTAGAAAGTGTGTATTTGTCTTCGGGCAGTGTAAATAATGGCGCGCTTATAGCCAGACTGTTATTTATCTAGAATTTGAGATTGAGAGTTCTAAGTTCTAGGGGACTGATGACCTCAGATATTAAGTCCCATAGTGCTCAGAGCCATTTGAACCATTTTTTTTTGTTAGTACATTCGTCCCACTGTGAGGCAAAATGCTTTCATGGAAAACTCTTTGCGGTTGGCTACAGAATCTTGATTGTCCCCAGGCTTCCACCTGTTCGTCCGAAGCAATCGAAGGCCACGAATATCCTTTTTCAGGGCTCCAAAAACATGGAAATCGCGAGAGGAGAGATCTGTACTGTATGGAGGACGTGTAAGGGCTTTCAACGTAAAAACCTTGGCATCACTTGACAGAAAATCCTAGGAAGTTCTGGTCTTACGTTAAATCAGTAAGTGGCTCGAAACAGCATATCCAGACACTCCGGGATGATGATGGCATTGAAACAGAGGATGACACGCGTAAAGCTGAAATACTAAACACCTTTTTCCAAAGCTGTTTCACAGAGGAAGACCGCACTGCAGTTCCTTCTCTAAATCCTCGCACAAACGAAAAAATGGCTGACATCGAAATAAGTGTCCAAGGAATAGAAAAGCAACTGGAATCACTCAACAGAGGAAAGTCCACTGGACCTGACGGGATACCAATTCGATTCTACACAGAGTACGCGAAAGAACTTGCCCCCCTTCTAACAGCCGTGTACCGCAAGTCTCTAGAGGAACGGAGGGTTCCAAATGATTGGAAAAGAGCACAGGTAGTCCCAGTCTTCAAGAAGGGTCGTCGAGCAGATGCGCAAAACTATAGACCTATATCTCTGACGTCGATCTGTTGTAGAATTTTAGAACATGTTTTTTGCTCGAGTATCATGTCGTTTTTGGAAACCCAGAATCTACTATGTAGGAATCAACATGGATTCCGGAAACAGCGATCGTGTGAGACCCAACTCGCGTTATTTGTTCATGAGACCCAGAAAATATTAGATACAGGCTCACAGGTAGATGCTATTTTTCTTGACTTCCGGAAGGCGTTCGATACAGTTCCGCACTGTCGCCTGATAAACAAAGTAAGAGCCTACGGAATATCAGACCAGCTGTGTGGCTGGATTGAAGATTTTTTAGCAAACAGAACACAGCATGTTGTTATCAATGGAGAGACGTCTACAGACGTTAAGGTAACCTCTGGCGTGCCACAGGGGAGTGTTATGGGACCATTGCTTTTCACAATATATATAAATGACCTAGTAGATAGTGTCGGAAGATCCATGCGGCTTTTCGCGGACGATGCTGTAGTATACAGAGAAGTTGCAGCATTAGAAAATTGTAGCGAAATGCAGGAAGATCTGCAGCGGATAGGCACTTGGTGCAGGGAGTGGCAACTGTCCCTTAACATAGACAAATGTAATGTATTGCGAATACATAGAAAGAAGGATCCTTTACTGTATGATTATATGATAGCGGAACAAACACTGGTAGCAGTTACTTCTGTAAAATATCGGGGAGTATGCGTGCGGAACGATTTGAAGTGGAATGATCATATAAAATTAATTGTTGGTAAGGCGGGTACCAGGTTGAGATTCATTGGGAGAGTGCTTAGAAAATGTAGTCCAGCAACAAAGGAGGTGGCTTACAAAACACTCGTTCGACCTATACTTGAGTATTGCTCATCAGTGTGGGATCCGTACCAGATCGGGTTGACGGAGGAGATAGAGAAGATCCAAAGAAGAGCGGCGCGTTTCGTCACAGGGTTATTTGGTAACCGTGATAGCGTTACGGAGATGTTTAATAAACTCAAGTGGCAGACTCTGCAAGAGAGGCGCTCTGCATCGCGGTGTAGCTTGCTCGCCAGGTTTCGAGAGGGTGCGTTTCTGGATGAGGTATCGAGTATATTGCTTCCCCCTACTTATACCTCCCGAGGAGATCACGAATGTAAAATTAGAGAGATTAGAGCGCGCACGGAGGCTTTCAGACAGTCGTTCTTCCCGCGAACCATACGCGACCGGAACAGGAAAGGGAGATAATGACAGTGGCACGTAAAGTGCCCTCCGCCACACACCGTTGGGTGGCTTGCGGAGTATGAATGTAGATGTAGATGTAGTAGCGATCTGTCAACATTCCTGGGCGTTTGCACTTGATGGATTGCTTCAATTTTCGCAATGTGTCCACGTACTGCTGTGCGTTAATTGTGGCTCACTCCTCCAGAAAGTCAATGAACAGCAAGCCCTTCAAGTCAAAGAGAAAAGTTATCGTGGCTTTCCTGGAGCCGGCTTTCCTGCCATGTTGTTATTTGGCAAATGAGTTAATGTCTTAAATATTTCCTTTTAAGCATGCAAACCAGAAAAAGGTTTAGGCAAGTTTTGAAATTATGTATAAAGTTTGCTGGAAGTCGCAGAATGGTCTCATTCTCAAATTCTAGATAAATAACCATCTGGCTATAAGCGCACCATTATTTACACTTCCCGAAGACAAATACACACTTTCTAATTATAATATTGTCTTACTGTGTTAAACTCTTAACATAAGATCATGCCTTTCAATGAGTATATTTTGACACCATTTTAAATTTTTTAATTCGGTGAATAATTACGTGAAATATTGAAAACTGCAAGTACAGTATTCCGGAATAGCGTTTTAGTAATACAGATTTCCAGTAATAAGCCCTATAAAACTTATTCGAGTGAAATACGATTGCCAATTGTTAGCAATCTCAGCATAAGAAGTTTATATGTTCATGTTTTTTGTGGCGAATGTATGCAATTAAGAAGCAGCCAAACGAAAAATAAAACTTTCATCGATGGTGCATGTGGATCATAAAGATTTTCATAAAGAACTGCTACCAGTCGCCCTTTGTGATGGTTCACGGTTCGATTTTTATTATTCCACGACCGGCTTCAAGTCGCCTAGCGACTAGTTAGCAGATCGACACACTATTAACTGTGGTTTCTAGCACTATGGGGGTCGTTGTGTAACTTTGAAAAACAGAAATAATGAAAAAATACGTCATGAATGCGGCAAGGTATCAGGAATTATTTACATCAGAAGGTCGAGATAACTTACACCCATGGATGCCAACAACTGTAAGTAATGCCTTGAAGTCGAACTTCTGACATAAATAATTCCTAATACTTTTTAATTCAATCACCTGCGGATTCTTGGTGAAGTACTGTAAATTAACAAGCGAAAATTTATGTTTTGACTTGCTTGAAATATTTTGTTATGGCTACTGCACAACCTATGTTTAGGGTTATAAGTCTATTTTCAAGTACATTACTTATTCCAAAGATGATAATGCATAAATAAACACGATGATACGTCAAAGATAGTCATCTCAACTTCTTAATGATGTATCGATCCTTGGCTTAATGTAAAATTACTTCAATGACTGAATTGGCTAACTAAATATGGAATTACACAATTCCACAACTACACTAACACGATTACTCCAGGAAGGAAGTAAAACTTTGGTCCTCAATCTACTAGTAGATAAAAAGTTCTAGGGTGATGCAGGTATTTTTAGTAATGTAATTGCTGAATTGTGTACTTCCATATGTAATTTGCCCAGAAAAAAAAGAAGTTGAGATGACTATCTTTGCTTTATCATCATGTTTATCTCTGCATTATCATCATTGGAATCAGTAACGTACTTGAAAATGGGTTTATAACCCGAAACCTAGGTTATGCAGTAACCATAGTAAAATTTGTGAAACAAGGCAAAACACAGTGTTTGTTAACTCCTAATACCATCCCATGGATACTAATAACAGTACGAAATGCCTCCAATTCGACGTTATGATGTAAATAGTTTCTGATATCTTGTTAAACCAATGTTCACTGTTTCATAAACATGGTAAGCCCATGGATGCTAAAAACTGTGAGCAACGCCTTCAAGTCGACCTTCTGATGCATATAATTCCTGATACAGCACCATATTCACTGCCTAGCCACGACTACACGGCGATCCTCACAATGCTACAAACAATCATTAAAAGGGTGTACCATCTGATAACGATTGCTAAGCGACCTGAAACCGGTCTGTTATGAAAAACTGAACCATCAGAAACGGTAACTGATTGCAGCTGTTTCTGAGGACCTTAAATAGTGAGATGTGTCGGAAAATCAGTGCTAACGAATAAATATGTATCTGTAAATATTTTAAATAACAACCGGGACGGAATATGACCAAATTTAACGAATTCCGCAGTTTAAATAATCCAGTGAAACCGTTCTGGAACCTGGAATCGAAACAAAAGCAAATGAAATTAGACGCCAAAATATGGAAACATATCCAAAATATCTACAACAAGAAATTTATCTCCAAGCACACAAAACTAAGGCATTACAATGTAGCAATCAAACCAGAATGACTCTATGGATCAGAAACATGAACAGGAAACAGTTTGAAAAGTTGAGAAAAAGGAACACAAATCCGCAAGACAAATCCTATGCATAAAACCTGTAGACAAACAACAAGAGGTAAATAGGAAATTACACAATACACAAATATCCATAGTGGCATTAGAAAATGCAAGTTAAAATTTTACGGGCACTCTAAAAGCGTGAGTCCAGACAGGCTCACAAAACAAGTAGTCGAAATCAATGACAGCGCGGGTAACGCCGAAACGGACATGATGAAATGGATTTTTGAGATTAAAACTGATCTGAGACTGGCAGGCCGGCCGGTGTGGCCGTGCGGTTGTGGGCACTTCAGTCTGGAACCGCGTGACCACTACGGTCGCAGGTTCGAATCCTGCCTCGGGCATGGATGTGCGTGATGTCCTTAGGTTAGTTAGGTTTAAGTAGTTCTAAGTTCTAGGGGACTGATGACCTCAGATGTCAAGTCCCATTGTGCTCAGAGCCATTTTTTTTTAGACTGGCAGGAATTGCACCAGGTACTGTCCAAACTGCGAAATATTAAGGTAAAAAATTCACAAGTGGCAAGCTCACCAGGAGGAAAAGCCCAAGAGCAACGTGGTCGAAAAGAGCAAGGAAACAAGAAGGAAGAGAATTTTAAGAAATGGACCCAGAGGAAGACAAATGCCCACGTCTAAGCAATATGCGTACTCCTAACATGTGTATTCGCAAATAATAATAAATTAAAAAGCAAACTGGCTAAATAGTTGTGCAGCTAGATGTCAAAATAAATACAAATGAAAAATTCATAATGGTCTGGAGCGTACATATGTATTTTTATTTTTTAATATTATTTATTAGCTAATAAATTCGACTAGTTCTGTGAGTCTGTTGATATGGACATTTACATAGATATTTTGATTATTGGTACTGAATTCTTTCAATATTTTGTATGTTTTTGACTGGTTTAAGTAGATTAGATACAACAGTTTTGCTTGAGTACAGAGTACAGAAGTAAATTTAAGCAGTTAATGCCGATGTAACATGAATCTGTCCACTCCAGTATTTTTCGAAAGTGCTCCTATGAAAGGTCGCTTACAGGAAGTGGATTAAGAAAGGGTTTTATGAGGCCATGTTTACAATGTTTACTACGGTAATGTAACAGTGGTACGGTGGTGCGAACCACTTGGAATTAATTAATTTAGCAGCGCAAGGAGAATGGGAGGAAGAAATATTTTAGAGGCTTAAGACTGAGAACATTGCGTTCGTTGAGGAGCGGCAGCAACAGCGAATGAGTAGAGAGAGAGAGATGGAAGACAGCGGAAAGGGTGACCATCGATATGCAGCGTTCCTTTCTGAAGCATCTGGTTGTGATGGAACATCTGACTGGTTTTAACAACTGGTTGACAAGTCGTTTATTTTTTTTTTGTTGAGTCGATTTTTTTCAATCAAATGAACTATTCTCTGCACCCATGTCAGCTATATAGATGTTCCACTCACTATCCATACCTGAGTGACACGTGACTGACAAATATCTGACAGTCAGGGCAGTTGCGGGGATGTTTTACACGTTTCTGGGTATGAGTTATTTCATTTATATACTTTCTCAGCCTTTTTCGTTATATATGAACCACAACTAGGATTGTCAACTTTTTTAGCGACGAGAAACGTACCTTATTTCAAGGGGAGGTGTATAAAAAGTGATTTCCACAAACTGGTTGTTACCTGCGACTGCCCTCACGTGTAAGTAGTTTTGTTATGAGTGATTATGATCAAGTGAGATACTGTATATTCAATAACATTAGCTATGTGTCTAGCTATTTGGGTAACCAAAGTTGGTGACATGCATCCTGCTTTCCTCCTTCCCAAGATGTACCAACACACAGTGCGTGGCACGTGCAGCATCGCTCCGAGCAGTGCACATACAGGATCATGAGTCTGAGCGTGCATCTATGAATTGTGCTACTGAAGTAACTATACACCATACATTGTGCATATTATGTAAGAAATAGTGTAGCAGTATGGATTAAACACACTTAAGACTGTATAAGCAATGTATTCATTACTTCAAATTGTATCATGTAGCATATATCAACTAACATAAGCATTTTGATAGCTATAATAAAGATCAAAAATCAAAGAGTAAATAGCTTTTTTCAGAGTAAATATTTTTCAGCGATTCGCATTTCTTCAAATCAGCAAGCAACTTTTACTACACACTTTCTAAAATATCCTACAATCTTACTCGGGTTTTCAAGCAGTCTCCATAACAAATTTCATCGAAATCGATTCAGCGGATTAGTCGTGAAAACGTAACAGACATAGTTACTTCCGTATTTATAATATTGGTATCGGTAAAATTTTCAGTTACGATTTTTCATCTGCGATACGATTTAGAAAAAACCTTAAATCAAGATATCTTTCTTTTTTTATTTTCAAGATCCGACTTTGATGAAATGAAGCCTGTAAGATGCCCCAAACTATGGTGAAGTTGCCTGCGAAAACACAATGAAAATTCGTCTAGTAGTTTTGGAGCAGTGTTCTGAAATATACACGAATGTTTTACACATTAATTATTAGTAGACATAAATGAAGTATTTTTCCAAATTTATGTATGTATATTCCTAAAATATAGGAATTTTATACTTCTGGGTTTAAGTATGGATTTCTAGCTTTGCTTTAAAAATGTTACTAACTAGTGCTACACTATAAATTTATCTTTAAATAAATGAACGATTCCTTCTCTATAAAAATGTACTGAAAGTCAGTCTGTCTCTCCCCACAGTTTTGCATCCATCACCGTTATTCTATTTCAGTAAACTCTGAGATGACGTAAGAAGAAAGAACACAAGATACAATTTTTTAAATTCTTTGGTGACTTAATCCCTTGTTTTCACTTGCTTTTTGTGTGTATATACCGACAATTTTTTTCCGAAAAATATTTATCGTCGCATGTCAACTTTCTTTGAACAATTAAACAACCTCGCATACAGCTACACTAGTGTGGGGAACAGCCTAAAAACCGCACTGAAGGCTGGCGGTAAACCCGACAGAAAGACTACAGAATGGCTTCACCTGAAAAGAATGAACGAATAATCCGCTCAAAGTGCAAAATAACAACGGACTGTATCTATTGGTTTCATTCTGTTGCTTCCACAGCCTGGTACCCTCAAAAGGAGTGAGTGAAGAATAACTCAACCAATACAGAAAACAATAACCGAACTGATTAATTTTATTCGTTTGTTTCTATCACTAGCACAGATGAAGAGGTGGACTGAAATTAGTGAGCAATTTACAGTCAGCGTAAAAAGGGTGCTCTTCCAAAGTGTTTTTCAAAAGTATATGTTTGGAAGACTGCATACTGTGAGTGAATCAACTACGGGTTCGATCATGGAGTGTGCTCCAAGGAAGTGTAACAGAGGAACGACAGTACAAAGCACTGCGAATTAATTCATTTATGAGGATATTTTAGTTCCGTCGTTACAGCTACCAGCTACAAGAGAATACGTGTTTTCCTCACCAGACGTGTTTCGCTTTATTGAAGTAAAGCGTAATCAGTGATCTGTAATTAAAAGTATTTACAGTCTGATTTGTTTTTAAGACCGAGAGACAGTTCGTTAACAATTTGTTGGTTTTTACTTTGCTTGGTATCTCGCCTACATCAGGAAGCGCCGTCTGCTAGCATGACCTAGGTTTCTTTTTTCATAAAACACTGACGATAGTAGTCTAACTGTTCACTACTTTTCAGAACTATGCATATTTTACTTTTTATGCAGCACACTTTTCGCACACGACTCTTTACTGTTTATTTCACCACTTCTAAGACTGTTTCGTTTTTTCTAGTGTTGCCAAAGTTGCCACTAATTTGTCTTGTACTTTTTTTTCCTCATGTAGTTTATTATATGTGTGCTACTCTATTTAATTTTGTTGCTGTGGTATTTATAAAAGTAATGAAGTAATAGTGATGGAGTTTTTTTATGGTGAATAGGTGGGGGAGGGAGAACCAGAGATGAATGGACGTAAGTCCATACTAGTGAGATAGATAGTGAGTTGGGAGAAAAGGTGAGTAGCAAGAAATGAAATGAAACTGGGGCAGGAGACGGCGTTTCCTGATGTAGGCGAGAAACCAAACAGAAATTACAGTGAGTAAAGACCAAGTATTTATTAACGAAATGTTTCTTAGTGTTAAAAACAAATCAAATTGTAAATATTTTTAATTACAGATCACTGACGATGTTTTACTTCAATTCAACGAAACGCGTCTGGTGAGAAAAACACGCATTTTCTTTAAGTTATAACGACGGGACAAACATACCCTTAGAAATTGTAAAGCAACGACGGACAATACGGCCACGCAAATGAAGAAATCAATTTAGTAGCGCAAGGAGAATGGAAGGGAGTAATTGTAAAGGGCAAAGACTGGAACTGTGGCGCACATGGAGACGCGCTACATCAAACGAGACGAGAGAGATGGAAGACAGCGGAAAGGGGAGCCTTCGATTCGCGGCGTTGATTCCCGAAGCGGCAGGGGTGGGCAGACGTGGCAACGCCGCAGCGCGGTCGCCCGGCAACGCCGCGGGCCAGGTGCGCCCCTAGCCCTTGGGGCGGCCGCTTGGGGTAGGTTATGCAGGGCGGGGAGGAGCGCATCTAACGGCTCGCCCCATCAGACCGCGGCCCGCCTACCTGCCCGCGACCCAGCCTCACGTACGTGTTTCCGAGAGCTCGGCGCCGCGGCAGGTGCGGCGCGTAGCAGCTGCATGCACCACCCTCGTCTGCATTTCACTCCCAAATTCACGCATTTTATTGCGCGATTCTGAGGCAGTGGCTAGCATACGTCGTCATTCATTTGATATGGGCTGCAGGATAAAACCTCTAGAGGCCGCACTGCTTCCCCACAACCCAGCTTAGGCCCATTCGACACTTGTGCGGCAGTCGTCTAAACGGCGTGCCGCCACGGCAGTTTCACATTGGCTTTAATTTATAGTCATTAAAAAAAAAGCTAACGTGAGTAACTAAGAAATAGATATCCTCGGAGTAGTGAATCAACTTAAATCACTTACTAAAAGCAAGTCTTCCCGCCTAGACTGTATACCAATTAGGTTCCTTTCAGAGTATGCTGATGCAATAGCTCCATACTTAACAATCATACACAGCCGTTCGCTCGACGAAAGATGTGAACCTAAGAGAGGGAAGCTGTACAGGTCACACCATTATTCATGAATGGCAATAGGAGTAACTCAGTAAATTACAAGCCTGTATCATAAACGTCGACATTTGTGAACGTTTATTGTGTTCGAACATTCTCGAAGAGAACGGTCTATTGACACACAGTCAACACAGATTTAAAAACAACAACGTCCTTGTGAAACACAACTAGCTTATAACTCGCACAAAGTGTTGAGTGCTACCGACAAGGGATTTCAAATTGATTCCTTCTTTCTAGGTGTGAAAATTACCGAACTATCAGTTTAATAAGTTATGGTTGCAAAACTACCACGAATTCTTTACAGACCAGTGGAAGCCGACCTCGGAGAAGATCAGTTAGGATTCCCTAGAAATTTTAGAACATGGGAGGCAATCAGTACTGACCCTACGACTTATCTTAGAAGATAGGTTTCTAACATTTCTAGATTTAGAAAAAGCTTTTGACAGGGTCGACTGGCATACTCTCTTTCAAATTCTGAAGGTGGCAGGTGTAAAATACAGGGAGCGAAGGGCTATTTACAATTTGTACAGAAACCAGACAGCATTTATAAGAGTCGAAGGACATGAAAGGGAAGCAGTGATTGAGAAGGGAGAGACAGGGTTGTAGCATATCCCCGTTGTTAGTAAAGTAGTAAATGAGTTTTGCAATTTGGGGAGCAAAATAACTGATGTCGAAGTAAGAGAATGTAAAATGTAGACTGGCTGTGGCAAGGAAATCGTTTCTACAGAAGAGAAATTTTTTAACATGGAGTATAGATTTGTCAGAAAGTCTTTTCTGAAAGTATTTGTATGAAGTGTAGCAACGTACGCAAGTGAAATATGGACGATAAACAGTGTAGACAAGAAGAGAATAGATGCTTTCAAAATCTGGTGCTACAGAAAAATGCTGAAGATTAGATGGGTAGATCACATAACTAATGAAGAGGTAGTGACTAGAATTGGGGAGGAGAGGAATTTGTGGCACAACTTGACTAGAAGAAGGGATCGGTTGGTAGGACATGTTCTAAGACATCAAGGGATCACAAATTTAGTATTGGAGGGAAGCGTGGAGGGTAAAAATCGTAAAGGTAGAACAAGAGATGAATACACTAAGCTGATTCAGAAGGATGTAGATTGCAGTAGTTATTGGGAGATGCACAGGTCTGCACAGGATAGAGTAGCATGGAGAGCTGCATCAAACCACTCTGGACTGAAGACCACAACAACATTTCTATATTTCCAGAAGGCCTTTGCCACCGTGCCTCACAAGCGGCTTCTAAACAAATTGAGTGCTTATGTAATATCGTCTGAGTTATGTGACTGGACTGGAATCCTGATTTTATGTCAGAGAGGTCACAGTTCGTACTAATAGACGGAAAGTCATCGAGGAAAATAAAGGGATTTCTGGCGTTCACCTAGGTATTGTTATAGGCCCTGTACTGTTCCTTATACATCTACATCTACATGGATACTCTGCAAATCACATTTAAGTGTCTGACAGAGGGTTAATCGAACCACCTTCACAATTCTCTATTATTCCAATCTCGTACAGCGCGCGGAAAGAACGAACACCTATATCTTTCCGTACGAGCTCTGATTTCCCTTTTTTTCCGATTTTGGCCGTCTAGGGACCGCGTTAAACAACTATTTTTCAATGTACATTTCTCCTATTGCGCTCCTCCTCTTTTCTCTTCTGCCAATATGTCTTCATCCTCTCCCTTCGGTCTTCTGTCCACACTGTTCCTCCAGTTCTTCTCTTTTTCACTTCAAATCCTTCAAAATGTTGAATTTTGTCTCTCTGATTTCCCTTATTTTATCGTGGTGATCGTTTCTCCGTATGTAGGTCGGTGTCAACAAAATATTTCCGCATTCAAAGGAGAAATCTGGTGATTGGAATTTCGTGAGAAGATTCCGTCGCAACGAAAACCACCTTATCTATGTACACAATTTAGGATACAATCTGAGCACACATCGTAGATCGTTTGCGGACGATAATTTCGTTTATCGTACGGCAAAATCATCATAAAATCAAAACCAGTTGGAAAACAACTTAGATATCTGTATGGTGCGAACATTGGAAATTGACCCTAAGTAATGAAAAGTGTGAGCTCATCCACATGAGTACTAGAAGGAATCCGTTAACCTTCGTTACATGATAAACGAACCAAATCTAAAGGCAGTAAACTCAACGAAATACCTAGTAATTAAAATTACGACCAACATAAATTGGAAAGAAGACATACAAAATGTTGTGGGGAAAACGAACCAAAGACTTCGTTTTATTGGCGGAACACTTAGAAGATCAAATCTACTATGGAGACTGCCTACATTACGCCGTTCTCTTCTGGTGTACTGCCGAACGATGTGGGATCCTTACTACATACAATTAAAGGAGTACATCGAGAAAGTTGAAAGAGGGGCACCACGTTCAGTGCTATCGAGAAATAGAGGAGTGTCACGATACAGGATTTCTTAGTGCGGCGGGATCTTCTCACAAGGTTTCAATCGCCAACTTTGTCCTCCGAATGCGAAAATATTTGTTTTAACGCCGACCTTCGCAGGGAGAACGATCAACACAATAAAATAAAGTAAATCAGAGATCACACGGAAAGATATAGGTGTTCGTTTTTTCTGCACGCTGTTCGAGCGTGGAATAATAAAGAATTATCGTGGTTCGATTAACCCTCCGCCAGCCACTTAACTGTGATTAACAGACTATCCGTGTAAATGTAGATGAGCACAGTGGATTCATCCAATTAAGGTTCAAAGCAACGAATCCAGTGTGCCTCACGTCCCATTTCCAGAGCTCCTTACCGATCGCCAGAAATTCTTCTATTAGAATAAATGCGCACAAGTTGTGCATAAGTTACGTGAATTACATAGCTTTGTGATATCACACCTTGTTCATCACATTTCAGTGTTCACATTCTTCCAGAACTGTGGAATGAGTATATCAACAATTTCAGCAAATAGTGTCACGAGGAACATTGATTACTTCTTGACTTAGCTGGGTCTGTAAACTGGCAGTATTCTAAAAAAGAATTTTTTTCAAATATTATACGGGGTGTTCAAAAAGTCTCTCTGCAGTGCCGTATGATTGTTAGTCACGCGTGCCGTATGATTGTTCGCCTGCCTGGGTTACTTCCTTTTAGTGGTGGGCAGGAAATCGCGTATCTGTTAGAAATCACAGTGACTGAGAAGTCACAGATATCACAGTAGCAACTTTACAGAATCTAACTGCGATTTCAGTCACAGTTAGCAGTCGCAAGTAGTATTTCACATTCAAAGACGTGAGCCATCTATTGGTCGAATTTAGCACTGCTTTCTGCGATTTCAGTGACAAGTCGCAACTAAAAGTCGCAAGTAGCAACTAAAAAGCGCAGTTAGCACTGCCATCTGTTGAGCAAAGTTCATACTACGCTATTCGCTACCAAGCCAGACTGCGATTTCTGTGACGAATCGCAACTAAGAGTCGCAAGTAGCAACTAAAAAGCGCAGTTAACATACTTTTCCTAGTGTCATCTGTTGACCGACGTACGTACTTCGTTATGAGAGCCTTGTGCCTCACGAGATCGATGTGCTGTGTGTGCATATGAAGGGCTTATTTCAATAGTGGTACAAGTCCATTTTTGTTCATTTTGAGATATTCAAGCATATGGCTTCTTGCTAGAGATGAACCCTTATTTATGTTTGTTTGGATCACTAATTTCAGAAGCATTATAGACAGAAAAGTGGAGGTAATGGACTTGTACCACTATTGAAATAAGCCCTTCATATTATATGACGACATGCACATTCAGCATCAGTTATGGTTGGTCAAATACTGCTGTGACTCAATGTATTATATTAATAAGAAGCAACATTGACTTTTTCTCCTGAAAATATCAAGTAACGTAACAAATGTGTTTGATTCTGCTTCCAATATGACAGTTTTGGTTAATACTCCACATGCCTACAGGACTTTGCAATGTTAACACAGAGGAACTCAGAAATCTGTATAAGTGTAGTGAAATGAAAACAGTATTATTGGGTCATATGAATGCCTCACTTTTGTTCCGACACAGTTCAAGACTCGGGATAAAAGTTTTACACCTGGTGTTCTACATGGCAACTTCACACACAAGAACTTTTTGCCGACACTACTACCACCTACATAAGTAAGCTTTTCCTGTGTTACTTTCAAGTAATGCACTTAACCTATTCCTGATTTAAATGGAAGATCTGTCCTTCCCACTTTCATATCAACAGCCTCAAAATGCATATTGTAGACTTTGGGATATGTTACAGGTCAGTGTCACACCCAAGATTGTGGACACGGGGAGGGGGGGGGGGGGGGGCATGTCCTTCTCCAACTAGTGTTTACCAGTAAATAAGTGGCGGAAAATTACGGGTGGGACGGCTTAAACATGTGGAAAATGAGATTTTCATTATTCACTCACTGTATTTAACATTTATTATTCCTTTAAAATCGCACAACAAGTTCAATAAAACACAGTTTAACCACTCATCTGCACACTTATTTCACAATTATGTCACTTTTAAACTGCAAAATCTTCTAAGAGCTGTGTTGAATCTTCACGAGTCTCTCTCAACAGCCTTGATGTGGATAGATACGTACAGCAACCAGTAATCAGAGTCAGAACTGTGTCTGCAAAATCACAAGGATTATTAAACAATTTTTGCTGTCACTAATTACAAGTAATATAATTGACAGAGTAGATTGCTAAAATTTGCTCTAACGAAAGCCACTCAATGGGGTATATTTCACATTTGCAAGAACGATCTCACTGAAGTAATTAAGTCCATCGAAACACTTAGAAACTAACCTCTCATCTGACGAAAACGGTCTAAAGACGCAGTGGCAATTTCTCCAGATCTGTTGACAATGATATTTTGAGTTATCACTTTACTGAGTGACTAAAATGTAGTTCGCGTACCTGTGAACATAACAATTTGGTAGAATTCATTTTATAAACACGAACTATTACGCTACTGTATGGCTACTTACATATTAATTACACTATTAATATTTTCATAGTTGTTTCTTCAATACAAGATTAAAGCCAACGGAAGAACAAACGTAAAACATACTTACCAATGACAGGTTTGTTGAGATGCAATTTTCTGTGTGGACAGATGTAACTTTTTCATACGGTGGTAAGTCGCAGAAATCGCAGGAGTCACAGAAATCGCAGAAGGCGCAGAAATCGCAGAAATCACAGAAGTAGCAGAAGTCGCAGAAATCGCGGAAGTAGCAGAAATAGCAGTGGCGGACGGATACACGACCTAGGTTCCTTAACTGCGACTCTTAACTGCGACAAATCACAGTTAAGAATAACAGATACTGAAAAGTAGCATTCACAGAAATCACTGATATCGGAAAATCGCAGTTTAGCCAATCACTACTCCCCTTCAAGTGGACTCTCCCAACATTCCACTGTTCCGTTTATCTCAGCCAGCGTCAGTTGTATCGTTGGTGTGTGTCGTTACGTGTTGACGTGGACGTTCAAGTTTAGTTCCTTTGTTCGTTTGTTTCGTTTTTGCCATTGTTAAAATGCTAACCTTTGAATAACGTGTGTCTTCAGTCGAACAAGTGTTCAAAGCTGGCGGTAAATTCACAGTTTCAGTTCGTCAAACATTTAATTCAGTTTTCCCGGAGACAACACTCCCACATCGCGATGTTGTGTGAGATTTGACTAACAAATTTGGAAGCACGGGTTCAGTGACAGATGCACCGAGAAGTGGTCGTCCTAGCGTGTTGTCTGAGGATCTACTCGATATTTCCGATAAAATGTCCAGAAGTCCGAACAAGTCAGTAAGAAAACTTGCCCAGGAAATCGATGTTAGTGTCGGAACGGCCAACACAGCTGTAAGGAAAAATTAGAACTTTTCCCATAGAAAGTGACAGTCGTGCAAGAGCTGAAAAATACGAACCGCAAAACACTGATCATGGGAAGAGACTGCATTATTGTCAATGGTTCAAAAATTTCGTTCAACAAAATGGATGTTCTTAATGAAACGTTTTTCACTAATAAGGCGTGGTTTCATTTATCCGGGTACATGAACTGGCTAAATTCTCGTATGTGGAGTACAGCAAATCCATTGTGTATTCATGAGGAACCATTTCATTCTGTGAAAAAAGGAGTTTGGATTGCAATTTCTAGACGTCGGATTGTGGGTCCCATATTTTTCAACAAAACAATAAACGCACAACGCTACTGCAGTGATATTCTGTACCCATTCATAGGCGAACTCGTGTTAAGTGAAATACTGAAGGGTTATTTTCAACAAAATGGTGCAACTGCGCATACAGCTCGCGTTTCAATGTCACTGCTTGCTGATGTTTTTGGTGATCGCATAATTTCACAGGGACTTTGGCCTTCACGATCGCGTGACCTAACACCACCTGACTTTTTCTTCTGGGGTACAACGAAAGCAACTGTCTACAAAAACCGTCCAAAATCCATCGATGAATTGAAAACGGCATTATCCACTTTCACTGCTTCTATTACAGAAGAAATGTTACAGCTTGTGCTTGGAAACATGATTAGACGAATTGAATTGTGTATTGAACAACAGGGGGGACACTTTCAACATTTAATGTAAAAATTTGTAAGTAAACATCAATATTCAATAGCTTAATAACTTGTATTTCACTGAGTTTCATTTCGGTATATTCACTGCGGCATACGGCACGCGCGGCTAACAATCATACGGCACTGCGGAGAGACTTTTTGAACACCCCGTATTACTTCTTTCAGTGGAAACATTTTTGAAAACGTTCACCATCGTCATGTCCTTCCAAGGTTTAAGTGTTGTATTCAGCTGTTCCCGCCGCCACATTTGCACAGAGAACACGCACTTGTCAGGGAGTGTCGAAAAATCCAAAATAGCCCAGATCTTCCTATCCACACCCTCTGAGGGCCTACCCTGGGCCAACAAGGGACTTCATGGATGCGACTAACAGTGCAATCGATTATATTTCTAACCTAGATGTTTGTTTGTGATATTGTAACTGTTTTGTGTGTTATGTACGAGGGCAGTTCAATAAGTAATGCAACACATTTTTTTTCTCGGCCAATTTTGGTTGAAAAAACCGGAAATTTCTTGTGGAATATTTTCAAACATTCCCGCTTCGTCTCGTATAGTTTCATTGACTTCCGACAGGTGGCAGCGCTGTACGGAGCTCTTAAAATGGCGTCTGTAACGGATGTGCGTTGCAAACGACGGGCAGTGATCGAGTTTCTTTTGGCGGAAAACCAGGGCATCTCAGATATTCATAGGCGCTTGCAGAATGTCTACGGTGATCTGGCAGTGGACAAAAGCACGGTGAGTCGTTGGGCAAAGCGTGTGTCATCATCGCCGCAAGGTCAAGCGAGACTGTCTGATCTCCCGCGTGCGGGCCGGCCGTGCACAGCCGTGACTCCTGCAATGGCGGAGCGTGCGAACACACTCGTTCGAGATGATCGACGGATCACCATCAAACAACTCAGTGCTCAACTTGACATCTCTGTTGGTAGTGCTGTCACAATTGTTCACCAGTTGGGATATTCAAAGGTTTGTTCCCGCTGGGTCCCTCGTTGTCTAACTGAACACCGTAAAGAGCAAAGGAGACCCATCTGTGCGGAATTGCTTGCTCGTCATGTGGCTGAGGGTGACAATTCCTTGTCAAAGATTGTTACAGGCGATGAAACATGGGTTCACCACTTCGAACCTGAAACAAAGCGGCAATCAATGGAGTGGCGCCACACCCACTCCCCTACCAAGAAAAAGTTTAAAGCCATACCCTCAGCCAGTAAAGTCACGGTTACAGTCTTCTGGGATGCTGAAGGGGTTATTCTGTTCGATGTCCTTCCCCACGGTCAAACGATCAACTCTGAAGTGTATTGTGCTACTCTTCAGAAATTGAAGAAACGACTTCAGCGTGTTCGTAGGCACAAAAATCAGAACGAACTTCTCCTTCTTTGTGACAACGCAAGACCTCACACAAGTCTTCGCACCCGAGAGGAGCTCACAAAACTTCAGTGGACTGTTCTTCCTCATGCACCCTACAGCCCCGATCTCGCACCGTCGGATTTCCATATGTTTGGCCCAATGAAGGACGCAATCCGTGGGAGGCACTACGCGGATGATGAAGAAGTTATTGATGCAGTACGACGTTGGCTCCGACATCGACCAGTGGAATGGTACCGTGCAGGCATACAGGCCCTCATTTCAAGGTGGCGTAAGGCCGTAGCATTGAATGGAGATTACGTTGAAAAATAGTGTTGTGTAGCTAAAAGATTGGGGAATAACCTGGTGTATTTCAATGCTGAATAAAACAACCGGTGTTTCAGAAAAAAAATGTGTTGCATTACTTATTGAACTGCCCTCGTACTTTTAGATTTTTCATACGTGATTTGTACTTGCCATACGCTAAATAAATAAATTCAGTTTTTTTTTCAGTCTGTTTTCTGTCACTCTCTTAACACGTAGACTGAACAATTTGCTTCCCGCATGTTTTCCTTGTCGTTCCTGTTTTGAAATTCATCATATACATCGACTCACGCATTTATTGTGTAAATCCTGTCCTTGTCATATTAATGAGTTTTGTCCAGTAAAACTGGCCGCTCTTCAATAGAGACATAATTACATATTGTCTATTTCAGAAGCTACTTGTGGAATACGCGAAGATGTTACGGAAAAAAAAGACAAATAACAGTAGAATGAATGAACTTGTGTGCACGCTGTTGTTGCCTCGGAGACTGGCGCGTCTCAGAGATGTGAAGGCGGCCAATGTTCAGTATCGCTTACGCCACACTGACGGCGTCCACTGCTGTGGTTGAGCCCGCCAGTTTCATATCAGTGATTTGTGGGAATGCTACTTTCCGGTAACTGTGATTTTAGTTGCGATTTGTCACAGTTGAAAATCAACGTTTACGAATTCGCAACATGTATCCCTCCGCAACATTAAAATGCGATTACGGCCGTAGTTCTCACATTAGTCAGAAGCAGCACCTAACAGGCACTGGCAAGTGTATCTGCCAACCGGTTTTCTGGTCAGATGATCAGTGTCAATTAAACGGAAGTGATATGTTGTCGCCTGTAAAGTGAGCAAACTATGTATTTCGACATTGTGTCACTGAAGTCATTAAGCGATTTGAAACGGATGATAAACCCCTTATTATCCACCAAACCGCCTAATTTTCTGTCATGGAGTTGTTGATAAAGACTTGATTATGTGTTTTAAGGTTGATGATATGAAAGTAAAAAGAGTGGCTAGTACGGGTATTCCACTTAGAAGCTGACGTCGGGACGATTATGGTGCAGTACTTGGAGAGACACACAAAAGTTTATCTGAGCATTATACAGGGCGTTACAAAAAGGTACGGCCAAACTTTCAGGAAACTTTCCTCACACACAAATAAAGAAAAGATGTTACGTGGACATGTGTCCGGAAACGCTTAATTTCCATGTTAGAGCTCATTTTAGTTTCGTCATTTTGTACTGTACTTCCTCGATTCACCGCCAGTTGGCCCAGTTGAAGGAAGGTAATGTTGACTTCGGTGCTTGTGTTGACATGCGACTCATTGCTCTACAGTACTAGCATCGAGCACATCAGTACGTAGCGTCAACAGGTTAGTGTTCATCACGAAAGTGGTTTTGCGGTCAGTGCAATGTTTACAAATGCGGAGTTGGCAGATGCCCATTTGATGTACGGATTAGCACGGGGCAATAGCCGTGGCGCGGTACGTTTGTATCGAGACAGATTTCCAGAACGAAGGTGTCCCGACAGGAAGACGTTCGAAGCAATTGATCGGCGTCTTAGGGAGCACGGAACATTCCAGCCTGTGACTCGCGACTGGGGAAGATCTAGAACGACGAGGACACCTGCAATGGACGAGGCAATTCTTCGTGCAGTTGACGATAACCCTAATGTCGGCGTCAGAGAAGTTGCTGCTGTACAAGGTAACGTTGACCACGTCACTGTATGGAGAGTGCTACGGGAGAATCAGTTGTTTCCGTACCGTGTGCAGCTGATTGGCCTCCACGGGTACACTTCTGCGAATGGTTCATCCAACAATGTGTCAATCCTCATTTCAGTGCAAATGTTCTCTTTACGGATGAGGCTTCATTCCAACGTGATCAAATTGCAAATTTACACAATCAACATATGCGGGCTGACGAGAATCCGCACGCAATTGTGCAATCACGTCATCGACACAGATTTTCTGTGAACGCTTGGGCAGGCATTGTTGGTGATGTCTCGATTGGGCCCCACGTTCTTCCACCTACGCTCAATGGAGCACGTTATCACGATTTCATACGGGATACTCTACCTGTGCTGCTAGAACACGTGCCTTTACAAGTACGACACAACATGTGGTTCATGCACGATATAGCTCCTGCACATTTCAGTCGAAGTGTTCGTACGCTTCTCAACAACAGATTCGGTGACCGATGGATTAGTAGAGGCGGACCAATTCCGTGGCCTCCACGCTCTCCTGACCTCAACCCTCCTGACTTTCATTTATGGGGCATTTGAAAGCTCTTGTCTACGCAACCCCGGTACCAAATGTGGAGACTCTTCGTGCTCGTATTGTGGACGGCTGTGATACAATACGCCATTCTCCAGGGCTGCATCAGCGCATCAGGGATTCCGTGCGACGGAGGGCGGATGCACGTATCCTCGCTAACAGAGGGCATTTTGAACATTTCCTGTAGCAAAGTGTTTGAAGTCACGCTGGTACGTTCTGTTGCTTGTGTGTTTCCATTCCATGATTAATGTGATGTGAAGAGAAGTAATAAAATGAGCTCTAACATGGAAAGTTAGCGTTTCCGGACACATGTCCTCATAACATATTTTCTTTCTTTGTGTGTGAGGAATGTTTCCTGAAACTCTGGCCGTACCTTTTTGTAACACCCTGTATTGTTAAAAAATATATACCTTTTGTGAATCCACGATCGGTACTGTTAAAAGCTCAGTAAAGGTCAAGTAGTAGATCCCACCTCCTTGCATTTTTCCTAGTTTATCTACAACGTACACCGAAGAGCCAAAGAAACTGGTACATCTACCTAATATCTCGTAGGGCGCCCGCGAGCACGCAGAACTGCCGCAACACGACGCGGCATGCACTCGACTAATGTCTGTAGTAGTGCTCGAGGAAATTAACACCATGAATCCTGCAGGGCTGCCCATAAATCGGTAAGAGTACGACAGTGGTGGAGATTTCTTCTGGACAGCACGTTGAAAGACATCCCAGATATACTCAGTAACGTTCGTGTCTGGTGAGTTTGGTGGCCAGCGGAAGTGTTTAAACTCAGAAGAGTGTTCCTTGAGTCACTCTGTAGCAATTCTGGACGTGTGGGGTGTCACATTGTCCTGCTGGAATTGCTCTAGTCCGTCGGAACGCACAATGGACGTGAATGGATGCAGGTGATCAGACAGGATGCTTACGTACGTGTCACCTGTCGTATCTAGACGTAGCACGGGTAGCATAACACTCCACCAGCACGCGCCCCACACCATAACAGAGCCTCCATTAGCTTGAATAGTCAACTGCTGACATGCAACGTTCATGGATTCGTACACGTCCATCCGTTCGATGCAGTCAGACCTGGCAACATGTTTCCAGGCATCAACAGTCCAATGATCGGCGCAGGCGAGACGTAAAGCATTGTGTCGTGCACTCATCAAGCGTACGCGGGTGGGCCTTCGGCTCCAAAAGCCCATATCGATGATGTTTCGTTGAATGGTTGGTACGCAGACACTCGTTGATGGCTCAGCATTGAAATCTGCAGCAGTTTGTGGAAGGGTTGCACTTCCGTCACGCTGAACGATTCTCTTCAGTCATCATTGGTCTCGTCCTTGTAGGATCTTTTTCCGGCCGCAGCGATGTCGGAGATTTGATGTTGTATAGCATTCCTGTTATTCACGGTACACTCGTGAAATGGTCGTACGGGAAAATCCCCACTTCATCGCTACCTCGGAGATGCTGTATCCCTTCGCTCGTGCGCCGACGTTCAAACTCACTTAAACCTTAATATCCCGCCATTGTAGCAACAGTAACCGATCTAACAACTGCGCCAGACACTTGTTGTCTCGTATAGGCGTTGCCGACCGCAACGCCGTAATCTGCCTGTTTACATATCTCTGTATTTGAATACTCATGCCTACACCAGTTTCATCAGTGCTTTAGTATTTGTGTAAAATATGGAATTACTCATCGGAGCCTTCTCGATTAGCTAATCTACGTTTTCTGAATTTACCTTTCCGTTTTAGTGTTTCTAATGAAAAGTGAATAAGTGCAATTAAACACGGCGGGAACGGAAATGCTACCCTACACTATAGGTTCGTATGTGAACCCAATCTTTATCTGTCATTCATAGTTGTTGGCTCTACCAACTCTGAACCACATCATCAGCTTTTAGTCTAACTTAGACCTTGGGCTACGTTCGCAGCCAATATTTCGAGGGGAGAAGAGGCGGGTGGAAGTGTCCAATCTCACACTCTAGACGAACACGCTATTGCCGCTGTCGGGTAAACCAAAATGCGTAAAATTTTTCTGAGAGCAAATTAGCCACTTCGTTCATTTCTTCGACCACATGTAGGTTACATATCCATACCGTGAGACAAGAGGTTCGTAAAACAAAGTGCGAGCGTAGGTCAAGAGATGGCACACGGTATTGAGTCTTGAGTCCTACTCATATCGAAATCACAGCCAGATACTGGTGAAGTTGTTATTGCGTAAACTTGGGCTGTGGATTATAACAGATACGTGGCCTAGAACGGCTGTCGTGTGCCGTGTGGACTTTGGACGGGGCGGGACTGGGCCGCATTGATATGATAGCCGCCGTGTGGCTGTTCACACCAGGGGAGTGTACACGATGCCGGACGAGTGTGAAATGCGCCTCAAGCTGTGGGCCGAATCATACTTCCGGCACACTAGCATTTCCTCCCATTCCCTGCTCGATTCACGAATGGTGCGTGAATTGAACGAGTATCGATGAACCATCGTATTAGCTCTAATTGCACTGATTTTTCCGTCGTGATCACTGAGGAAGGCAGAAATATTTTGCAAATAAAACAGTTTCTGCGTCAGTCACTTGTTTTATTTTGCCACAACGCATTTCGATGGTTCACACCATCAACTTCAGGTGAAGAATTGTTTATTTACATTACTGAAGTTGGTGAAGAGTATATACGTCTTTTCACAGTCGCAGACCAAGGCCATTGTAGGTTATTTTGCGTCTTTTGCTAATAATAAAAATTGCTTATTTAGGGAAGCCACTTTAGAGGTTAAAAAACATGAAGTGAATTTCATTTACAGGGGACGGTAGAGTTGTAAAAAGTCTGCATACTGTTTCCTAATGTATCTCCTCACCTCTACGCATTACATTTGCATATTGACATGTGCAAAACTCAATAATTATATTAGGTAGTTATATAGACATTTTTTTAAAATGTGAAAGTACTGCAGCATTGGATACAAAAATAGCGATTAAAGGGGTATGTACATAAATATCGCTTCATTTTGTTTTAAAATTTTTTCCAAATCTATTAAAAATTGTGGTAAAAATTGAGACATTTGACTATAAAATTTGAGTTTTTCTAAAAATGAAAGTTAAAATGTAGCAGCTCATTCATTTTTTCATAAGTTAAATAAATTCTACAGTACGGTTCGTATGCTGTGCGACATTCATCGAAGAATCTCTCTTACTTATGAGGAAAAATGTACCTATAGCAACAAATTCAGCTAATAGCAAGGGAAAAAATGATGAAATTTCACACGTAAAAATATTAATTCTATTATGTTTTTGAACTTCCACTGCTATGAGTTCAAATGGTTCAAACGGCTCTGAGCACTATGGGGCTTAACTTCTGAGGTCATCAGTCCCCTGGAACTTAGAACTACTTAAACGTAACTAACCTAAGGACATCCATCACACACATCCATGCCCGAGGCAGGATTCGAACCTGCGACCGTACCTGCGCGGTTCCACTGCTATGAGTGTCAATTCTAAATCCTTTCTGGTTATGCTGACAAAGTTTGATGCAGTGGAAATTTAAACGCCCTGTGGTGCCTCTCCTGCTCCAAGTCGGCCCGTTTGACGTCCTTACCTCCTTGAAGAAAAATAGCAAAGCTGGGGAAGATCAGTTTGGAATTTGATCCTACGACTTATCTTAGAAGACACGGTTAAGGAGAGGCTGATCTACATTTACAGCATTTGTAGGCTTAGAAAAAGCTTTTGACAATGTTGACTGGAATGCTCTCTTTGAAATTCTAAAGCCAGCAGGGGAAAATACAAGGAGCGAAAGGTTGGTTATAACTTTTACCGTAACCAGACGGCAGTTATAAGAGCCCAAGGGCACGGAAGGCAAGCAGTGGTTAAGAGCGGAGTGAGACAGGGTTCTATCTTATCACCGATGTTATTCAATCTGTATATTGAGCGAGCAGTAAAGGAAACCAAAGACAAATTTAGAGTATGAAGTAAAGTTCAGGAACAAGAAATAAAAACTTCGAAGTTTACCGATAACATGTAATCCTCTCAGAGACAGCAAAGGACTTTGAGGAGCAGTTCAATGGAAAGAACGAGGTTTTGAAGGGCTGGTGTAAGATGAAAACAAAGAAAAGCAAAACAAGGACAGTGAAATGCAATCGAATTAAATCTGATGATACTATGGGAATGAGATTAGGAAACGAGACACTTGAAGTACTGGATGAGTTTTGCCATTTGGGCAGCAAAATAGCTGATGATGTCCGAATTAGAGAGGATATAAAACGTAGATTCGCAACGGCAAGAAAAGTTGAAGAAGAGAAGTCAGTTAAAATCGAATAAAGAGTAAGTGTTAGAATTCTTTTCTGAAAGAATTTGTCTGGAGTGCAGCCATGTATAGAAGTGAAACATTGACAATAAACAGTTTACACAAAAACAGAATAGAAGCTTTCGAAATGTAGCGCTATAGAAGAATGTTGAAGATAAGATGGGTCTATCATGCAACAAATGATGAGGTACTGAACAGAATTGGGGAGACAAGAAATTTGTGGCAGAACTTGATCAAAGAATGGCATTGTTGATAGGACACATTCTGAAACATCAAGGGATCACCAGTTTAGTACTGGAGGGAGATGTGAGGAGGGTAAAAATCGTAGAGGGAGACCAAGAGATGAATACACCAAACAGGTTCAGAAGGATGTAGCTTGCAGTAGGTACTGGGAGATGAAGAGGCTCGCACAGGAAGGAGTAGCATGGAGAGCTGCATCAAACCAGTCTTCGGACAGAAGACCACACCAATAACAAGTCAATTCGAACGTTGGCAAATCGTTGGTGCTTCTAAGGTGGGTGCTTCTCTAACGAAGGTAGCCGTAGTGCTTTGTGTTTCAAGAGCCACCCTAAAGATAATTTATACCACAGACAGGGAACGAGCAAAAACATTATCTGCTAAGTCATAACTCGGGCGCAAGTAAAGATTGACAATTACTGAACTGTATGAAATGAAATCGTCATAACATCTGAACGGTTTGCGTTAGGACGTTCAAACTGCGCGGTTGGCCGCGGAGCAAGATGGGCATCAGTATGCGCATGCATGGTTCGGCTTAGCGACGAAGCCCATTTTCATTTGCATAGGTTCGTCAATAAGAAAAATTCGCGCATTTGGGGGACTGAGAATCCGCATTTCGCGACCAAGAAGCCTCTTCACCCTCAACGGGTGACTGTGTGGTGTGCAGTGTCCAGTCACGGAATAATCGCTGCGATATTCCTCGATGGCTCGGTGACTACCGAACGGTGCGTGAAGGTTTTGGAAGACCACATGGAGCTTCCTACGTTATTCGCTAGAATACTCCTTTCGGAGTATGTTGATGCATTAGCTTCATACTTAACAATCATATACAACCGTTCGATAGACGAAAGATCCGTACCCAAGGACTGGAAACTTGCACGCGTCACACCAATATTCAAGAAAGGTAGTAGGAGTAACCCACAAAATTACAGGCCCCTATCATTAACGTCGATATGCAGCAGGACTTTGGAACACATATTGTGTTCGAACATTATGAATTACCTCGAAGAGAACGGTCTGTTGACACACAGTCAACATGTTGTTGTTGTGGTCTTCAATCCTGAGACTGGTTTGATGCAGCTCTCCATGCTACTCTATCCTGTGCAAGCCTCTTCATCTCCCAGTACCCACTGCAACCTACATCCTTCTGAATCTCCTTAGTGTATTCATCTCTTGGTCTCCCTCTACGATTTTTACCCTCCACGCTGCCCTCCAATGCTAAATTTGTGATCCCTTGATGCCTCAGAACATGTCCTACCAACCGATCCCTTCTTCTCGTCAAGTTGTGCCACAAACTCCTCTTCTCCCCAATTCTATTCAATACCTCCTCATTAGTTATGTGATCTACCCATCTAATCTTCAGCATTCTTCTGTAGCACCACATTTCGAAAGCTTCTATTCTCTTCTTGTCTAAACTATTTATCGTCCATGTTTCACTTCCATACATGGCTATACTCCATACAAATACTTTCAGAAACGACTTCCTGACACCTAAATCTATACTCGATGTTAACAAATTTCTCTTCTTCAGAAACGCTTTCCTTGCCGTTGCCAGTCTACATTTTATATCCTCCCTACTTCGACCATCATCAGTTATTTTGCTCCCCAAATAGCAAAACTCCTTTACTACTTTAAGTGTGTCATTTCCTAATCTAATTCCCTCAGCATCACCCGACTTAATTCGACTACATTCCATGATCCTCGTTTTGCTTTTGTTGATGTTCATCTTATATCCTCCTTTCAAGACAATGTCCATTCCAATCAACTGCTCTTCCAAGTCCTTTGCTGTCTCTGACAGCGCCGGCCGAAGTGGCCGTGCGGTTAAAGGCGCTGCAGTCTGGAAGCGCAAGACCGCTACGGTCGCAGGTTCGAATCCTGCCTCGGGCATGGATGTTTGTGATGTCCTTAGGTTAGTTAGGTTTAAGTAGTTCTAAGTTCTAGGGGACTAATGACCTCAGCAGTTGAGTCCCATAGTGCTCAGAGCCATTTTTTTTGTCTCTGACAGAATTACAATGTCATCGGCGAACCGCAAAGTTTTTATTTCTTCTCCATGGATTTTAATACCTACTCCGAATTTTTCTTTTGTTTCCTTTACTGCTTGCTCAATATACAGATTGAATAATATCGGGGAGAGGCTACAACCCTGTCTCACTCCCTTCCCAACCACTGCTTCCCTTTCATGTCCCTCGACTCTTACAACTGCCATCTGGTTTCTGTACAAATTGTAAATAGCCTTTCGGTCCCTGTATTTTACCCCTGCCACCTTTAGAATTTGGAAGAGAGTATTCCCCATGGGTTTAGAAAACATCGTTCCTGTGAAACACGACTAGCTCTTTATTCACGTGAAGTGTTGAGTGCTACTGAAAAGGGATTTCAGATCGATTCCGTATTTCTGGATTTCCGGAAGGCTTTTGGTACCACACAAGTGGCTCATACTGAAATTGCGTGCTTATGGAATATCGTCTCAGTTATGTGACTGGATTTGTGATTCCCTGTCAGAGAGGTCACAGTTCGTTGTAATTGACGGAAAGTCATCGAGTAAAACAGAAGTGATTTCTGGCGTTCCTCAACGTAGTGTTATAGGCCCTTTGCTGTTCCTTATCTATGTAAACGATTTGGGGAACAATCTCAGCAGCCGTCTTTGGTTATTTGCAAATGACGCTGTCGTTTATAGACTAATAAAGTCGTCAGAAGATCAAAACAAACTGGAAAGAAATTTAGAAAAGATATCTGAATGGTGCGAAAAGTGGCTGTTGACCCTAAATGACGAAAAGTGTGAGGTCATCCACATGAGTGCTAAAAGGAACTCGTTAAACTTCGGTTACACGGTAAATCAGTCTAATCTAAAAGCCGTAAATTCAACTAAATCCTAGGTATTACAGTTACGAACAACTTAAATTGGAAGGAACACATAGAAAATGGTGTGGGGAAAGCTAACCAAAGACTGCGTTTTATTGGCAGGAGATTTAGAAAATGTAACAGACCTACAAAGAAGACTACCTACACTACGCTTGTCCGTCCTCTTTTACAATACTTCTGTGCGGTGTGGGATCCTTACCAGATAGGACTGACGGAGTACATCGAAAAAGTTAAAAGAAAGGCAGCACGTTTTGTATCATCGCGAAATACGGGAGAGAGTGTCACACAAATAATACATGATTTGGGCTGGATATCAGTAAAAGAAAGGCGTTTTTCGTTGCGACGGAATCTTCTCACGAAATTCCAATCACCAACTTTCTCCTCTGAATGCGAAAATATTTTGTTGACACCGACCTACATAGGGAGGAACTATCACCACGATAAAATAAGGGAAATTAGAGCTCGTACGGAAAGATATAGGTGTTCATTCTTTCCGCGCGCTTTACGAGACTAGAATAATAGAGAATTGCGAAGGTGGTTCGCCACTTAAATGAGATTTGCAGAGTATCCATGTAGATGTAGTGGCGTCACAAATCAGCCGTTCCATGGATACGTTTACAACCATTTCGGTTTTCCATCTCCATCTACATAACTACTCTGCAATTCACAATTAAGCGCCTGGCAGAAATTTCATCGCACCACATTCAAGCTATTTCTCTACTGTTCCACTCTCCAACAGCGCGGGGAAAAACAAACATTTAAATCTTTGCGTGCGAGCTCTAAGTTATCTTATTACGAAGCTCATTTCTCCCTATGTAAGTGGGCGTCAACAAAATATTTTCACATTCGGAGGAGGTAGTTGATGACTGAAAACTTGTGAAGAGATCGCGCCGCAAAGAAAAACGAATTTGTTTTAATTGTTGCCAACTCAACTCGTGTATCATATCCGTGACACACTTTCCGCTATTTCTCGATAATCAAAAACGAATTGACATTATTTAAACATTTTCGATGTCTTCCGTCAACTCTATCTCATGCGCAGACTAAGCAGCTGTACTGTACCAGAGGACGGATACGCATAGTGTAAGCGGTCTCTTTAGTACACCTGTCACAACTTCTAGATATCTTGTCTAAAGCATTTCGCAATTGGTTTTGATCTTCTGATGACTTTACGAGACGGTAAATGACAGCATCACCTGCAAACAATCTAACTGGGCTTCACAGATTGTCTCCTAAATTTTTTATACAGATTAGGAACATATGAGGTCCTGTAATACTTCCTGGGGAACTCCAGATACACCTTTTGTTTCAGTCGACAATTTTCTGTCAATTACTACGAGCTGTGGTCCTTCGGACACGAAATCACGTATCTAGTGGCACAACTTGTGAGGAATGGTGTGAAAAGCCTTCACGAAACCTAAAAAACTGAATCAATTTGACTTCACCCGCCCATAGCACAGATTACCTAGTGGGAACACAGATATACACTCCTGGAAATGGAAAAAAGAACACATTGACACCGGTGTGTCAGACCCACCATACTTGCTCCGGACACTGCGAGAGGGCTGTACAAGCAATGATCACACGCACGGCACAGCGGACACACCAGGAACCGCGGTGTTGGCCGTCGAATGGCGCTAGCTGCGCAGCATTTGTGCACCGCCGCCGTCAGTGTCAGCCAGTTAGCCGTGGCATACGGAGCTCCATCGCAGTCTTTAACACTGGTAGCATGCCGCGACAGCGTGGACGTGAACCGTATGTGCAGTTGACGGACTTTGAGCGAGGGCGTATAGTGGGCATGCGGGAGGCCGGGTGGACGTACCGCCGAATTGCTCAACACGTGGGGCGTGAGGTCTCCACAGTACATCGATGTTGTCGCCAGTGGTCGGCGGAAGGTGCACGTGCCCGTCGACCTGGGACCGGACCGCAGCGACGCACGGATGCACGCCAAGACCGTAGGAGCCTACGCAATGCCGTAGGGGACCGCACGGCCACTTCCCAGCAAATTAGGGACACTGTTGCTCCTGGGGTATCGGCGAGGACCATTCGCAACCGTCTCCATGAAGCTGGGCTACGGTCCCGCACACCGTTAGGCCGTCTTCCGCTCACGCCCCAACATCGTGCAGCCCGCCTCCAGTGGTGTCGCGACAGGCGTGAATGGAGGGACGAATGGAGACGTGTCGTCTTCAGCGATGAGAGTCGCTTCTGCCTTGGTGCCAATGATGGTCGTATGCGTGTTTGGCGCCGTGCAGGTGAGCGCCACAATCAGGACTGCATACGACCGAGGCACACAGGGCCAACACCCGGCATCATGGTGTGGGGAGCGATCTCCTACACTGGCCGTACACCACTGGTGATCGTCGAGGGGACACTGAATAGTGCACGGTACATCCAAACCGTCATCGAACCCATCGTTCTACCATTCCTAGACCGGCAAGGGAACTTGCTGTTCCAACAGGACAATGCACGTCCGCATGTATCCCGTGCCACACAACGTGCTCTAGAAGGTGTAAGTCAACTACCCTGGCCAGCAAGATCTCCGGATCTGTCCCCCATTGAGCATGTTTGGGACTGGATGAAGCGTCGTCTCACGCGGTCTGCACGTCCAGCACGAACGCTGGTCCAACTGAGGCGCCAGGTGGAAATGGCGTGGCAAGCCGTTCCACAGGACTACATCCAGCATCTCTACGATCGTCTCCATGGGAGAATAGCAGCCTGCATTGCTGCGAAAGGTGGATAAACACTGTACTAGTGCCGACATTGTGCATGCTCTGTTGCCTGTGTCTATGTGCCTGTGGTTCTGTCAGTGTGATCATGTGATGTATGTGACCCCAGGAATGTGTCAATAAAGTTTCCCCTTCCTGGGACAATGAATTCACGGTGTTCTTATTTCAATTTCCAGGAGTGTATTTCTCTACTGTTCCACTCTCCAACAGCGCGGGGAAAAACAAACATTTAAATCTTTGCGTGCGAGCTCTAAGTTATCTTATTACGAAGGTCATTTCTCCCTATGTAAGTGGGCGTCAACAAAATATTTTCGCATTCGGAGGAGGTAGTTGATGACTGAAATTTCGTGAAGAGATCGCGCCGGAAAAAAAAAAAAACGAATTTGTTTTAATTGTTGCCAACTCAACTCGTGTATCATATGCGTGACACACTTTCCCCTATTTCTCGATAATAAAAAACGAATTGACATTACTTAAACATTTTCGATGTCTTCCGTCAACTCCATCTCATGCGGAGACTAAGCAGCTGTACTGTACCAGAGGACGGATACGCATAGTGTAAGCGGTCTCTTTAGTACACCTGTCACAACTTCTAGATATCTTGTCTAAAGCATTTCGCAATTGATCTTCTGATGACTTTACGAGACGGTAAATGACAGCATCATCTGCAAACAATCTAACAGGGCTCCACAGGTTGTATCCTAAATTTTTTATACAGATTAGGAACAGGAACATATGAGGTCCTGTAATACTTCCTTGGGAACCGCAGATACGCCTTTTGTTTCAGTCGACAATTTTCTGTCAATTACTACGAGCTGTGGCCCTTCGGACAGGAAATCACGTATCTAGTGGCACAACTTGTGAGGAATGGTGTGAAAAGCCTTCACGAAAACTAAAAAACTGAATCAATTTGACTTCACCCGCCCATAGCACAGATTACTTAGTGGGAACACAGATATAGTTGTGTTTCACAAGAACAATATTTTTTGATCCGCGTTGGCTATCTGTCAATAAATTGTATCTTCGAGGTGATTCAAAATGTTCCAACACAGTATATTTTCCATATCCTACTTCAAATCGACGTTAGTGACACGGGCCCGAAATTCAACACATCACTCCTATCTCCTTTGTTGAGTGTTGGTGTGACCTGTGCACCTTTCCGGTCTTTATCTACAGATCTGTTGCGCTATCAAATCATGTTCATTCTACACTCCTGGAAATGGAAAAAAGAACACATTGACACCGGTGTGTCAGACCCACCATACTTGCTCCGGACACTGCGAGAGGGCTGTACAAGCAATGATCACACGCACGGCACAGCGGACACACCAGGAACCGCGGTGTTGGCCGTCGAATGGCGCTAGCTGCGCAGCATTTGTGCACCGCCGCCGTCAGTGTCAGCCAGTTTGCCGTGGCATACGGAGCTCCATCGCAGTCTTTAACACTGGTAGCATGCCGCGACAGCGTGGACGTGAACCGTATGTGCAGTGACGGACTTTGAGCGAGGGCGTATAGTGGGCATGCGGGAGGCCGGGTGGACGTACCGCCGAATTGCTCAACAAGTGGGGCGTGAGGTCTCCACAGTACATCGATGTTGTCGCCAGTGGTCGGCGGAAGGTGCACGTGCCCGTCGACCTGGGACCGGACCGCAGCGACGCACGGATGCACGCCAAGACCGTAGGATCCTACGCAGTGCCGTAGGGGACCGCACCGCCACTTCCCAGCAAATTAGGGACACTGTTGCTCCTGGGGTATCGGCGAGGACCATTCGCAACCGTCTCCATGAAGCTGGGCTACGGTCCCGCACACCGTTAGGCCGTCTTCCGCTCACGCCCCAACATCGTGCAGCCCGCCTCCAGTGGTGTCGCGACAGGCGTGAATGGAGGGACGAATGGAGACGTGTCGTCTTCAGCGATGAGAGTCGCTTCTGCCTTGGTGCCAATGATGGTCGTATGCGTGTTTGGCGCCGTGCAGGTGAGCGCCACAATCAGGACTGCATACGACCGAGGCACACAGGGCCAACACCCGGCATCATGGTGTGGGGAGCGATCTCCTACACTGGCCGTACACCACTGGTGATCGTCGAGGGGACACTGAATAGTGCACGGTACATCCAAACCGTCATCGAACCCATCGTTCTACCATTCCTAGACCGGCAAGGGAACTTGCTGTTCCAACAGGACAATGCACGTCCGCATGTATCCCGTGCCACACAACGTGCTCTAGAAGGTGTAAGTCAACTACCCTGGCCAGCAAGATCTCCGGATCTGTCCCCCATTGAGCATGTTTGGGACTGGATGAAGCGTCGTCTCACGCGGTCTGTACGTCCAGCACGAACGCTGGTCCAACTGAGGCGCCAGGTGGAAATGGCATGGCAAGCCGTTCCACAGGACTACATCCAGCATCTCTACGATCGTCTCCATGGGAGAATAGCAGCCTGCATTGCTGCGAAAGGTGGATATACACTGTACTAGTGCCGACATTGTGCATGCTCTGTTGCCTGTGTCTATGTGCCTGTGGTTCTGTCAGTGTGATCATGTGATGTATCTGACCCCAGGAATGTGTCAATAAAGTTTCCCCTTCCTGGGACAATGAATTCACGGTGTTCTTATTTCAATTTCCAGGAGTGTAGTTGTGTTTCACAAGAACAATATTTTTTGATCCGCGTTGGCTATCTGTCAATAAATTGTATCTTCGAGGTGATTCAAAATGTTCCAACACAGTATATATTCCATATCCTACTTCAAATCGACTTTAGTGACACGGGCCCGAAATTCAACACATCACTCCTATCTCCTTTGTTGAGTGTTGGTGTGACCTGTGCACCTTTCCAGTCTTTATCTACAGATCTGTTACGCTATCAAATCATGTTCATTCTATAATTATGTTTTTGCCCTGCTTGTTTAATTCTGGCATTGTCTCCAGAGTCGTAATACATTGAGGTAACAAAAGTCAGGGATACGTTCTATTATTGTGTCGGACCCCCTTTTGCCCCGCATAGTGCAGCAACTCGACGTGGGCCACGCTGCCTCTGTAACCGTCCATAAATGGAAAAGTGTTGCCGACACAGGATTTTGTGCAGGAACTGACCTCTCCATTATGTCCAATAATGTTCGATGGGAATCATCTCGGGCGATCTAAGTAGCCAAATCCTTTGGTCGAACTATACAGAATGTTCGTCAAACCAATCGCCAACAATTATGGCCCGATCACATGAAACATTGTCAGTCACAAACATTCCATCGTCGAATGGCTGCAAATGGTCCCCAAGGAGCCGAGCATGACCATTTCCAGCCAATTACGTGTTAACACAGCTCACACCATTATGGAGACACCAGCAGCTTGCACAGTACCTTGTTGACAACTTGGACGGTAATTTCCAAGAATGATTGCCTATCGAAGTCGCTGAGGGTCCAAACGATACATATCGAACGTGCGATCGTAAATCGATTATGCGACTCTGGTGGCGGGCGTTGTGATCAATTATTTGTGATCGTCATTTTCATCTGTTTTCGGTCATTCTCTTGTTGTTGTTGTTGTTGTGGTCTTCAGTCCTGAGACTGGTTTGATGCAGCTCTCCATGCTACTCTATCCTGTGCAAGCTTCTTCATCTCCCAGTACCTACTGCAACCTATATCCTTCTGAATCTGCTTAGTGTATTCATCTCTTGGTCTCCCTCTACGATTTTTACCCTCCACGCTGCCCTCCAATGCTAAATTTGTGATCACTTGATGCCTCAAAACATGTCCTACCAACCGATCCCTTCTTCTAGTCAAGTTGTGCCACAAACTTCTCTTCTCCCCAATCCTATTCAATACCTCCACATTAGTTACGTGATCTACCCACCTTATCTTCAGCATTCTTCTGTAGCACCACATTTCGAAAGCTTCTATTCTCTTCTTGTCCAAACTAGTTATCGTCCATGTTTCACTTCCATACGTGGCTACACTCCATACAAATACTTTCAGAAACGACTTCCTGACAGTTAAATCTATACCCGATGTTAACAAATTTCTCTTCTTCAGAAACGATTTCCTTGCCATTGCCAGTCTACATTTTATATCCTCTCTACTTCGACCATCATCAGTTATTTTACTCCCTAAATAGCAAAACTCCTTTACTAATTTAAGTGTCTCATTTCCTAATCCAATTCCCTCAGCATCACCCGATTTAATTTGACTACATTCCATTATCCTCGTTTTGCTTTTGTTGATGTTCATCTTATATCCTCCTTTCAAGACACTGTCCATTCCGTGCAACTGCTCTTCCCAGTCCTTTGCTGTCTCTGACAGAATTACAATGTCATCGGCGAACCTCAAAGTTTTTACTTCTTCTCCATGAATTTTAATACCTACTCCGAATTTTTCTTTTGTTTCCTTTACTGCTCGCTCAATATACAGATTGAATAAAATCGGGGAGAGGCTACGACCCCGTCTCACTCCTTTCCCAACCACTGCTTCCCTTTCATGCCCCTCGACTCTTATAACTGCCATCTGGTTTCTGTACAAATTGTAAATAGCCATTCGCTCCCTGTATTTTACCCCTGCCACCTTCAGAATTTGAAAGAGAGTATTCCAGTTAACGTTGTCAAAAGCTTTCTCTAAGTCTACAAATGCTAGAAACGTAGGTTTGCCTTTTCTTAATCTTTCTTCCAAGATAAGTCGTAAGGTTAGTATTGATTCACGTGTTCCAACATTTCTACGGAATCCAAACTAGTCTTCCCCGAAGTCCGCTTCTACCAGTTTTTCCATTCGTCTGTAAAGAATTCGCGTTAGTATTTTGCAGCTGTGACTTATTAAACTGATAGTTCGGTAATTTTCACACATGTCAACACCTGCTTTCTTTGGGATTGGAATTATTATATTCTTCTTGAAGTCTGAGGGTATTTCGCCTGTCTCATACATCTTGCTCACCAGATGGTAGAGTTTTGTCATGACTGGCTCTCCCAAGGCCATCAGTAGTTCCAATGGAATGTTGTCTACTCCGGGGGCCTTGTTTCGACTCAGGTCTTTCAGTGCTCTGTCAAACTCTTCACGCAGTATCTTATCTCCCATTCCATCTTCATCTACATCCTCTTCCATTTCCATAATATTGTCCTCAAGTACATCGCCCTTGTATAAACCCTCTATATACTCCTTCCACCTTTCTGCCTTCCCTTCTTTGCTTAGAACTGGGTTGCCATCTGAGCTCTTGATATTCATGCAAGTGGTTCTCTTCTCTCCAAAGGTCTCTTTAATTTTCCTGTAGGCAGTATCTATCTTACCCCTAGTGAGACAAGCCTCTACATCCTTACATTTGTCCTCTAGCCATCCCTGCTTAGCCATTTTGTACTTCCTGTCGATCTCATTTTTGAGACGTTTGTATTCCTTTTTGCCTGCTTCATTTACTGCATTTTTATATTTTCTCCTTTCATCAATTAAATTCAATATTTCTTCTGTTACCCAAGGATTTCTACTAGCCCTCGTCTTTTTTCGTACTGGATCCTCTGCTGCCTTCACTACTTCATCCCTCAGAGCTAGCCATTCTTCTTCTACTGTATTTCTTTCCCCCATTCCTGTCAATTGTTCCCAATTGCTCTCCCTGAAACTCTCTACAACCTCTGGTTCTTTCGGTTTGTCCAGGTCGCATCTCCATAAATTCCCACCTTTTTGCAGATTCTTCAGTTTCAATCTGCAGTTCATAACCAATAGATTGTGGTCAGAATCCACATCTGCCCCTGGAAATGACTTACAACTTAAAACCTGGTTCCTAAATCTCTTACTTGCTCTAAATTACATACCTCCGCGAATTATTTGTGAGTTGCTAGGGAAACCCAGGCACTTTATGTCGTTAGCGCGTGGGATGTCCGGTGTTCTTCACGTTTCTTCGACGGATTCTCTCACTTGGAGGAATCTAATTCCATGTTTATTCAGTGTAGAAAATTGTTCGACTTTTTGTCGCAAATATGGAGTTCTACTGGACGAGGTAAGAAGGGACTGTGAAGACTGTGATGATGCGACGTATGTGAAACTTCGTAACAACTGTTTCGTTGCTGAAATACCGTTATAACTTCACTGCGGACAGTGGGGAAAACGAACGAGTATCAGGAAGAATAGATGGTTCACCTTTTCCAAATTATCCATCCAGACCACCGTAATGGACTTCCACATGCCGACAACAGCGACGACGAGTAAGGTAAATCATCTCCTTTGCAATTACAAGTATTTTTGTAACACCCTTCTTCTGTCGTTGCTGTAGTGACCAACGTAAACATACTCACAACGCCCGCCACCAGAGTCGCATGATAGATTTACGATGGCACGTTCGATATGCATCATTTGGACCCAGCGACTCGATAGGCAATCATTCTTGGAAATTAACACTCGGACAATGGCTTCGCGAAGTCTGTGCCACACTTGAATCCTACTATCAACTCTTACCAAAGTAAATGGGGAGTCATCTGACCAGGCCACGGTTTTCCAGTCTTCTTGGGATCAATCGATATGATCAGGAGCCCAGGAAACGCGCTGCAAGCGATGTTGCGCTGTTAGCTAAGGCAGTCGCGTCGATCGTCTGCTGTCATAGTCCACTAACGCCAAATTCCACCGCACTGCCCTAACGGATACGTTCGTCGTACGTCCCACATTGCTTTCTGTCGTAATTTCACGCACTGTTGCTTGTCTGTTAACACTGACAAATCTATGCAAACGCCCCTGCTCTCGGTCGTTAAGTGAAGGCTGTCAGCCACTACGTAGTCCATGGTGAGAGGTGATGCCTGAAGTTTGGTATTCTCGGCACACTCTTGACACTGCGGATCTCGAAACATTGATTTCCCTAATGATTTCCTCAATGGAATGTCCTATGCGTCTAGCTCCAACTATCATTCAGTGGTCAGTGTCTGTTACACCGTAATGCGGCCATAATCACGTAGGAAAACTTCTCACATGAATCAGTTGAGTACAAATGACAGCTCCGCCAGAGCACTGCCCTCTTATTTATTGTGTACGCAATCCTTTCCTCATCTGTGTCTGCCTGTTACTACTCCATAGATTTATTCACCCCAGTGTAGTCCCCTATGATGCTTCCACAGTGGAAGACGAAACATTAGACAAATAATTATGCCTTGGACCGCGGCCTAATGCCCATAGCACAAAAATCAGCAAGGACACAAATATTGATGATGAAAGCCTGCTTTGTATATTCTACGTTGTGTTCTGTTTCTAATGAACTTACGTCGTCCTTCCTTCCAGCTATGCCAATAGTTCAACAGATAAAAGCGCCAATTTTATTCCGTTTTCGCCGGAAATTTTGCCGGCAGTGTGCGATAAACAACAACGATAAGTTACAGTACGAAAGCAGGGACGCCTCTGTATGCACAGAAATAACCGTGTGCTATTGCGCGCATAATTGTGGAACAACAACATTAACTGTGCAAATAGTCGCCGCAAATACAACACGACGAAAATGAGGAAATTCGACAGGAAACTGTTCAGCCTGTAACGAATGCGACACGTAAAACAAACAGCTAACTGCCCCTGCCGCAGATCGTCAACGTGGAGTTTTTTTGCCGCAGAGGAAAAGCTAAAAAAGGAAGCAACGTATAAAGTCATGCGTGCCACATGTGGGACTAATTCACAAAAAATAAATACGATAAAAGCTATCGGCTTTGAGAGAGAACAGAGCTTTAGATGAGGTAATACTGAACATACACACACGACATATCGTATGATGCAGCACACCCTAGTTGTCGTTAAATAGGAACATTGTTGCTAGATTGACAGTGACCGCTATAAGAGTCAACTGAAAACACAAACTCTTGTAACCAGTCACATTCATTATTTACCAGTAAGCCCCCGATTATTTAAGCGATCGAACTCCCAAGCATAAAAACAGCTTCAGACATCAGAATACTTTAAATGAGTTAATGTTTCGAATATTTGCCTCGAAGGACATAAGCTAGAAAAATTCAGGAAACGTAGATTTGCTAATCGAGAAGGAGCTCCGACGAGTAATTCCATATTATCCATACATACTAAAGCGCAGAAGAAACTGGTATAGGTATGAGTATTCAAGCCGGCCGTTGTGGCCGAGCGGTTCTAGGCGCTTCATTCCGGAACCGCGCTGCTGCTACGTCGCAGGTTCGAATCCTGAATCGGGCATGGATGTGTCTGACGTCCTCAGATGTTAAGTCCCATAGTGCTTAGAGCCATTTGAACCATTTTTGCCGGCCGCGGTGGTCACGCGGTTCTAGGCGCGCAGTCCGGAACCGTGCGACTGCTACGGTCGCAGGTTCGAATCCTGCCTCGGGCATGGATGTGTGTGATGTCCTTAGGTTAGTTAGGTTTAAGTAGTTCTAAGTTCTAGGGGACTGATGACCACAGCAGTTGAGTCCCATAGTGCTCAGAGCCATTTGAACCATTTTTTGAACCATTTTTGAGTATTCAAATACAGAGATATGAAAACAGGCAGATTACGGCGCTGCGGTCGGCAATGCCTATACGTGATAAGGGTCTGGCGCAGTTGTTAGATCGGTTACTGCTGCTACAATGGCAGGTTATCAAGGATAAAGTGAGTTTGAATGTGGTGCTGCAGTCGGCGCTCGAGCGATGGGACACAGCATCTCCGAGGTAGCGATGAAATGGGGATTTTCTCGTACGAGCATTTCACGATTACAGCGTGAATATCGGGAATCAGGTAAAATATCAAATCTCCGACATCGCTGCAGACGGAAAAAGATCCTGCAAGGACGGGACCAGCAATGACTGAAGAGAATCATTCAACGTGAAAGAAGTTCAACACTTCCGAAAACTGCAGCCGGCCGAAGTGGCCGTGCGGTTAAAGGCGCTGCAGTCTGGAACCGCAAGACCGCTACGGTCGCAGGTTCGAATCCTGCCTCGGGCATGGATGTTTGTGATGTCCTTAGGTTAGTTAGGTTTAACTAGTTCTAAGTTCTAGGGGACTAATGACCTCAGCAGTTGAGTCCCATAGTGCTCAGAGCCATTTGAACCATTTTTTGAACCGAAAACTGCTGCAGATTTCAATGCTGTGTCATCAACAAGTGTCAGCGTGCGATTCATTCAACGACACACCATCGATATGTGCTTTCGGAGCCGAAGGCCCACTCGTGTACCCTTGATAACTGCACGACACGAAGTCGGTCATCAGACTGTTGACGACTGGAAACATGTTGCCTGGTCGAACGAGTCTCGTTTCAAATTTTATCGAGCGGATGGATGTGTCCGGGTATAGAGACAACCTCATAAATCCGTAGACCCTGCATGTCAGCAGGGGACTGTTCAAGTTGGTAGAGGCTCTGTAACGGCATGGTGTGTGTGTAGTTGGAGTGTAATGGGACCCCTGATGCGTCTAGATACAACAGGTGACACGTACGTAATCATCATGTCTGGTCATCTGCACCTATTCATGTCCACTGTGCATTCCGACGGGCTTGGGAAATTCCAGCAGGGCAATGCGACTCAAAAAAAAAGGTTCAAATGGCTCTGAGCACTATGGGACTTAACATCTGAGGTCATCAGTCCCCTAGACTTAGAACTACTTAAACCGAGGAAGGAATCGAACCTGCGACCGTAGCAGTCGTGCGGTTCCGGACTGAAGCGCCTAGAACTGCTCGGCCACAGCGGCCGGCTGCTGAAGGAACATTCTGAGTTTAAACACTTCCGCTGGCCACCGAACTCCCCAGACAAGAACATTATTCAGCATGTCTGGGATGCCTTGCAACGTGCTGTTCACAAGAGATCTCCACCGTCTCGTTCTCTTACGGATTTATGGACAGCCTTGCAGGATTCATGGTGGCAGTTCCCTCCAGCACTACTTCAGACATCAGCCGAGTGCATACCACTCGTCTTGCGGCACCTCTGCGTGCTGGCGGGGGCCCCATACGATATTAGGCAGGTGTACCAGTTTCTTCAGTGTAGCTGTTAAGGTATGCATTTTAGAGCCCATGTTTGCTGGACTTTTTTGCTTCGAATGATCGTTCCTGCCATATCCCCGAATACAGATCATTCCTCGTGAGCTAACCTGTATATTTATATGCATGCTAAATTTTGCAGCGTAATTGTTAGTCTTAACGTTTCTAGCGTGCCGCCTTGATTACTTAAAAGGGTACAAAATATTATGTAATGATTATAAAGAATCCGCCTCGACTGCAAATAGAAACCGGATGTTGACCTAGGTTTCGGCGCGGATAACCACGCCTTCTTCGGAACACACTGACACTACAAACCGCCTAAAAGTTCTCAAAATATTAGTTATGTAATAGTGATGGAGAAGAACGTGTGGCCACTGAAGATATTTCATGTTTCTCTAGCCATGAAACCATAATTCCTCACAATGCCTTGACACTTGCTTGAAAACAGTGTTGCTGAGCTGTGTGTCCCTTGCACTAATTAGATTCTAGACGCCGTTATTTTTCCCTTCATTGTCAACAAAATATGATGTAATACAACGGGAAATGGAGCCTGTGAGCATTGGAGGTACTTTATTCGTACTTTCACATTTATATTTCATATTTTCCGTCAAAGACCTCCAGAAAATATGCGCCATGTGCTCAAATACTGTTTTTTCTTTTTTTTTCGGCTAGACAATGTCACAGGTTAGGCCAAAGATGTTAGGCAACACATGTATCCAACTGTCCACATAAGGCCACCTGATGATAGATGCGACCTGCGAAGCTCGTTCGTGGGAATAAGTAAAAAATGACTGCTAACAATGAGCATGTTTCTAGAAGGAATGTTTCGCCCAGCGGCGGAGTGTGCGCTGATAAGAAACTTTCTGGCAGATCAGAACTGCTAGTCCGACGGGGACTTAAATCCGGGACCTGGTTGTGACGTGTCGTGAGTGATGCTCGGGTTGCTCAGTTGGCAGAGCACACGCCCGCCAAAAGGCAAAAGCTTCCAGGTTCGAGTCCGGGTCCAGCACACAGTTTCGATGAACTTGTTGTTTCGTTTGTGGTCACGATAAATGGTACACCCCCTTACAGTAATAGAGGTTAGACGTGTTCACAACACCCTGCGAAAAGTCTAAAAAAATGGGAAAAGTAGTAATTTATAGAGCCCGCCTCCGCGTTGCTTTGTAGGTTGGGCGCAACTGTGCGGAGAGTCTGGGGCGAAATAATAGAGCAGAGGCGTACAGAGCTCGCTATAAATATGAAAGCGTCTGCGTCAGCAACTGCAGAAAGCTCCGCTAACGGACAGCCAACTTTCCCCGCCATTCCTAAGGCGCTCACCTATGCGAACACACAATTTCAGGACAATGTGTTGCGGTCGTCCAAAGACTGGTATGACGCACTTCTCCACGTTATTCTAGCTTTTATAAGCTTCTTCGTCTCTGCAACCTATATCCATCTGAATTTTCTTAGTGCATTCATGGCTAACTTTCCCTCTACAAATTTTACATCCTCCCCCCCTCCGCCTTCGCACAATTCCCTTCATTATTAAATAGACCAGTGGTTCTCAACCATTTCTGAGACCATTACCCCCGACTGCAATCACATACAGGGTGTTTCAAAAATGACCGGTATATTTGAAACGGCAATAAAAACTAAACGAGCAGCGATAGAAATACACCGTTTGTTGCAATATGCTTGGGACAACAGTACATTTTCAGGCAGACAAACTTTCGAAATTACAGTAGTTACAATTTTCAACAACAGATGGCGCTGCGGTCTGGGAAACTCTATAGTACGATATTTTCCACATATCCACCATGCGTAGCAATAATATGGCGTAGTCTCTGAATGAAATTACCCGAAACCTTTGACAACGTGTCTGGCGGAATGGCTTCACATGCAGATGAGATGTACTGCTTCAGCTGTTCAATTGTTTCTGGATTCCGGCGGTACACCTGGTCTTTCAAGTGTCCCCACAGAAAGAAGTCACAGGGGTTCATGTCTGGCGAATGGGGAGGTCAATCCACGCCGCCTCCTGTATGTTTCGGATAGCCCAAAGCAATCACACGATCATCGAAATATTAATTCAGGAAATTAAAGACGTCGGCCGTGCGATGTGGCCGGGCACCATCTTGCATAAACCACGAGGTGTTCGCAGTGTCGTCTAACGCAGTTTGTACCGCCACAAATTCACGAAGAATGTCCAGATAGCGTGATGCAGTAATCGTTTCGGATCTGAAAAATGGGCCAATGATTCCTTTGGAAGAAATGGCGGCCCAGACCAGTACTTTCTGAGGATGCAGGGACGATGGGACTGCAACGTGGGGCTTTTCGGTTCCCCATATGCGCCAGTTCTGTTTATTGACGAAGCTGTCCAGGTAAAAATAAGCTTCGTCAGTAAACCAAATGCTGCCCACATGCATATCGCCGTCATCAATCCTGTGCACTATATCGTTAGCGAATGTCTCTCGTGCAGCAATGGTAGCGGCGCTGAGGGGTTGCCGCGTTTGAATTTTGTACGGATAGAGGTGTAAACTCTGGCGCACGAGACGATACGTGGACGTTGGCGTCATTTGGACCGCAGCTGCAACACGGCGAACGGAAACCCGAGGCCGCTGTCGGATCACCTGCTGCACTAGCTGCGCGTTGCCCTCTGTGGTTGCCGTACGCGGTCGCCCTACCTTTCCGGCACGTTCATCCGTCACGTTCCCAGTCCGTTGAAATTTTTCAAACAGATCCTTTATTGTATCGCTTTTCGGTCCTTTGGTTACATTAAACCTCCGTTGAAAACTTCGTCTTGTTGCAACAACACTGTGTTCTAGGCGGTGGAATTCCAACACCAGAAAAATCCTCTGTTCTAAGGAATAAACCATGTTGTCTACAGCACACTTGCACGTTGTGAACAGCACACGCTTACAGCAGAAAGACGACGTACAGAATGGCGCACCCACAGACTGCGTTGTCTTCTATATCTTTCACATCACTTGCAGCGCCATCTGTTGTTGAAAATTGTAACTACTGTAATTTCGAAAGTTTGTCCGCCTGAAAATGTACTGTTGTCCCAAGCATATTGCAACAAACGGTGTATTTCTATCGCTGCTCGTTTAGTTTTTATTGCCGTTTCAAATATACCGGTCATTTTTGAAACACCCTGTATGTGCTAGAACACTCCCCCCTCGCCGCATACACACAAAGCCTGTTCCCTCGCATCAGTTACATTAGCATCTAACTAGACTTGATTCAGTTTTTGCAGGTGTTTTTTTAAACTACACACTAATGAATGAGTCCATGACACCACTGGTACAGCCTGACTACCACTCTTTTTAATGATGAAGCAACTGTCAGTGCATCGCGAATGGTTCCTAGAAGTCCTTCGCAGAAAAGAGAGATAACTATCCACATAGATGGTAGACGCTTGCTATAAAACACTCTTCCCCTGCACCACTCCTTTCCCCAGCGACACTTTCTTCATACACGCTGCACCCCCGTTTAAAATCAACCATGTTAAAATGTTCTCACTATGCTTACTATTGGTAAATCAGTTTATTGCTGGAGGCCTTATTTCTGAACTGGCAGAAATTGAAAGACTTCAGGCTGCCAATGCTTTATATCTTACCGCTACAATTAGCAATAATAATAATAATAATAATGCGTAAGCCCTACAGCAGTGTAGTAGCCATTACATAGTTATTGTTGTATTGAACTCTCAGTTAGGTCATTTATTGTTGCAAAATGAATAATGATGCAATTTCTAGTCCATTGCGGGACCTAACTACAACTCGGAGAAACATTTTCATGAAGTATTCAAGGATGTATTGCATTCGTCTCAATTATAGTATCATAAATGCATGGTATGATGTACGTAGTAAGTGAGTAGTGTGTGGACAGTGTGAGAAAGATGACGTTCATACATTTTGTTTCATGAGCTATAACCCACACCATGTCAGGCTTTAATGTTTGACAAAAGATGTAATTATTGATAACTCATGCGAGCAATATTACAATCTTACGAAATAGTGATAATAGTAATGATCTTTTAAAAAGAATTTATTATCTTGACTGAAAAACAACTTAATCCTTTTGCTTTTACCCTCAGAAAATTTAATTTTACCCCGGAGTGGGTGATAACCCCCAGGTTGGGAAGCACTGACGTAGACGATTCCTTTATGGCTCAGAATCTTTCCTATTAATCATTCGTTTTTTTACTGAGATTGTGTCACAAATTAGTTTTCTCCTCTGCTCCATTCAGTACTTCTTCATTGGTTGCCCAGATGTGTGCCGGCAATCATTCAAGGTAGAAAATTTTAGTGACTGAGGGGAAAAAAATCACAAACCGACTACCGCAGTCTAAATTTGGAGAAAACACTCTAGGTCCAGTTTTGTGCAAGAAAATGTCACAGCAACCACTGCTGTAGCACATGACCAGGAGTCAATAAATAGGGTAGAATGTTTCAAATACTGATGAAAACTTGGAATGGAAGAAGAATATTACTGAGTTTCTCAAGCAATTTTGCTCTTCGTACAACTGTTCATCTTGGAAACAAACGTATCAACCTCCTCACATATTTTGCATATTTACAAGCAATAATGTAGTATGGAATAATTTGCTGGGGTAACTTATTACTTAGAAAGAAAGTATTGATTGCACAAAAGCGATCAGTACGAATAATATGTGGTGTCTATACAAGGACGTAGTGTAGGTGCGTATTCAAAGAGCTAGGCATTTTAATTGCGACGTCACAATATACATATTCGCTAATGAAATTCGTGTAAAACAATCCATCACACTTTTAGAAGAACAGTGACTTCTATGCGTACAACACTAGAGGGAAAAGTGACCTTTATTACCCATTGTTAGTCGCTCAGAAAGGAGTTCAGAGCGCAGTAACAAAAATTTTTGTTCATTTACCCAGTAACATAAAATGCCTGACAAGTCACGAAGCGAGTTTTAAAGCTAATTTAAAATCAGACCTCCTACACAACTGCTTCTGTTCCATTGAGGAATTTAGGCCTAAAAGCTGGTAGCAAGTAAAAAAAATTATTAAGTGTAGTTGCATGAGGAGGATTGAAAAGAATAATCTATTCATTCTTGTTAACTCTAATCATGTATACGTATCCGGTAAAATGACTCGTTCCATATCATTTTGATACAAGAATCGTTCAAATGATCCATAGAACATGCAACTAACTAATATAATTAAAAAAAATTCTTCCTACTCAATAAATTTATATTAAATGTTAATGCAAGTCTCTTTTAACGAAGCTTTTCTTCCTATTGTCAATCTTCATTTTATAACCTGCTTACTTCCGCCATCATCCGTAATTCCGCTGCCGAAACTGAAAATTTGTGCTGTTAGTGTCTCATTCCTTAATCTAAGTCCCTCAGCATCGCCTTACTTTATTCGACAACATTCCATTATCCTTGCTTTACTTTTCCTGATGTTCATCTCCTACACTGGTGTCAGGACTTTATCCATTCCATCCAGTCCTCTTCCAAGATCTTTGGTTCTCAGATAGAATTACAGTGCCATCAGCAAACGTTAAAGCGTTGTTTCTTCCGCCTGATTTTTGATTTCCTTTCCAATACGTCCTTGGTTTCTTTTACAGCTTGCTCAATACACATATCGAATAACATCGATGATAGGCTACAACTCTGTCTCGCTTGCTTCCTAGCTATTCTTATCTTGCATTCTTCTAACTGCAGTCTGGTATCAACACACGTTGTAGATAACCTTCTCCTAATTGTATCACTTCCTTGAAAACTTCACACTTTCAAAGAGTGTTTTCCATTTAACGTCGACAAAAGCTGTTTCAAAATTTTCCCAGAGGTACGAGAAGGAAACCGCGACTTAGGAAACGATCAAGAACCACGTAATTTTCAAAAACTAGTGTGTAATAGCAGTTATTTCTAAAATTTTCAATGCCAATTAATGATTTTGTGAAGGTTTACAATTTTGGGAGAAGAAAAAAGTGTAAGGTTTCCAACAGCACCGTTATTCTGGCAGAGACGCCAAATAACTTGAAAGATCTGTTGAAAAAACAGTCTCTTGAAAAGAGATTATAAAGATGATTACAAATAACGGTAAAACCAGGGAGATGACATGTAGACGAATTACGAGGTGCATTCAAGTTCTAAGGCCTCCAATTTTTTTTCTCCGGACTGGAAAGAGATAGAAACATGCGCATTGTTTTAAAATGAGGCCGCGTTCATTGTCAATACGTCCCAGAGATGGCAGCACCGTACGGCAGATGGAATTTTACCGCCAGCGGCGAGAATGAGAACTGTTTTAAATACTTAAAATGGCGACGTTTTCCTTAATTGAACAGCGTGCAATCATTCGTTTTCTGAATTTGCGTGGTGTCAAACCAATTGAAATTCATCGACAGTTGAAGGAGACATGTGGTGACGGAGTTACGGATGTGTCGAAAGTGCATTCGTGGGTGCGACAGTTTAATGAAGGCAGAACATCGTGTGACAACAAACCGAAACAACCTCGGGCTCGCACAAGCCGGTCTGACGACACGATCGAGAAAGTGGGAAGAATTGTTTTGGGGGATCGCCGAATGACTGTCGAACAGATCGCCTCCAGAGTTGGCATTTCTGTGGGTTCTGTGCACACAATCCTGCACGACGACCTGAAAATGCGAAAAGTGTCATCCAGGTGGGTGCCACGAATGCTGACGGACGACCACACAGCTGCCCGTGTGGCACGTTGCCGAGCAATGTTGACGCACAACGACAGCACGAATGGGACTTTCTTTTTGTGGGTTGTGACAATGGATGAGACGTGGATGCCATTTTTCAATCCAGAAACAAAGCGCCAGTCAGCTCAATGGAAGCACACAGATTCACCGCCACCAAAAAAGTTTCGGGTAACCGCCAGTGCTGAAAAACTGATGGTGTCCATGTTCTGGGACAGCGAGGGCGTAATCCTTACCCATTGCTTTCCAAAGGGCACTACGGTAACAGGTGCATCCTACGAAAATGTTTTGAAGAACAAATTCCTTCCTGCACTGCAACAAAAACGTCCGGGAAGGGCTGTGCGTGTGCTGTTTCACCGAGACAACGCACCCGCACATCGAGCTAACGTTACGCAACAGTTTCTTCGTGATAACAACTTTGAAGTGATTCCTCATGCTCCCTACTCACCTGACCTGGCTCCTAGTGACTTTTGGCTTTTTCCAACAATGAAAGACACTCTCCGTGGCCGCACATTCACCAGCCGTGCTGCTATTGCCTCAACGATTTTCCAGTGGTCAAAACAGACTCCTAAAGAAGCCTTCGCCGCTGCCATGGAATCATGGCGTCAGTGTTGTGAACAATGTGTACGTCTAAAGGGCGATTACGTCGAGAAGTAACGCCAGTTTCATCGATTTCGGGTGAGTAGTTAATTAGAAAAAAAAATCGGAGGCCTTAGAACTTGAATGCACCTCGTAAAGCAGGTGCTAAATCACAGTAAGACTCAGTTTTTACAGTTTCTAACACATAAGTCAACAAAATCCGACGTCTTAATTTCACAGAATGGGCGTATGATTAGTGAAACTGAACTGTTCAAATTTCTAGGTGTTCAGATAGATAGTAAACTGTCGTGGAAAGCCCACGTTCAGGATCTTGTTCAAAGACTTAATGCTGCCATTTTTACTATTCGAACGGTATCTGAAGTAAGTGATCGTTCGACACGAAAGTTAGTCTACTTTGCTTATTTTCATTCCTTTATGTCGTATGGAATTATATTTTGGGGTAACACTTCCAGGTCTAAAAGGATATTAACGGCTCAGAAACGGGGAGTTTGGGCAATAAGAGGTGTAACTACTTGTTGATCCTTTTCACTAGTCTGGGTATTTTGACAATGCTGTCGTCACTCGTTAACAATATCAGCTTATTCCCAAGAATAAACAGCTTTCACTCAGGTAATACTCGGCAGGGATCCAACCTGCATTTGGATCAAACTTCCTCGACTCTTGTGCAGAAAGGCGTGCAGTATACTGCTGCACCCGTTTTCAATAAGCTACCACAAGAATTCAGAAATCTTAGCAGTAATCCACGCGCTTTCACATCGACACTGAAGAGTTTCCACATGGGTCACTCCTTCTATTCTGTTGAGTTCCTTAGCTGACTCTTATAGCCGGCCGATGTGGCCGAGCGGTTCTAGGCCCTTGAGTCTGGAACCGTGCGACCGCTACGGTCGCAGGTTCGAATCCTGCCTCGGGCATGGATGTGTGTGATCTCCTTAGGTTAGTTAGGTTTAAGTAGTTCTAAGTTCTAGGGGACTGATGACCTCAGATGTTAAGTCCCATAGTGCTCAGAGCCATTTGAACCATTTTTTGACTCTTATATTGTTGACTGCGTTTACTGAAACTTATGGCTTAACCTTTTTTTTTCGATTCATAAACATTTTATTTTTATCTGTTACTACTTTTATGTTGTAATTTTATGTATTGACACGTTCCATGACCTTAGAGATTTGCTCCTCAATTTGGTCATGCAGAACTTGACGTGTAAATAAATACATAAATGATGAGTTAATTAGGATAGGAAACAATACACTACAACTAGCAGCCGAGTCCTATTTCAGGAGTAAATGTCGAGGGCGTGTTGAAAGGTATCGCCTCCGAATGCTTTATTCTGTTCTCAACATCGGTTGAGGTATTACATGTCATGCATATTACTAGGTCCACTTTCCCGCTCCGCTAACTCAAACTGGAACCGTCTGCCGCTAGAGGGCTCCGGATTGTAACGTTTAACACGGCGGTGTTTAACGTAAACTCTGTCGGTGCGTGAGAAACAGCGTGCTGTAATCGAGTTTTTAACCGCAGAAAGCTTGCTCCCAATTGAAATCCGTAGAAGAATGAAAGTTGTGTACTATAATGATTGTATTGACATCATCAGTGGGCGAGACTGGGTTGTTCGTGCTCGTAATGAAAGGAGTGACGGAGTGGACGGCCGAGTATTGCAACCAACGAGAGTCATCGGAATTCGGGTGATGAACTCATCAGAGAAAATTGTCAGATAACTGTTCTCAGTAAGTGTGCAATATCACGAGAACGTGTACAGGCCATCACTGAAGAACTGCGGTACAGAAAACAGAATAGCCGGCCGCAGTGGCCGTGCGGTTCTAGGCGCTGCAGTCCGGAACCGCGAGACTGCTACGGTCGCAGTTTCGAATCTTGCCTCGGGCATGGACGTGTGTGATGTCCTTAGGTTAGTTAGGTTTAAGTAGTTCTAAGTTCTAGGGGACTGATGACCTAAGATGTTAAGTCCCATAGTGCTCAGAGCCATTTTTTTTGAAAACAGAAAACTGCGTGCCTCCTCGAATGCTCATTTCTGACACGGAACAGAGGGGACTGAGAACCTGTCAACAATTTCTTTTGTGTTTTGGCGTGGGAGTGACAGATTCCTTAACAACACTGTGACACAATTTTGACCCCCAAGATGAGAGAGCATCAATGGAGTTCCGCCACAAAGGATCCCCGACGCCAAAAAAGTTCAGCCCATGCCATCAGCGGGCAAAGTCGTGCTCACAGTGTTCTGGGATGTTCTCGATGTGGTGCATTTGAAACTGATGCCAAAGGGCACCAACATAGACTCTGCTGGTACTGTGAGACTCTCAGGAAACTGGAAGCACGAATTCCAAGAGTTGGTTCACACGTTGAGCACCCTCTCCTTCAGCATGAGAATGCCTGACCACACACGAGGCCGGCCGGAGTGGCTGAGCGGTTCTAGGCGCTTCAGTCAGGAACCGCGCTGCTGCTACGGTCGCAGTTTCGAATCCTGCATCTGGCATGGATGTGTGTGATGTCCTTAGGTTAGTCAGGTTTAAGTAGTTCTAAGTTCTAGGGGACTGATGACCTCAGAAGTTTAAGTCCCATAGTGCTCAGAGCTATTTGAACCATTTTTGAAGCACACACGAGCGGTGCGACATCTGCAACATTCCGGCGCCATGGATCCACTGCCACCATCATCCTCCAAACAGTACCGACTTGGCCCCTTTCGATTTTCATCTTTTTCCAAAACTTCCTCCGAGGACTTCACCTTGATAGCGATGAAAGCACAGGTGAGAGTGTGGCTCCGTCAACAAAGTCGATCATTCTACAGGGGCGGTATCAACAAACTGATCTCTGGGTGGGAGAAATGTGTTGATTGGCCACGGTGACTATGTTGAGAAATAAATATGTAGACACGAAGAATAAAGATGTAGAATGTTAATAAAGTTTTAAGAGTTTTCACATAAACAATTCGGAGGCATTACTTTCACCATGCCCTCGTAACTGACGACAACAAAAGTAAAGAGGATGTAAAATGCACACGGGCAATAGCAAGGAAAGTTTTTCTGAAAGCTATAGATTTGTTAACATTAAATAGAAACTGCAATGTTTGGAAGTGTTTTCTCACAGTACTTATTTGGAATGTAGCCAGATACGGAAGTGAAACATTTACGCAGGAAGCTTTAGAAATGTGGTATAACAGAAGAATGTTGAAGATCAGATAACATATGAATGACACAAACTGGCTAAAATAAGTGCTCGGTTAAAAGGACACACCCTGAGGCTTCAAGAAATCGTGAGTTTGGTACTGGGGAGGGGATTGTAGAGGGAGGTAGGGGGACCAAGACGGGAACACAGTAAGCAGGTCCAAGAACATGTAGGCTCCACTAGTTACGCAGAGATAAAGAGCTTACACAACATAGATTTAGCGTGGAGGGATGTACCAAGTCAGTCCTCGCACAGATCTAATAGTGTAGCCGTCATTTAACAAGGAATATTTTGAAATTCCAAACCTAAGCGGGTGAAATACGGGATACAGGTTTTTTTTTTTTTAAAAAAAAAGTCTCTATTAAGGTAATTTTGAAGCTAGACCTATGAATATTGGCATTTGCATTCTCGGTCAGAAATAAAAAAAAACGTGTTTCGGAATTTTTGGAAATTTAAGCCTATGGGGGTGAAATACTCGATAAAAGCTTTTGTTAAAAATATGTCATTATTAAACAACTAGTAAAGCAACTTCTTTGAACACTGGTATTTCACTTCTGGCTAGGAATATATATATATATATATATATATATATATATATATATATATATATATATATATATAGGGTGTTACAAAAAGGTACGGCCAAACTTTCAGGAAACATTCCTCACACACAAGGAAAGAAAATATGTTATGTGGATATGTGTCCGGAAACGCTTACTTTCCATGTTAGAGCTCATTTTATTACTTCTCTTAAAAAATCACATTAATCATGGAATGGAACACACAGCAACAGAACGTACCAGCGTGATTTCAAACACTTTGTTACAGGAAATGTTCAAAATGTCCTCCGTTAGCGAGGATACGTGCATCCACCCTCCGTCCCACGGAATCCCTGATGCGCTGATGCAGCCCTGGAGAATGGCGTATTGTATCACAGCCGTCCACAATACGAGCACGAAGAGTCTCTACATTTGGTACCGGGGTTGCGTAGACGAGAGCATTCAAATGCCCCCATAAATGAAAGTCAAGAGGGTTGAGGTCAGGAGAGCGTGGAGGCCACGGAATTGGTCCGCCTCTACCAATCCATCGGTCACCGAATCTGTTGTTGAGAAGCGTACGAACACATCGACTGAAATGTGAAGGAGCTCCATCGTGCATGAACCACATGTTGTGTCGTACATGTAAAGGCACATGTTCTAATAGCACAGGTAGAGTATCCCGTATGAAATCATGATAACGTGCTCCATTGAGCGTAGGTGGACGAAACTACAATGAGCTCTAACATGGAAATTAAGCGTTTCCGGACACATGTCCACATAACATCTTTTCTTTATTTGTGTGTGAGGAATGTTTCCTGAAAGTTTGGCCGTACCTTTTTGTAACACCCTGTATATATTTCCGTGTTTTTGGAAATTGAACCACTACGGGGGTGAAATGGAGGATAAGAGTTTTTATGAAAATATTTTATTATGAAAGCATTTTTAGAGTTAAATCTACGAAAATTTAAATTTGACTGCTCAATTAGAAATAAAAAGAACACGTGTTTCACTCTTTTGGAAATTCAACGCCTGTGGCGGTGAAACGAGGGATAAAAGATTTTATGGAAATATTTCACTGCGCAAGCATTTTTCAATCTAAATCTATTAAAATTTGTATTCAGCTTCTATTTTAGAAAGAAAAGATACGCATATCACTGTTTTTCAAAATTCAATCCCTAAGGGGATTAAATAGTGGTGAAATGTTTTATGAAAATATTTCATTCCGAAAGCATTTTTAATGCTAAATCTTTGAAAGCTGGTGTATGGTTTCTCGGCTACAGATGAAAAAATAGATGTTTCATTGTTTTTGGAAATTCTGCCCCTACGGGAGTGAAATATGGTTAGACTGATTCACTGACTCATCATCGCCCAGCCCAACACATGAAGGACAGAAACTTGAAGAAGGTGTGAATCTTATACGGTAGGATGGGGTGGTTTTGAAAATTAGCCTTACACAAACACAATTTGTTCAGTTCTGTATTTGGCCAGACATGTTCCGACACCTATGTGTCATCCTCTGTGGGTCAAATTTTTATTTTGTGTAAAGTATAATATGAAATTTATAATAATTTAACTGTTGTAGGCCTAAGAATTACAATACGTGCAATTTGCTTTGTTTTGTTTAGACGATCACCTTAAAATTGTATCGCTAAATGAACTGCATTATTACACACCAGTTTTTTGTGTGCTTTTTTCGTCGGTTTTTTTTTTGACAGCATGATCTCCAGACCAGATGAGTGGAAACGCAGATCAACAAATCGTAAGTAATTATTTTTTTACATAAAAATCGCGACGTGAACTATTTGATAATCTAAAAATAACAAAACTGTATCGTTATAGATTCCACTGATGATGCCTATAGAACAAAAAAAAGGGCGAAACACGCATGGGGAAAATAAATTAAGTGGCAGCAAGAAAAGGCGGTTTTATTTATTATAAAACAAAGAAGTATTTATAAGCTTGCTGCGGAGGATGGCCACGCAAACAAACTTGTTAAATTTATGAAAATTGGTATTTCACTTCTCGGTTAGATGTAAAGAAATGTTAGGGGATGAAAGTTGGTATAGGAATATCTCCACAACAACACAAAAGGCATGTTTAACAAAAAATTTGGGCTCCAGCTACCAGAATCGCTCTTTGGTCAGAAGCACATTCGTAAACGACAGCTTTGCCAATGCACTGTCCTTTTATACTATGTGTACGCGATACGACTGCCATCTGTATATGTACAGATCGCTATCCTACAAGTTTCGTCACCTCAGTGTAAGGACAGGGGAGGCAATGTGCCTTTTAAACAGAGCTGAGGTACGAATTTCACGCCCGTCCATTTCGCACAGGAGCTGTACGATTAGCGACCCAGATACAGACGACAACTGCCGCGGGAGAGCACTGTGGTCGCGCATACCACGTCGAGACACGCGTACCGCACGCACAAGCCGCGTCGTTTCTGCAATGTTGGCAACTTAGGGGTTTCCCCTCCCCCCCCCCCCGAAACTTAGGGGGAAGATAGATGGAAAGGTTTTTTTTTTTTTTTGTAGGGGCTTCATTTTTACGGGGGGCTTTTGGGGCGACTCTGAAAGACAGAAAGCGCGCGCGAACGACAGTGGTTGAAATCATGGGGACTAGAGCAAAGGAGTGTGCACAGCGTAATCCAGCAGTGGACACGAAATCCGTACCTCTTCTGGCGGCGCTGCGGCCGGCAACATCTAACACGCATATATATGTAGACGATGATGCGACTATGATGGGAGCGGTTTACTCTAGGCAACGGGAAAGAGCTTCGTACCGTGCCATTAAAGCTCAATTACAAGAAGGTGGTATGAGAATTGAAAATATGGTCGGGATTGGAGTCGATGCTGCGAGTGTCATGGTTGGAAAACACAATTCAAATGGTTCAAATGGCTCTGAGAACTATGGGTCATCAGTCCCCTAGAACTTAGAACTACTTAAACCTAACAAACCTAAGGACATCACACACATAAATGCCCGAGGCAGGATTCGAACCTGCGACCGCAGTAGTCGCGCGGTTCTGGACTGAAGCGCCTAGAGCCGCTCTGTCACAGCGGCCGGCAAACACAATTCAGTCACCGCTCTGTTCAAGAATGAAATAGTCAACGTCAATATGTATGATCAGAAGTCGAAATCGGAGCACATTTTTATCAATCCCGAAATATTTTTGTTTCATGTTAAATTAGAAGAATTCATACGGTGCGTTATTTTTTCGATTATCATTATTGTCTTTCAGATTTACTAACCTCGAAGTTAATTAACAAACAGCATTATTAAGTTCTTCAAAAAATGTTCAACCTGAATTATCCTAAAGGACAAACACACACACCCATGCCCGAGGGAGGGCTCGAACCTCCTCCGGGACCAGCCGGACAGTTCAAGACTGCAGCGCCCGAGACCGCTCGGCTAATCCCGCGCGGCTAAGTTTTTCAGATAATGAATCAAACATCCCTACATAAAAATGTCTATTTTTATGTCAAATAACATCATCACAACGCTTAAGAATTAGTCGAAACAATTCGTCACTGTCTGTTTATCATCATAGGGTATTTAGAGTTAGGTTGCATTGTATAAAATACAGCTGTGTAAATAAAATCATCATTTCTTTCACCTGATTGTTTTTTATTAGCCGCACGGGATTAGCCGAGCGGTCTAGGGCGTTGCAGTCATGGACTGTGCGACTAGTCCCAGAGGAGGTTCGAGTCCTCCCTCGGGAATGGATGTGTGTGTTTGTCCTGAGGATAATTTAGGTTAAGTAGTGTGTAAGCTTAGGGACTGGTGACCTTAGCAGTTAAGTCCCGTAAGATTTCACACACATTTGAACTTTTTTTGGTTTTTATTAACAGTTCAATGTTTCTATCAAACACAGATGTCTATTCGAAATTCTAGGGGGTTCGAAGGGAAATTTAGGGGGATTTCGAATGGGTCCTTGGATACCAATTCGATTCTACACAGAGTACGCAAAAGAACTTGCCCCCCTTGTAACAGCCGTGTACCGAAAGTCTCTAGAGGAACGGAAGGTTCCAAATGATTGGAAAGGAGCACATGTAGTCCCAGTCTTCAACAAGGGTCGTCGAGCAGATGCGCAAAACTATAGACCTATATCTCTGACATCGATCTGTTGTAGAATTTTAGAAAATGTTTTTTTGCTCGCGTATCATGTCGTTTCTGGAAACCCAGAATCTACTCAGTAGGAATTAACATGGATTCCGGAAACAGCGATCGTGTGAGACCCAACTCGCTTTATTTGTTCATGAGACCCAGAAAATATTAGATATAGGCTCCCAGGTAGATGCTATTTTCCTTGACTTCCGGTAGGCGTTCGATACAGTTCCGCACTGTCGCCTGATAAACAAAGTAAGAGCCTACGGAATATCAGACCAGCTGTGTGACTGGATTGAAGAGTTTTTAGCAAACAGAACACAGCATGTTGTTATCAATGGAGAGACGTCTACAGACGTTAAAGTAACCTCTGGTGTGCCATATGGGAGTGTTATGGGACCATTGCTTTTCACAATATATATAAATGACGTAGTAGATAGTGTCGGAAGTTCCATGCGGCTTTTCGCGGATGATGCTGTAGTATACAGAGAAGTTGCAGCATTAGAAAATTGTAGCGAAATGCAGGAAGATCTGCAGCGGATAGGCACTTGGTGCAGGGAGTGGCAACTGTCCCTTAACATAGACAAATGTAATGTATTGCGAATACATAGAAAGAAGGATCCTTTATTGTATGATTATATGATAGCGGAACAAACACTGGTAGCAGTTACTTCTGTAAAATATCTGGGAGTATGCGTGCGGAACGATTTGAAGTGGAATGATCATATAAAATTAATTGTTGGTAAGGCGGGTACCAGGTTGAGATTCATTGGGAGAGTGCTTAGAAAATGTAGTCCATCAACAAAGGAGGTGGCTTACAAAACACTCGTTCGACCTATACTTGAGTATTGCTCATCAGTGTGGGATCCGTACCAGATCGGGTTGACTGCGTTTCTGAAGGTCCACTTGAGCAGAACGTTGGAATCGGCACGCTCAACGTTGACGATGGGATGTACGGTCCGCGTGCCGGCGGCATTGGACAGCAGGTGATGGGACAGAATACGTGGAAGCAGGTCTGGGCAGAGTAGTGGGAACCGAGGAAGAGAGCAGGTGTGGCCGGAGCCGGTCTGGTGGACTACGCTCGGCGGGTTGGGGCTGGTTAGCGCGGAGGTCGCCGTATTGTGCGGAGGCCGCGCCAATTTTCCGTTAGAGGTTGCGCTAGGTTGTGCAGACACCGACCCGGCCGGTTTCGCCGGCTCTTCCTCATTGCCGGCACAAAGCGCACGCCCCTCTGCCACCACTGCCATTGTGCGCATCCTTACGACCCTGCTCGCCAACTACTCCATTCCTCGAACCGCCCCCCAAAGAATCACGCTGCGCTTCTACTACCTAGACAGCCCGGCGGGGTAGCCGCTTGGTCTCGGGCGCCTTGACACGGTTCGCGCAGCCCTACCGTCGGAGGTTCGAGTCCTCCCTCGGGCATGTGTGTGTGTGTGTGTGTGTGTGTGTGTGTGTGTGTGTGTTGTCCTTAGCGTAAGTTAGATTAAATAGTGTGTAAGCCTAGGGACTGATGACCTCAGTAGTTTGGTGTCACAGGAACTGAACACCACCACCCAGGCGAGCAAGTAAAGACGACCTAGGCTGTGACTTTACGACACCGGTGATTTCCGTGGTTGTCACTTTTTGGTAACTCCTACTTTTAACTCGGATCTGCACCGTTTAAAATCACAGTTTGCGAATCAGCACGGATATGAAAAGCATCGCTCGTGCGTGACTCACACAGAGACACCACCTGACAGTCGGCTTTTTGTTCAAAATGGTTCAAATGGCTCTGAGCACTATGGGACTTAACTTCCTTGGTCATTAGTCCCCTAGAACTTAGAACTACTTAAACCCAACAAACCTAAGGACATCACACACATCCATGCCCGAGGCAGGATTCGAACCTGCGACCGTAGCGGTCGCGCGGCTCCAGACTGTAGCGCCTAGAACCGCTCGGCCACTCTGGCCGGCCGGCTTTTTGTAATCTTTTATATTAACGGAACGCGAAGTTCAGAACTCAAATATCGATACTGCAAAGTATACGATGCAACTCTCAAAAATTCTCGAGAAAATGGACATTGAAGATTTCCGAGGAACTTTAGTATCACTAAAGATAAACCGAGCTTCACCAACTGCCGCGCAGCTCCCTCAAATGTTCAAATGTGTGTGAAATCTTATGGGACTTAACTGCTAAGGTCATCAGCCCCTAAGCTTACACACTACTTCACCTAAATTATCGTAAGGACAAACACACACACCAATGCCCCAGGGAGGACTCGAACCTCCGCCGGGGCCACCCGCACAGCAGCTTACTCGGTAGTGTTGGAGAGTCATAACTGAATAATCAATGCGTCGCGTGTTCGAATCTACCTACGTCTTTTTTCTTTCATTTCGTTCGCTTCGAATACATACATCATTCAGAAATAAAAGTCCCTCAAATACACAACTGGCCATTAAAATTGCTGCACCAAGAAGAAATGCAGATGATAAACGGGTATTCATTGGACAGATATATTATGCTAGAACTCACATGTGGTTACATTTTCACGCAATTTGGGTGCATTGATCCTGAGAAATCAGTACCCAGAACAACCACTTCGCGCCGCAAACACGGTCTTGATACGCCTGGACATTGAAACAAACAGAGATTGGATGGCGTGTACAGGTACAGCTGCCCATGCAGCTTCAACACGATACCACAGTTCATCAAGAGTAGTGACTGGCGTATTGTGACGAGCCAGTTGCTCGGACACCATTGACCAGACGTTTTCAATTGGTGAGAGATCTGGAGAATGTGCTGGCCAGGGCAGCAGTCGAACATTTTCTGTATCCAGAAAGGACCCTACAGGACTTGCAACATGCGGTCGTGCATTATCTTGCTGAAATGTAGGGTTTCCAAGGGATCGAATGAAGGGTAAAGCCATGGGTCGGAATACATCTGAAATGTAACGTCCACTGTTCAAAGTCCCGTCAATCCGAACAAGAGGTGACCGAGGCGTGTAACCGATAGCACCCCATACCAACACGCTGGGTGATACGCCAGTATGGCGATGACGAATGCACGCTTCCAATATGCGTTCACCGCGATGTCGCCAAACACTGATGCGACCATCATGATGCTGTAAACAGAACCTAGATTCATCCGAAAAAATGATGTTTTGCTATTCGAGCACCCAGGTTCGTCGTCGAGTACACCATCGCAGGCGCTCCTGTCTGTGATGCAGCGTCAAGGGTAATCACAGCCATGGTGTCCGAGCTGATAGTCCATGTTGCTGCAAACATCGTCGAACTGTTCGTGCAGATGGTTGTTGTCTTGCAAACGTCCCCATCTGTTGACTCCGGGATCGAGACGTGGCTGCACGATCCGTTACAGCCATGCGGATAAGATGCCTGTCATCTCGACTTCTAGTGATACGAGGCCGTTGGAATCAAGCACGGCGTTCCGTATTTCCCTCCTGAACCCTTCCCTCCTGAACCCTCCGATTCCATATTCTGCTAGCAGTCATTGGATCTCGACCAACGCGAACAGCAGTGTCGCGTTACGACCTTTATCGAAGTCGGAACCGTGATGGTATGCATTTCTCCTCCTTACAGGAGTCTCACAACAACGTTTACCAGGCAACGCCGGTCAACTGCTGTTTGTGTATGAGAAATCGGTTGGAAACTTTCCTCATGTCAGGACGTTGTAGGTGTCGCCACAGGCGCCAACCTTGTGTGAATGCTCTGAAAAGCTAATCATTTGCATATCACAGCATCTTCTTCCTGTCGGTTAAATTTCGCGTCTGTAACACGTCATCTTCGTGGTGGAGCAATTTTAATGGCCAGTAGTGTACATATACCAAATATCTCATCATCATTTTTTATGAAAAATGAACGTCCTTTTGCTTCTAGTTACATACTGCACACTTTGCAATTATAAATTCTTAATTATCGATATTTTATAACAGATTCTGAACAAAGATTGTTTCGTCTTCTTCTTCTCTCGAATGAGCCAGCTAAGGACCACGATATTCAGCTTTTCAACCTGGAGAGGGACTTGATGTTTGCCCAGTAATCACGCATTCTCTGGGTATGTTTCTCCTTTCTCTCTTTTGTCCAAAGGGCGCCGGACCTTTTTACGGGGTGATCTGAAATCTCTTTGCTTTTAGTATCCTTCTGAGAAGTGCTCGGTTTCTAACGTCAGTTTCAGTTATGTTCAGTTCCTGGATGTCTTTCTTCTATCAGCCACAGTATCACGGTCTTAATTCTCTTCCAGTAGTTGAAAAGTCGGTTGTTCAGTCTTGTTTGGTCCATCCTTGTGATATGTCTGTAGAAAGCGAGACGTCTCTTCCTGGCTACAAAGATTGTTTAAATTAAAAAGCGCGTATAACAAAATTATTAAGGGGGTACGTACATGAAAGCGACAAAAATTGTGAAATTTTTTTATTGGATCTTCATTTACTACATGGTATCGAAATTACAGTTCCTGAATGTTTCGTTCCAATTCCACTCCTAAGTGTGAAAAAAATGATAATTAACAAAAGCTTGCACGGGCCCACGCCCCTTTGTTCTTCTGTATTTCCTCATATTATTTATTCCTGCTGTGTTTTCTTCCAGTTTTATGCAATCAGAATATGGGGACTATTTCGGTGATTAGCAGATCGAGAACGTCTACAATTGTGTGAGAGTGGAAAAATTCAAAATTCTAATAAAAGTTACGACTCTCTGATACGAAAATCACGCCCGGAGACAGATTTTGTTTCCACAACTGCTGATAAAGGTGCAGCGTATGATGCTGGTCGAGTTTTTAAGTGTGCTAATCTTGGCAGACTATGGACTCTATAGAGGCTAGGATTTGGTTCAGGAGCTTTCACGCTGTCGATTTCGATTCTGTTCCACAAATATTTGTAATAAAGGTATATCAAACTTTCTACATAAATATATTCAGTTCGTTCTGACAGATTTTTCAAAAAATGAACATTTTTCTCACCTTGTTGAAAAACTTTGAATTGTTTGTAATTAAAAACGCATAACTTCAATTAGCATAAAAACGTATGTGAGTATCCATATAACATTTCTTAACAATTGTTCCAAATTTAGTTACATTTTCTCGAAAACTTCGGACTTCAAAAGGCTTTGTTTAAAGTATTGCAAATTACGCATACGTCCCCCATAACAATCTTTAATAATAATTAATTTGTAACACTCGACATACTCGGTGATAATTATTGAACTATATGAAATAAACACGTCATAACTCCTGAAACGTTTCCGTTAGTACGTTCAAACTGCACTGTTGGCCGTGGGCCACGATGGTAATTAGTATGCGCAGTATGGTTTTGTTTAGCGACGAAGCCCACTCTCATCTGGACTGGTTCGTCAATAAGCAAAATTGGCGCATTTGGGGGACTGAGAATCCGCATTTCTCGATCGAGAAGTCTCTTCACCCTCAAACTGGTGACTGTGTGGTGTGCAATATCCAGTCACGGAATAATCGGTGAGATATTCCTTGATGACAGGGCGACTACCGAACGGTACGCGTAGGTTTTGGAAGATGATTTCATCCCTATTATCCAAATCAAACTTGATTTCGACAAGAAAGCAGGAGGAGCACTATGGGTCCGAATTCTGGCTCTGTGGTACCCAGAGGCCACTGGCGTGGACCTCGATTGGCCGCCATGTTCTCCAGATGTGAACACATGCGATGGCATTGTCTTGGGCTATATTAAAGACAAGGTGTACATCAATAACCGCAAACCATTGCTGAGCTGAAAACAGCCATTCAGGAGGTCATCGACAGCATCGATCTACATCTACATATACATGGATACTCCGCATATCACATTCAAGTGCCTGGCAGAGGGTTCGTCGAACCGTCTTCACAATTTTCTATTATTCCAATCTCGTATATCGCGCGGAAAGAACGACGAGCTCTAATTTCCCTTATTGTATCGTGGCAATCGTTTGTCTCTATGTAGGTTGGTGTCAACAAAATATTTTCGCATTCGGAGGAGAAAGTTGGTGATTGGAATTTCGTGAGAAGATTCCGTCGTAACGAAATATATATAAATGACCTAGTAGATAGTGTCGGAAGTTCCATGCGGCTTTTCGCGGATGATGCTGTAGTATACAGAGAAGTTGCAGCATTCGAAAATTGCAGCGAAATGCAGGAAGATCTGCAGCGGATAGGCACTTGGTGCAGGGAGTGGCAACTGTCCCCTAACATAGACAAATGTAATGTATTGCGAATACGTAGAAAGAAGGATCCTTTATTGTATGATTATATGATAGCGGAACAAACACTGGTAGCAGTTACTTCTGTAAAATATCTGGGAGTATGCGTGCGGAACGATTTGAAGTGGAATGATCATATAAAATTAATTGTTGGTAAGGCGGGTGCCAGGTTGAGATTCATTGGGAGAGTGCTTAGAAAATGTAGTCCATCAACAAAGGAGGTGGCTTACAAAACACTCGTTCGACCTATACTCGAGTATTGCTCATCAGTGTGGGATCCGTACCAGATCGGGTTGACGGAGGAGATAGAGAAGATCCAAAGAAGAGCGGCGCGTTTCGTCACAGGGTTATTTGGTAACCGTGATAGCGTTACGGAGATGTTTAATAAACTCAAGTGGCAGACTCTGCAAGAGAGGCGCTCTGCATCGCGGTGTAGCTTGCTCGCCAGGTTTCGAGAGGGTGCGTTTCTGGATGAGGTATCGAATATATTGCTTCCCCCTACTTATACCTCCCGAGGAGATCACGAATGTAAAATTAGAGAGATTAGAGCGCGCACGGAGGCTTTCAGACAGTCGTTCTTCCCGCGAACCATACGCGACTGGAACAGGAAAGGGAGGTAATGACAATGGCACGTAAAGTACCCTCCGCCACACACCGTTGTGTGGCTTGCGGAGTATAAATGTAGATGTAGATGTAGATGTAGAAAAACGCCTTTCTTTTAATGATGTTCAGCCCAAATCCTGTATCATTTCTGTGACACTCTCTCCCATATTTCGCGATAATACAAAGCGTGCTGCCCTTCTTTGAACTTTTTCGATGTACTCCGTCAGTCAAATCTGGTAAGGACCCCACACTGCGCAGCAGTATTCTAAAAGAGGACGGACAAGCGTAGTGTAGGCCGTCTCCTTAGTAGATGTTCCGACACTTCAGCAGGTCATGAAAAATTTCGCTATTCGCCTGCGGCACATCATCGCCAATGATGGCAGGCTTATCGAACATGTCATAACCTAAATCTGAATATCTGTAGTGGCGTTTACATGTTGAATAAAGTGTGTTCACGCGGTAGTTTGTAACAAATTTATGTTTTTCATATAGTTGAGTAATTGTCACCTTGTATGAATATGTGGGATCAAGTGCCTTGCGCCGGATAGTATGAAACAAGTGTCATTAAATGTGACACACACATCATCAATACGTCTAAAATGTGATTTATATGCATGGAGCATTAAAGTAATAAAATTGACAGCCTAAGGTGGTTAAAATGGTTTTATCATTTAGATGATACATTGAGGCTATGGCTCCACACATGAAGAAATTAAAGGATAGGAAATACACTACTGCCCATTAAAATTGCTACACCAAGAAGAAATGCAGATGATAAACGGGTATTAATTGGACAAATATATTATACTAGAACTGACATGTGATTACATTTTCACGCTATTTCGGTGCATAGATCCTGAGAAATCAGTACCCAGAACAACCACCTCTGGCTGTAATAACGGCCTTGATATGCCTAGGCATTGAGTCAAACAGAGCTTTGATGGTGTGTACAGGTACAGCTGCGCATGCAGCTTCAACACGATATCACAGTTCATCAAGTGTAGTGACTGGCGTAATGTGACGAGCCAGTTGCTCGGCCACCATTGACCAGACGTTTTCAATTGGTGAGAGATCTGGAGAATGTGCTAGCCAGGGCAGCAGTCGAACATTTTCTGTATCCATAAAGGCCCGTACAGGACCTGCCACATGCGGTCGTGCATTATCTTGCTGAAATGTAGGGCTTCGCAGGGATCGAATGAAGGGTAGAGCCAGGGGTCGTAACACATCTGAAATGCAACGTCCACTGTTCAAAGTGCCGTCAATGCGAACAAGAGGTGACCGAGACGTGTAACCGATGGCATCCCGTACCATCACGCCGGGTAAAAATGGAAATGCCGTGTGGCTAGGGCCTCCCGTCGGGTAGACCGTTCGCCTGGTGCAAGTCTTTCGAGTTGACGCCACTTGGGCGACTTGCGTGTCGATGGGGATGAAATGATGATGAAAGACACACAACACCCAGTCATCACGAGACAGAGAAAATCCCCGGCCCCGCCGGGAATCGAACCCGGGACCCCGTGCGCGGGAAGCGAGAACGCTACCGCAAGACCACGAGCTGCGGACTTCACGCCTGGTGAGACGCCAGTATGGCGATGACGAATACACGCTTCCAATGTGCGTTCACCGCGATGTCGCCAAACACGGATGCGACCATCATGATGCTGTAAACAGAACCTGGATTCATCCGAAACAATGACGTTTTGCCATTCGCGCACCCAGGTCTCCATCTGTTGACTCGGGGATCGAGACGTGGCTGCACGATCCGTTACAGCCTTGTGGATAAGATGCCTGTCATCTCGACTGCTAGTGATACGAGGCCGTTGGCGATCCGTATTACCCTTCTGAACCCACCGATTCCATATTCTGCTAACAGTCATTGGATCTCGACCAACGCGAGCAGCAATGTCGCGATACGATAAACTGCAATCACGATAGGCTACAATCCGACGTTTATCAAAGTCGGAAACGTGATGGTACGCATTTCTCATCCTTACACGAGGCATCACAACAACGTTTCACCAGGCAACGCCGGTCAACTGCTGTTTGTGTATGAGAAATCGGTTGATAACTTTCGTCATGTCAGCGCGTTGTAGGTGTCGCCACCGGCGCCAACCTTGTGTGAATGCTATGAAAAGCTAATCATTTGCATATCACAGAATCTTCTTCCTGTCGGTTAAATTTCGCGTCTGTAGCACGTCATCTTCGTGGTGTAGCAATTTTAATGGCCAGTAGTGTAACTAGTATTGGTGCAAGGAACCATACTTCATATGGCGGTTTGCGGATTATGTATGTAGATGTAGATGAACACCAGACGTATCCAGCAGACCGCTCTGTGATTGCGAAATATAAAAAGGCGAAAGCGGAAGGGCAGCGGGTTTGAAAGCCTTGGGCGCCGTCCCAGGAATAGCTCAGAGGGGAGCCTGCGAGTCTGCCCGGAATAGCAACTTCCTCAGGAAGCTGGTCTGCAGCCGTCTCTCTGCAGGGCGGATCGTAGTTAGCACCCGAAGGCGAACGACAATAGAAGCAGAAATGTTTCAGTAAACACGGCGCAGCATTCCATCCGTTTGTGACAAAACTGGATAGTTAACCGTGCACGTAATGTAAGGGGAATCAAATGAAAACGAGACAGATGAAAAAAAGAAATAAATAAACTGATTATAACTTGAAGAGTAATCGTCACGACTGTGCATACATTTATCCCACTACGTCTACATTTTGGGGGACATGAAAGGTACCTCCACGAAGATTGCAATAAGAGAAGGACAAGAAATTAGTAGCAATCGGATGTACCATTGGCAATGTCAGAAGACGCCGCGAAGCGCGCTGACGGCATATCCTTTGACAACCGGTCTTCATTCACGAGGACACCAGTCTACCTAGGTCTCACTCTGGACAGGGCTCTAACCTACAGGCAGCAATGACTAAAAGTGAAACAGAAAGTCATTGCACGCAGTGGGGTACTTAAGAAGCTGATTGGCAGCAGCTGGGGAGCCAACCTGAACCTCCTAAGGACTTCTGCACTTGCGCTTTGTGTATCAGCGGGTAAGTACGCTACTCCTGTGTGGAACGCTTCAGCTCATGCTAAGAAAGTCGACAATGCGGTCAACGATATTGCAAGGATCATCTTGAAGCCAACACCAGAACAGGAATTGTATCCGATTGTTGGAGTAGCCCCACCAAATATCCGGATGAGAAACAAAGCAGGAGAATGACCGTCGACACCCTCTGTACGGTCATCAGGCGGCAAGATCCCACCTTAAATCCCGCAAGAGTTTCCTTGCTAGGACTGCGCCACTGGAGGGCGCACCACAGACAGTTCTTCTTGCAAGGTGGAAGAACTCACTGCCCGTAGGCGTCTCACCAAAAGAAGAACTAGCTCCTGGCGCAAACCTACAATGCCCCGTATGGAGGTCTTCAACCGCCTAAGGCCGGTATTACACTATCAAATTTCTTTGTCCAATATCTTTGTCCAATATCTTTGTCAAAGATATTTGATAGTGTAATAGGGACTTTGTCAAATGTCGTCCAATATTTGATCAAATCTATGGCCTCTCTGTAGATTTGATCAAAGAAATCGTTTGTCTTCTGTTAACTGCAATGTGACATGTTACCACATGGAGCGCTAGCATCGCTACAGCATTCTGTCGTCTGTAGTGTTTTTATAACCATTGCCGGTAAACACAATTGGTGTGTGCCGAAAACTACAAAATTAATAGAGATGTATGAAGCTGATGAGGCGCTTTACAACGTGAGGCACCCTGAATACAAAAATAGATTAAGAAGATTGGAGACCAGACCTGACCTGACCTAACCTAACCTAACCTAACATAACATAACATAACCCTATCCTGTAGCAAGGAATCGGAGTGTTACAGTGAGCCTGTCTTCTGAAGATGTAGCAGTTCTTGAGTGAATATTGTGCTTTGTGATATGAGGATACACTTCACTGAGCACATACAGAAATGTATACTCATCCATTCTTGAGTAATTAACGTACGAATTGACGTCTTCCACTGTAAGTTCACGTAACAAGTTTTGTTGAATGCTTGTATCGTGTCGTCGTAAAACCCACGGCTTCACCCAGATTAGATTAGTTTTTCGCTCCATAGATCCGTGCTGAGGAGATCCTCGTGGATGTGTAACACAGCAATTTTTTTAAGCTGAAATAACAATACTATGAATAAATACATCATTTGTTTCTATTAAAAATTTCGTCAATGGAGTAGGAAGAGTTGGCCATAGCAAGTCTTTCAGGCTTCTTTTAAACTGATCTTCATTTGTAACTAAATTTTTATGTTTGCTGGCAAATTATTGAAGATGAGTGTTCCTGAGTAATTGACCCCTTTTTGAACTAAAGTAAGTGCTTTTAAGTCCTTGTGCATATCATTTTTGTTCCTGGTATTGTATGTATGAACTGAGTTGTTTGTTGGTAAAAGAGATATATTATTTAGGACAAATTTCATTAAGGAGTAAATATACTGAGAGGCAGTAGTTAGTATACCCAGTTCTTTGAAGAGGTTTCTACAGGACGTCCGTGAATTTACTCCACAAATAATACGTATTACACGCTTTTGGACTCTGAAAACGTTTGTTTGACTTGAAGAGTTACCCCAAAATATTATACCATACGACATTATGGAATAAAAGTAGGCAAAGTACGTAAGATTTTTCATTTTTATGTTGCCTATGTCTGCTAACACTCGAATTGCAAATACAGATTTGTTAAGGCGCTTCTGCAGTTCTGAGGTGTGCTCCTCCCAACTGAATTTATTATCAAGTTGTAATCCCAGGAATTAAAGACTTACAACCTTGTATGTATGCTTCCTTTTTCCCCCACATCTTTTCCGCATGTGCACACAATGTAATTGCGGTACGTGCAACTGCTGCGGTTAATAACAAGTTGTAGTCAGCCATCTTGAACTTTGACGAAAAATTTGATGACAGTGTAATACCCCTTCTAGCGCTACGTCAAAGATCTTTGTCAAATATATTTGATGGAATATTTGATCACATCTTTGATCAAATCCTTGACAAAGAAATTTGATATAGTAATACCGGCCTAAGAGTGGGCGTCCCCCGATGCGAGACCGACCTGAAGAAATGGGGAATCGTTCCAGCGACCGCAGACACCTCTTGCGACTGCGAGGCTGAAGAATATCCAAGCCACCTACTTGTATGCCCCGTCCTAGACAACTCGAGCACAATACAAGATGTTTATTAAGGAAATGAGAAAGCTATCGCAGCTGCTTTTTTTTTATGCTGACAGGACACAGAAATGAATTATCTACTTCTGCATCTACATCTACACCGATAGTCCGCAATCCACTCTACGGCACGTGGTGAAGGGTACCCCGTACCACACCTAGTCATTTCCTTTCCTGTTCCAATGTAAAATAGAACGAGGGAAAGACGACTGTCTATAAGCCACCGTTTGAGCCCTAATTTCTCGTTTCTTTATTGGTTCAAATGGCTCTGAGCACTATGGGACTCAACTGCTGTGGTCATAAGTCCCCTAGAACTTAGAACTACTTAAACCTAACTAACCTAAGGACAGCACACAACACCCAGCCATCACGAGGCAGAGAAAATCCCTGACCCCGCCGGGAATCGAACCCGGGAACCCGGGTGTGGGAAGCGAGAACGCTACCGCACGACCACGGGATGCGGGCGTTTCTTTATTTTCGTGGTCCTTACGCGCAGTTTATGTTCCAGGTAACAGAACCGTTCTGCAGTCAGTTGCAAATGCCAGTTCTCTAAATTTTCTCAATCCCTACAGGGATTCTCACTTGCGTTCCCGAAGCATCTACATAACACTTGGCAGTTGTTCGAACCTACCGGTAACAAATCTAGCAGCCTGCCTCTGAATTTCATCGTTGTCTTCTTTTAATCCATCTTGGTACGGATCCCAAACACCCGAACAATACTCAAGAATAGATCGCACTAGCATCATATATGCGGTCTCCTTTACAGATGAACCAACCTTTCATAGAACTCTCCCAACAAACCGAAGTCAAACATTCGCCTTCCTACCACGATGGTCACATGCTCGTTCTATTTCATATCGCTTTGCAGCATTACGCCCAGATATTTCGACGACGTTACTGCGTCAAGCGGGACGCTACTGCAGCTGTATCCGAAAATTACGGGTTTGTTTTTCCTATTCATCCGCATTAACTCACATTTCTTTACATTTATAGCTGCCATCCATGACAAAAAAGATGGTTCAAATGGCTCTAAGCACTTGAGGTATTGGATGCAAACTCCAGCCTTCGACGCCGACGAACAGCAATCATCATGGGTGTATTAGTAAGAGCAATGTTCTCTGGACAGTCGTTGAGAAGACACTTCTGGCAGACCCTTGGTACATCTGGGCCGTCAGCTGCTCTACGGTTGTACATCAATTCACCCGCACACATCTTCGCAGACGCCGCTCTCCCCTGTCATCTATGGCCTTGGCGCACCACAATCTCCATGTGCGGCATGCTTCAACAACGCCAGCACGCGAACAGTCAACACACTTAGTCGTTCCGGAAATGCTTCCACCTAGGTCCAACAGCCAATGATTGTCCCCCTTTGGACGTCAGATAAGTCGCCCCCTTTCCATAATGCGACAATGACAGCACTGTTTTCCGCGTCCCTTTTTTTTTTTTTTTTTGGTCATCAGTCTACTGACTGGTTTGATGCGGCCCGCCACGAATTCCTTTCCTGTGCTAACCTCTTCATCTCAGAGTAGCACTTGCAACCTACGTCCTCAATTATTTGCTTGACGTATTCCAATCTCTGTCTTCCTCTACAGTTTTTGCCCTCTACAGCTCCCTCTAGTACCATGGAAGTCATTCCCTCATGTCTTAGCAGATGTCCTATCATCCTGTCCCTTCTCCTTATCAGTGTTTTCCACATATTCCTTTCCTCTCCGATTCTGCGTAGAACCTCCTCATTCCTTACCTTATCAGTCCACCTAATTTTCAACATTCGTCTATCTCAAATGCTTCCATTCTCTTCTGTTCCGGTTTCCCCACAGTCCATGTTTCACTACCATACAATACTGTACTCCAGACGTACATCCTCAGAAATTTTTTCCTCAAATTAAGGCCGGTATTTGATATTAGTAGACTTCTCTTGGCCAGTAATGCCTTTTTTGCCATAGCGAGTCTGCTTTTGATGTCCTCCTTGCTCCGTCCGTCATTGGTTATTTTACTGCCTAGGTAGCAGGATTCCTTAACTTCATTGACTTCGCGACCGTCAATCCTGATGTTAAGTTTCTCGCTGTTCTCATTTCTACTACTTCTCATTACCCTCGTCTTTCTCCGATTTACTCTCAAACCATACTGTGTACTCATTAGACTGTTCATTCCGTTCAGCAGATCATTTAATTCTTCTTCACTTTCACTCAGGATAGCAATGTCATCAGCGAATCTTATCATTGATATCCTTTCACCTTGTATTTTAATTCCACTCCTGAACCTTTCTTTTATTTCCATCATTGCTTCCTCGATGTACAGATTGAAGAGTAGGGGCGAAAGGCTACAGCCTTGTCTTACCCCCTTCTTAATACGACCACTTCGTTCTTGATCGTCCACTCTTATTATTCCCTCTTGGTTGTTGTACATATTGTATATGACCCGTCTCTCCCTATAGCTTACCCCTACTTTTTTCAGAATCTCGAACAGCTTGCACCATTTTATATTGTCGAACGCTTTTCCCAGGTCGACAAATCCTATGAAAGTGTCTTGATTTTTCTTTAGCCTTGCTTCCATTATTAGCCGTAACGTCAGAATTGCCTCTCTCGTCCCTTTACTTTTCCTAAAGCCAAACTGATCGTCACCTAGCGCATTCTCAATTTTCTTTTCCATTCTTCTGTATATTATTCTTGTAAGCAGCTTCGATGCATGAGCTGTTAAGCTGATTGTGCGATAATTCTCGTACTTGTCAGCTCTTGCCGTCTTCGGAATTGTGTGGATGATGCTTTTCCGAAAGTCAGATGGTATGTCGCCAGACTCATATATTCTACGCACCAACGTGAATAGTCGTTTTGTTGCCACTTCCCCTAATGATTTTAGAAATTCTGATGGAATGTTATCTATCCCTTCTGCCTTATTCGACCGTAAGTCCTCCAAAGCTCTTTTAAATTCCGATTCTAATACTGGATCCCCTACCTCTTCTAAATCGACTCCTGTTTCTTCTTCTATCACATCAGACAAATCTTCACCCTCATAGAGGCTTTCAATATATACCCTCCACTGCTAGTGCTCCCACCTGCCGTCTGTGAGTGATTACTGCACGTTGTCGTCGGACATCGGCAGGGGTCACTGGATAGTAAACGTTTGTGCGGAAGCCTCAAAGCGCGAATCCTACTTACACTTGACCAATTTTTGTTTTTCTTCATTCCACGTAAGAGGGGATACCAAAGTTCAAAAATGTTGAAATGTGCGTGAAATCTTATGGGACTTAACTGCTGTGGTCATCAGTCCCTAAGCTTACACACTACTTAACCTAAATTATCCTAAGGACAAACACACACACCCATGCCCGAGGGAGGACTCGAACCTCCGCCGGGACCAGCCGCAGAGTCTATGATACCAAAGTTCACTCAAGGATGGCCTTATGATACTATATGCGAATCTATTTTCAATCGAATCATTTGTGACACAGGCCCAATAGCGACTGTCTGTGTCTCATACATAATTCCGTGTCCCTCGGTTAGTGTTCCACCAACGCATAATTCGCACGCTGTAGTAGTCGTCTGTGGCGATAGCGCTCAACACATGTGTCGTGAACGGTGCGAGCTACACTGAAGCGCTAAGAAACTGGTGTAAGCATGCGTATTCAAATACAGAGATATTTAAACAGGCAGAATACGGCGCTGCGGTCGGCAACGCCTATACAGGGTGTTACAAAAAGGTACGGCCAAACTTTCAGGAAACATTCCTAACACAGAAAGAAAATATGTTACGTGGACATGTGTCCGGAAACGCTTACTTTCCATGTTAGAGCTCATTTTATTACTTCTCTTCAAATCACATTAATCATGGAATGGAAACACACAAGCAACAGAACGTACCAGCGTGACTTCAAACACTTTGCTACAGGAAATGTTCAAAATGCCCTCTGTTAGCGAGGATACGTGCATCCACCCTCCGTCGCACGGAATCCCTGATGCAGCCCTGGAGAATGGCGTATTGTATCACAGCCGTCCACAATACGAGCACGAAGAGTCTCTACATTTGGTACCGGGGTTGCGTAGACAAGAGCTTTCAAATGCCCCCATAAATGAAAGTCAAGAGGGTTGAGGTCAGGAGAGCGTGGAGGCCACGGAATTGATCCGCCTCTACCAATCCATCGGTCACCGAATCTGTTGTTGACAAACGTATGAACACTTCGACTGAAATGTGCAGGAGCTCCATCGTGCACGAACCACATGTTGTGTCGTACTTGTAAAGGCAGATGTTCTAGCAGCAGAGGTAGAGTATCCCGTATGAAATCATGATAACGTGCTCCATTGAGCGTAGGTGGACGAAACTAAAATGAGCTCTAACATGGAAATTAAGCGTTTCCGGACACATGTCCAAATAACATCTTTTCTTTATTTGTGTGTGAGGAATGTTTCCTGAAAGTTTGGCCGTGCCTTTTTGTAACACCCTGTATAAGACAACAAGTGTCTGTCTGTTGGCAGGTTATCGAGATTTAAGTGAGATTCAACGTGGTGTTATATTCGCCGCACGAGGGATGGGACACAGCATCTCAGAGGTAGCGATGATGTGGGTTTTCTCTGTACGACCGTTCCACGAGTCTACCGTAAATGTCAGGAGTCCGGTAAAACGTCAAATCTCCGCTATCGCTGCCGGAAAAAGATCCTGGAAGAAAGGGACAAACGACGACTGAAGAGAATCATTCAGCGTGAATGCAACCCTTTCGCATATTGCTACAGGGCCATCAACAAATGTCTGCCTGTTTACCTACCTCTATTTGAATACTCATGCGTACACCTGTTTCTTTGGCGCTTGAAAGTATATGAGACAGCCAAAATACTCTCAGACTTCAGGAAGAATGTACAATTCGAGTTCCGAAGAAAGCAGTTGCTGACAGATGTGAATGTTCAAATGGCTCTAAGCACTATGGGGCTGAACGTCTGAGGTCATCAGTCCTCTAGAATTAGAACTACTCAAACCTATCTAACCTAAGGACACACACACAAACATGCCCGAGGCAGGATTCGAACCTGCGACCGTAGCAGCAGCGCGGTTCCAGACTGAAGCGCCTAGAACCGCTCGGCCACAGAGGCCGGCGGTGTGAATGTTAGCGAACTATCAGTTTTACATGAATTCTTTATACGAGAGTGGCAATACTACTAGAAGCCAACTTCAGAGATCAGTTTGGATTCCGGAGAAATGTCGGCACACCCGAGGCAATACTGACTCTACGGCTTATCTTAGAAGGCAAGACGCTTCGTTTGTCGCATCTGTTGACTTAGAGAGAGATTTTAACAATTTTGACTGGAAACTTCTTGGCAGATTAAAACTGTGTGCTCGACCGAGACTCGAACTCGGGACCTTTGCCTAGCGCGGGCAAGTGCTCTACCAACTGAGCTACCGAAGCACGACTCACGCCCGGTCCTCACAGCTTTACTTCTGCCAGTATCTCGTCTCCTACCTTCCAAACTTTACAGAAGCTCTTCTGCGAACCTTGCAGAACTAGCACTCCTGAAAGAAAGGATACTGCGGAGACATGGCTTAGCCACAGCCTGGGGGATGTTTCCAGAATGAGATTCTCACTCTGCAGCGGAGTGTGCGGTGAGAATCTTATTCTGGAAAGAGAGACCATGACGATAAAATCAGAGAGATTACAGCCCACACAGAAGCATACCGACAATTCTTCTTTCCACGAACAATACGAGACTGGAATAGAAGGGAGAACCGATAGAGGTACTCAAGGTACCCTCCGCCACACACCGTCAGGTGGCTTGCGGAGTATGGATGTAGATGTAGATGTCTTGAAAGGTGCGTATAAAATAAACATCAACAAAAGCAAAACAAGGATACGGAATTAGTTTAGGAAACGAGAGATTTTATGAAGACGAGTTTTACTATTTGGGCAGCAAAATAACTGATGATGGCCGAAGTAGAGAGTACATAAAATATAGCCTGGTATTGAAAAGAAGTGCGTTTTTGAAGAAAAGAGTTTTACGAAGTCTTTCCTGGAAGTATTTGTATGGAGTGTAACCATGTACGGAAGTGAAACATGGATGCCAAACAGTTTAGACAAAAAAAGAATAGAAGCATTTGAAATGTGGTGCTACAGAAGAATGCTTAAGATTACATGGGTAGATCACATAACGAATGAGGAGATACTGAATAGAGTCGGGAGGGGGGGGGGGGGCAAGAAATTTGTTGCACAACTTGACCACAAGAAGGGCTTGGTCGATTGGACACATCGTGAGACATCAAGGGATCACCAGTTTAGTATTGGAGGGTGGCGTGCGTGTGTGTGTGGGGGGGGGGGGGGGGGTAAAAATCGTAGAGGGAGACCAAAAGATGAATACAGTAAGCAGATCCAGAAGGACGTAGGTTGCAGTTGTTATTGGGAGATGAAGGGGCTTGCACTGGGTAGAGTAGCATGGAGAGCTGCATCAAACCAGCCTTCGGACTGAAGACCACAACAATTCGTGAAGTTCAGAACTGATCAACTTATCAAAGCAAAAATGCCGTGTGGCTAGGACCTCCCGTCGGGTACACCGTTCGCCTGGTGCAAGTCTTTCGAGTTGACGCCACTTCGGCAACTTACGTGTCGATGTGTTTGAAATGATGATGATTAGGACAACACAACACCCAGAGCGGAGAAAACCTCCGACCCGGGCCGTTAGGTATGACATTGCGTCGCGCTGACCACTCAGCTACCAGGGGCGGACAACTTATCGAAGTAGTTCTATGCAACTCTGGAAAATTCTCTGGAAAATAGATTCTGAAGTTTTCCGAGCGTCTTTAATACACAAAATCAAGGTCATTTATTCGATGGTCCATGTGACTGTGTGGTAAAATGTGTCCCTGCCATATGGGCAGTCCAGGTTCACTCTCTGAATGCGGTAAATTTTTAAACATAGGTGTCTTATCTAACTTTTCTGAGAAGTGTAAGTCCGCAGCTCGTAGTCGTGCGGTAGCGTTCTCGCTTCCCGCGCCCGGGTTCCCGGGTTCGATTCCCGGCGGGGTTAGGGATTTTGTCTGCCTCGTGATGGCTGGGTGTTGTGTGATGTCCTTAGGTTAGTTAGGTTTAAGTAGTTCTAAGTTCTAGGGGACTGATGACCATAGATGTTAAGTCCCATAGTGCTCAGAACCATTTGAGAAGTGTAAGGTACATAAAGATGAAAAAATTTAATTTTTTCTAATTTAAACTAAATTTTATAAAAGATCGATAATTACGAATTTGTATTTGCAATGAAAACTGCATTTTTGTGTATAACATGTAATTAGACGTGCAGTTTTCATAAATACGCCACGTATGTATGTGTTATTTAGCACACATTTCATGAATGTTGTATTTATATGATGTATGTATTCGAACTAAATGAATAAAAGAAATTATGAACAAAATCAGACTCGGATTGGCGATACAAGATTCGGGCGCTGCTGCTTTTCATGCATCATTTTGCATCTTACGCATCATGGAAATGCTAATAAAATAAATGCTTCTGTTTTAAAACCTACATCGGTCAGAAATCGAACCTACGCTCTCTTCATGGCCCGCGAGAATTCTATCACAAAGCCAACCGACTTTACTTCAGTGTTTTACACGGAGGTGACTAACAGCCATGGTATAGCGATATGCATATATACAGATAGCGGTAGCATCGCCAATGCAAGGTATAAAAGGGGAGTGCATTGGCGGACCTGTCATTTGTACTCAGGTGATTCAGGTGGGAAAGTTCCCCACGTCATTATAGCCGCACGGCGAAATTCAGTAGACTTTGAACGAGGAACAGTACTTCCAGCCAGGCGCAGGGGACATTCCGCCTCGGAAATCGTTAGGGAATTCAGTATTCCGAGATTCAAGGTGTCAAGAATGTGCCAAGAGCACCAAATTTCAGGCATTACCTCTCATCACGGATAATGCAGTGACCGACAGCCTTCACTTAACGACCGAGAGTAGCGGTGTTTGCGTCAGTGCTAACAGACAAGCAACACTGCTTGAAATGATGGTAGAAATGAATGTGGAACTTACGAGGAACGTATCCGTTAGCACAGTGGGGCGACATTTTGTGCTAATGGGCAGCAGACGACCGTCGCCTTTGCTAACAGCACGACATAGCTTGCAGTGCCTCTCCTGGGCTCGTATCGGTTGCACCCTACACAACTGAACAATGGTGGCCCGGTCAGATGAATCCCGATTTCAGCTGGATGGGTTCGAGGGTGGCGCAGACCCCACGAAGCCATGGACCCAGGTTGTCAACACTATGCTAGCTGGTAGTGGCTTCCATAATGGGGTGGGCTGTGTTAACATGTAATGGACAGGGTCCTCTAGTCCAAGTGAACCCATCATTAACTGGAAGTGTTATGTGCGGCTAATTGCAGACCGTTTACAGCTATTCATGGTCTTCATGTTCGTAAACAGTGACGGAATTTTTGTGGATGACAATGCCCCATGTCACCGAGCCACGATTGTTCGCGATTGGTTTCAAGAACGATCTGGACAATTCGAGCGAATGATTTGGCCACCTAGATCCCCCGAGACGTGTCCCTTCGAACATTTATGGGATATAATCGAGAGATTAGTTCGTGCACAAAATCCTGCACTGTCAATATTTTCGCAGATATGAGGAGCTGTATAGGCAGCATGGATCAATATTTCTGCAGTGGATTTCCAACGCTTTGTTGAGTCCATGCCATATCGAGTTACCGTACTACGCGAGGCAAAAGAAGGGCCGACAAGGTATTAGGAGATGTTCCATGACTTTCGTCACTTCAGTGTAAACACGATCGATAAGCAAAGTCGGTTTTCTCGAGCATTTTTGAGAGGTCCATCTAACTGCTTTGGAAACTGATATTTAAGTCCTGAAGTTCGCGACCATAAATATCAAAATATTTTAAAAATCCGATTGTCGTCCAGCCTCCTTTAGAATGACCTCCACACCGTCCAGTTTCGTTAATGACAGGTGTGAGGGTTTCTAGAGAGAGAGAAACGAGGGAGAGCTTTTCTCACGCAGAGCAATCCTTAAATTATTCCTTGCTTGCAACATTGAGAGGTCTTGTAATGACCTCAGCCTTGGGCCTGCTGGAACGTGCCCATGTACACACATCAAACATCGCGGTTCCGAGAGTTCCGAAACCTGTAGAGAAAACTGGAATACAGATCAACATAGACATCATTTCCGCCCTTTCTTTTGCTCACGGAAACCACACAGTGCATGTTGTCCCACCATACAGCGAGACTTTCAGAGGTGGTGGTCCAGATTGCTGTACACACCGGTACCTCTAATACCCAGTAGCACGTACTCTTGCATTCGTCGCGGCATACTATCGACAAGTTCATCAACGCGCTGTTGGTCAAGATTGTCCCCCTCCTCAATGGTGATTCGGCATAGATCACTCAGAGTGGTTGGTGGATCACGTCATCCCTATATAGAGCACTTTTCAAACTATCCCAGGCATGTTCGATAGGGTTCCATTCTAGTCGAGCGATGTCGTTATCCTGAGGGAAGTCATTCTCAAGATGTGCACGATGGGGCGCGAATTGTCGTCTACGAAGACGAATGCTTCGCCAACATGCTGCCGATATGGTTGTACTATCGGTCAGAGGATGGCATTCGCGTACCCTACAGCCGTTACGGCACCTTCCAAGACCACCAGCGGAGTACGTCGGCCCTACATAATGCCACCCCTAAACATCAGGGAACCATCACCTTGCAGCATTCGCTGGACAGTGTGTCTAAAACCGGGTTGCCTCGAAACACGTCTCCGACGATTGTCTGGTTGAAGGCATATGTGACACTCATCGGTGAAGAGAACGTGATACCAATCCTGAGCGGTCCATTCGCCGTGTTCTTGGGCCCATTTGTACCACGCTGCACGGTGTCGTAGTTGCAAAGATGGACCTCGCAGTGGACGTCGGGAGTGAATTTGCGCATCATGCAGCCTACTGAGCACAGTTGGAGTCGTAACACGACGTCCTGTGGCTGTACGAAAAGAATTATTCAACATGGTGGCGTTGCTGTCAGGGTTCCTCCCAGCCATAATTCGTATGTAACGGTCATCCACTGCAGTAGTAGCCCTCCGGTGGCCTGAGCGAGGCATGTCATCGACAGTTCCTATCTCTCTGTATCTCCTCCGTGTCCGAACAACATCGATTTGTTTCACTACGAGACGCCTGGACATTTCCCTTGTTGAGAGCCCTTCCTGGCACAAAGAATGCGGACGCGATGGAACCGCTGTACTGACCGTCTAGACATGGTCGAACTACAGACAGCACGAGCTGTGCACCTCCTTCCTGGTGGAATGACTGGAACTGATCGGCTGTCGGACCCCCCCGCCCCCCCACCCCTCCGTCTAATAGGCGGTGCTCGTGCATGGTTGTTTACATCCTTTGGCGGGTTTAGTGACATCTGTGAAAATGACTGTGTCTGTAATACATTATGCACAGTCAACATCTATCTTCAGCAGTTCTCGGAACCAGGGTGACGCAAAATATTTTTTCATGTGTGTAATTTGTGGGTGTGACGAAACTGCAAAAAGGTGGGAATTTAAGGAGATGGGACCTGGATAAACTGACTAAACCAGAGGTTGTACAGAGTTTCAGGGAGAGCATAAGGGAACAATTGACAGAAATGGGGGAAAGAAATACAGCAGAAGAAGAATGGGTAGCTTTGAGGGATGAAATAGTGAAGTCAGCAGAGGATCAAATAGGTAAAAAGACGAGGGATAGTAGAAACCCTTGGGTAACAGAAGAAATATTGAATTTAATTGATGAAAGGAGAAAATATAAAAATGCAGTAAATAAAGCAGGCAAAAAGGAATACAAACGTGTCAAAAATGGGATCGACAGGAAGTGCAAAATGGCTAAGCAGGGATGGCTAGAGGACAAATGTAAGGATGTAGAGGCTTATCTCACTAGGGGTAAGATAGACACTGCCTACAGGAAAATTAGAGACCTTTGGAGAAAGGAGAACCACTTGCATGAATATCAAGAGCTTTGATGGAAACCCAGTTCTAAGCAAAGAAGGGAAAGCAGAAAGGTGGAAGGAGTATATAGAGGGTCTGTACAAGGGCGATGTACTCAAGGACAATCTTATGGAAATGGAAGAGGATGTAGATGAAGATGAATTGGGAGATATGATACTGCGTGAAGAGTTTGAGAGAGCACTGAAAGACCTGAGTCGAAACAAGGTCCCTGGAGTAGACAACATTCCATTAGAACTACTGACAGCCTTGCGAGAGCCAGTCCTGACAAAACTCTACCATCTGGTGAGCAAGATGTATGAGACAGGCAAAATACCTTCAGACTTCAAGAAGAATATAATAATTCCAATCCCAAAGAAAGCAGGTGTTGATAGATGTGAAAATTACCGAACTATCAGTTTAATAAGTCACAGCTGCAAAATACTAACGCGAATTCTTTACAGACGAATGGAAAAACTGTTAGAAGCCGACCTCGGGGAAGATCAGTTTGGATTCCGTAGAATGTTGGAACACGTGACGCAATACTAACCCTACAACTTATCTTAGAAGCTAGATTAAGGAAAGGCAAACCTACGTTTCTAGCATTTGTAGACTTAGAGAAAGCGTTTGACAATGTTGATTGGAATACTCTCTTTCAAATTCTGAAGGTGGCAGGGCTAAAATACAGGGAGCGAAAGGCTATTTACAATTTGTACAGAAATCAGATGGCAGTTATAAGAGTCGAGGGGCATGAAAGGGAAGCAGTGGTTGGGAAGGGACAGGATTGTAGCCTATCCTCGATGTTAATCAATCTGTATATTGAGCAAGCAATAAAGGAAACAAAAGATAAGTTCAGAGTAGGTATTAAAATCCATGGAGAAGAAATAAAAACTTTGAGGTTCGCCGATGACATTGTAATTCTGTCAGAGACGGCAAAGGAGTTGGAAGAGCAGCTGAACGGAATGGACAGTGTCTTGAAAGGAGGGTATAAGATGAACATCAACAAAAGCAAAACGAGGATCATGGAATTTAGCCGAATTAAGTCGGGTGATGCTCAGGGAATTAGATTAGGAAATGAGACACTTAAAGTAGTAAAGGAGTTTTGCTGTTTGGGGAGCAAAATAACTGATGATGGTCGAAGTAGAGAGGTTATAAAATGTAGACTGGCAATGGCAAGGAAATCGTTTCTGAAGAAGAGAAATTTGTTAAGATCGAGTATTGATTTAAGTGTCAGGAAGTCGTTTCTGAAAGTATTTGTATAGAGTGTAGCCATGTATGGAAGTGAAACATGGACGATAAATAGTTTGGACAAGAAGAGAATAGAAGCTTTAGAAATGTGGTGCTACAGAAGAATGCTGAAGATTAGATGGGTAGACCACATAACTAATGAGGATTATTGAATAGGATTGGGGAGAAGAGAAGTTTGTGGCACAACTTGACTAGAAGAAGGGATCTGTTGGTAGGACATGTTCTGAGGCATCGAGGGATCACCAATTTAGTATTGGAGGGCAGCGTGGAGGGTAAAAATCGCAGAGGGAGACCAAAAATGAATACACTAAGCAGATTCAGAAGGATGTAGGCTGCAGTAGGTACTGGGAGACGAAGAAGCTTTCACAGGATAGAGTAGGATGGAGAGCTGCATCAAACTAGTCTGAGGACTGAAGACCCCAACAACAACAATTTGTGGGTTTCTTGACGAGCACGATTTGTTCTCTTCGCGTTGACTGATCATCAGTTAGACGGGAAAGTTTACGCGGTGACAGGGTTGAGAGTAGTCTGCAGGGGCCCAGCAACCGAGAAGCGGTGCAGCGTAACGGAATTGGGCGATGTCCTGTTGCAGAGCGCGCGGGAAACAAAGCGCAGACCGCCTGCACAGGACCCCCGAAAACTGGTCCGCGCCGCACGCAGCTCAACGAATTACCAAATTGTGGCCCACCTGGCCTCCGAACAAAACCGACTTGTTGGGCCGTTAAGGGAACAGCTCCACATCCTGTCAGCTCATTGTCCGACAGAGCAACTTTCGAACATAATACGTTGCTGTGGCATACCTAGAAGAATGTAATGATTGCACTTCCAAAGAAGGTGGGGGCTGACAGGTGTGAACTTTACCGCGCTATCGACTTAATAAGGCATGCTTACAAAATACTGACACTAAGTAAATACAGAAGAATGGAAACGCAGGCAGAAATCGAACTAGGAGAAAATCAGTTTGGATTTCAGACAATGTGGGAATAAAAGAGAATAGATTGCAAAAAAGGTAAAACGTACGTCTATGGCATTAGTAAAACATACGTCTATGGCATTAGCAGATTTTTTTCACGCTTGCTGGATTCAGAAAATATCCTTCAGTGGTCACGATTGCATTTTATTAATTTTATTGATTCCTACGACACTTCCCGCTAAAGTTGTCACCCGTCTTCAGACCTGTAATTACAACAAAAATTTCATGTAAGGAAATACACTAAAGCGCCAAAAAAACTGGTATAGGCATGCTTATTCAAAAACAGAGATGTGTAAACAGACAGTATACGGCGCTGCGGTCGGCAACGCCTATATAAGACAACAAGTGTCTGGCGCAGTTGCTAAATCCGTTACATCGGTTACTGCTGGTACAGTGGCAGGTTACCAAGATTTAAGTGAAATTGAACGTGGTGTTAAAGTTGACGCACGAGCGATGGGAAACGGTATCTCTGAGGTAACGATAAAGTGGGCATTTTCCCGTACGAACATTTTAGGAGTGCACCGTGAATATCAGGAATCGGGTAAAACATAAAATCTCCGACATCGGTGCGCCCGGAAAAGGATCTTGCATGAACGGTACCAACAACGACTGTAGAGAATCGTTCAACGTGACAGAAGTCTAGTCCTTCCGCAAATTGCTGCAGATTTCAATGCTGGGCCATCAACAAGTGTCAGCATGCGAGCCTTTAACGAAACATCACAGATATGGACTTCGGAGCGAAGGCCCACTCATGTTCCCTTGATGACCGCACAACACAAAGCTTTTTGCTTCGCCTGGGCCCGTCAATAGCAACACCGGACTGTTAATGACTGGAAAAATGTTGCCTCGTTGGACGAGCCTCGTTTCAAATTGTATCGAGCGGATGGTGTACGGGTATGGAGACAACCTCAGGAATCCATGGATCCTGCATGTCAGCAGGGGACTTTTCAAGCTGGTGGAGGCTTTGTAACTGTGTGAGTCGTGTGCAGTTGCAGTGATATGACACCCCTGATACATCTACATACGACTCTAACAGGTGACACGTATGATCACCTGCATCCATTCATGTCCGTTGTGCATTACGACGGACTTGGGCAATTCCAGCAGGACAATGCGACACTCCACACGCCCAGCAATGCTACATAGTCGCTCCAGGAAAACTCTTCAGATTTGAAACACTTCCGCTGCCCTTCAAACTCGTCAGATGTCAACATAATTGAGCATATGTGGGATGCCTTGCAACCTGTTCAGAAGAGATCTCCACCCCTCGTACTGTTACGGATTTATGAACAGCCCTGCAGGATTCATGGTGTCAATTCCCTCCAGCAGTACTTCAGACATAGGTTGACTCATGCCCCGTCGTGTTGCTGCACTTCTACGTGCTCTCGGGGGCCCTACACGATGTTAGGCATGTGTACCAGTTTGTTTGGCTCACTAGTGTATAGTATGATACAAAGTCCCAATACAATAGTTCCTCAAAGTAAATACGATGCGCAATGAAATTAAAGGATCACTTAAACTCGTGATTGTCTCCCATAGCGACGTATAAGTTTGAAATTTGGCACAAAGGTTCCTACAACCTTTCTCTTCAAAAGTGCTAAAGCGTGGCGCCTGTTACGCCGCCCTAAGGCTCAGAGACGCTTCGAGCAGCAACCTGTCGACACCTGCGGAAAAAGGTCACTGCTCAAAAGTTCATGTAAGGTGGGTTAATGATGTCATATTGGCACCAAATTTCACCACAGTTCTGCCCAATGCCGCCATGGACGTGTCACACGATGAGCAGATCGTCGTCTTACACACAGCTTTGAAATCACGCGGAAAACATATCAGACACGTAGCCGCTCGGAATCGGCAAGAAAAGGCCACAGGGGTGGCACAAAGGGCATCAATGAAACCGTCCCTTCCCTTGGGACGTTGATTCCCACGAAGTTTACTGTAGAAAACAGCGACCACTAGCGACCGTTCAAAACCATCCGACGAAATTTGAACGTGATCTGAAGCATCAAAGTGGTTTTATGTTTTTTCAACGCTTCTGTTTAGAATATTTAAAGACCTCCTGTGGCGACATAACACGGGGGCGGGGGCTGAGGAGGGGGGGGGGGTTATTTTATGCTAGATAATCAAGTGCGTGAATAAAATCCCCAAATCGGCAACACCCTCGGTGCCACCCACGCACCTTTGTTGAGCACTTTAAAATTGTCGCTGTCCGAAACTTCAGCACCAGTTTCGCGACCTTCTCTAGTACATGAAGATTGGCAAACCCCACCTAGTGGATTTCGAAGGCCTTACCTAACCACGCAGGTCTTAGAGCAGCAACGAGACTACACCAGTGATCAAAAGTATCTGGACACCTGGCTGAAAATTACTTACAAGTTCGTGGCCCCCTTTTTCATATTAGGTGCATTGTGCTGCCACCTGCTGCCAGCTACTCCATATCACCGACCTCTGTAGGCATTACACATCTTGAGAGAGCACCTGATTGAACGTATGCCTGCGAGAGTGGAAGCCGTCATCAAGGCTAAAGGAGGGCCAACACCATACTTCACGGAGTGCTGCACTGAGGACACGTATCGATGTCGGTCGGCAAGTCCTGGCTTTCCAAAACATCCCAAAAGTGTTCTATAGGATTCAGGTCAGGACTCTGTGCAGGACAGTCCATTACAGGGACCTTATTGTCCGCCACAGGCCGTGCGTTATGAACACAGCACAGATGGTGCTACTGAAAAGGCAGCCTTAGAGGGACCTTTTGCCGCATTATGAACAGGTGCTTGATCGTGTTGAAAGATACAATCGCCATCCCCCAATTGCTCTCCAACAGTGGGAAGCAAGAAGGTACTTCAATGTAGGCCTGCGCTGCGATAGTGCCACGCAAAACAACAAGGGGTGCTAGCCCACTCCATGAAAAACACCGTAACACCACCGCCTCCGAATTTTACTGTTGGCACTACACACGCTGGTAGATGTTCACCGGGCATTCGCCATACCCACACCCTGCCATCGGATCGCCACATTGTGCACCGTGATTCGTCACTCCACACAATGTTTATCCACTGTTCAATCGCTCGATGTTTACGCTCCTTACACCAAGCGACGTGTCGTTTGGTATTTACCGACGTGATGTGTGACTTATGAGCAGCCGCTCGACCACGAAATCCAAGTTTTCTGTCATAGTACTGGCAGTGGATCCTGATGCAATTTGGAATTCCTGTGCAATAGTCAGGATAGATGTCTGCCTATTACACATTACGACCCTCTTCAGCTGTCGGTGGTCTCTGTCAGTCAACAGACGAGGTCGGCCTGTGCGCTTTTGTGCTGTGCGTGCCCCTTCACGTTTCCACTGCACTGTCACATAGGAAACAGTGAACCTAGGGATGTTTAGGACTGTGGAAATCTCGCGTACAGACGAATGACACAAGTGACACGCAATCACCAGACTCCGCGGAGCGCCCCATTCTGCTCTCTCAAGATGTGTAATGCCTACAGAGGTCGCTGATATGGAGTAGCTGGCAGCAGGTGGCAGCACAATGCACCTAATATGAAAAACGTATGTTTTTGGGGATGTCCGGATACTTTTGATCACATAGTGTAGGTGTCAATGCTACCGACAGGTTCAAAGGGCTGAACAAACGTGGTCGCACAGATGGTGCTACTGAACTGGCAGTCTTAGAGGAGCCTTTTGCCGCTTTATACAAGCACATGATAACGTTGCAGCCCCCCGTGAACATGGCATAGGAGGGCGCGAAACAGAAGCGCCGGAAAAGCTTAAAACCTTGTTACTTCAGATCACGTTCAAATTTCGTCGAATGGTTTTGAACGGTCCCTACTGGTTCCACCCTGAATAACGGACCAAAATTTGAGGTCGCACTGCTCTCCAAAGGGGTCATATCACGTTCAGTGTGTTTGCAGCCCCACGTTGTCTTGAGTGTAGGGTTGAATCGACCACGGGGTGGCAACCGTGTCAAACGTTGCGAAGAACGTCATTCTCTTGCACACCACACCATACCGCACTGCAAACCGCGAAATGTGTGTAAATACACGCCGCAAGAGAAGGTGTGGTTTCACTGACGCCTTTAACGCTACCCACCGAAGCTTTTTCATATTCGTTGATCCATTATGGATCGTGGGACGACGGCTGGCATCAACTTCTTGATGCAATAATTTACCAACAGCCGTATGTATTGTAGAAATTTATTTTGTTTTCTTTTATGAACTTCTATGTGCTACCAGTTGCGGCATTATATTGATGCCATCTTCAGGCCCCTGTACAATGAGTGGAAGAAATGTACTATTATGAAAAATATAGAACATACTTTAACAACTGACAGGTATCATGTTAACTATCTAAGTCGCTCAAAAAGACATATCACTAAAACTATATGTAACATTAGGGCACATATGCTTCTGCTTATTCTACAATACATACAGCTGTTGGTAAATTATTGCATCAAGAAGAAGCCTTTTCATGTCCATTTCTACCGGCGGTGTGTCTGAAATGTTTCTCTCGACCACCCACACGTAAACTGCGTGATTTCAGAGCTGGGAGCCGCGGTTCTGCTCCCCGTCACAAACCGCGGTTCTGCTCCCCGTCACAGAAGTGACAAAAGCAGGAGTGAATTATGGGTATGAGGGATGTGACGGTCTGTTCATGGTATGACACGTTCTACATTTACATCTACATTTATACTCCGCAAGCCACCCAAAGGTGTGTGGCGGAGGGCACTTTACGTGTCACTGTCATTACCTCCCTTTCCTGTTCCAGTCGCGTACGGTTCGCGGGAAGAACGACTGCCGGAAAACCTCCGTGCGCGCTCGAATCTCTCTAATTTTACATTCGTGATCTCCTCGGGAGGTATAAGTAGGGGGAAGCAATATATTCGATACCTCATCCAGAAACGCACCCTCTCGAAACCTGGACAGCGAGCTACATCGCGATGCAGAGCGCCTATCTTGCAGAGTTTGCTAAACATCTCCGTAACGCTATCACGCTTACGAAATAACCCTGTGACGAAACGCGCCGCTCTTCTTTGGATCTTCTCTATCTCCTTCGTCAACCCGATCTGGTACGGATCCCACACTGATGGGCAATACTCAAGTATAGGTCGAACGAGTGTTTTGTAAGCCACCTCCTTTGTCGATGGACTACATTTTCTAAGGACTCTCCCAATGAATCTCAACCTGGCACCCACCTTACCGACAATTAATTTTATATGATCATTCCACTTCAAATCGTTCCGTACGCATACTTCCTGATATTTTACAGAAGTAACTGCTACCAGTATTTGTTCCGCTATCATATAATCATACAATGAAGGATCCTTCTTTCTATGTATTCCCAATACATTACATTATGTTAGGGGTCAGTTGCCACTCCCTGCACCAAGTGCCTATCCGCTGCAGAGCTTCCTGCATTTTGCTGCTATTTTCTAATGCTGCAACTTCTCTGTATTCTACAGCATCATCCGCTAAAAGCCGCGTGGAACTTCGACACTAACTACTAGGTCATTTATATATATTGTGAAAAGCAATGGTCCCATAACACTCCCCTGAGGCACGCCAGAGGTTACTTTAACGTCTGTAGACGTCTCTCCATTGAGAACAACATGCTGTGTTCTGTTTGCTAAAAACTCTTCAATCCAGCCACACAGCTGGTCTGATATTCTGTAGGCTTTTACTTTGTTTATTAGGCGACAGTGCGTAACTGTATCGAACGCCTTCCGGAAGTGCTTTAGGCAGAATTGTGAAATTTGGTGTGAATGTGACATCATGAACCCACCTTAAAGTTCACAGGAAACTCTGAGCTGTGGTCTTTTTTTCTTTTCTTTTCTTTTCTTTTTTTCTTTGCGTGTGTCGACACCTTTCTTTTCGAAGCGTCTTCTGCACCACTACAGAGGAAGGTTGCTGACACCTTTGAGCCAAATTTGCGTCGCTGTGGGAGACAGTTACGGCGTTATTGAAAAGTGATCCTTCAATTTTGTTGCGCAGTGTTCATACCACACGATAAAAAATTTTCCGTGTACATTGCTTATAGAACAAAGGTATGATACAAAATGCCAGTGCAATAGTTCCACACAGGGTACAAGAAATTTACGTGTACACTACTGCATTGGCACTTCGTACCATATCATTTTTTCTTGTATAGAAGAAATCTGAAGACTCACCTCCATCCATTTCCGATCTGCTCCACTGGAGACTCTCCGGCACCTGCAGATCCCCTGCAACACACACAACACCCAGTCACTCACACTATTCAGTGACACATGCATCTTTATTATAACACTGGCCAACAAAAACAATAATTTTTTAATGTTTCCTGCACTTCATGAATCTATTCTTACTAATTTTGGGTCGAGGAAAACTAATATGAGAATTAAAAAATTTCCTTAGCTCTAGTTTCTGTCATTCACACTAGGTGGAAGTATTTTACATTAATGGATTAAGAGAAAAAGATAGATTTTAATTACATATTCTAACAACATTGAATGCGTAGTTGAATTTTTTTAAATGGTAGTTACACTTTAAGAGTTGTAAATTGCCGAAATACCTCGCAAATGTTTGGGTCTGTAGAGAATCATATGGTGGCTACGTGAGATCGTCGTCTTTTAGCTTGCTTACTGTAACTGAGTTCCGGAGCATTCCTACACATAGACCAACAGTAATTCGAATGCATTGCTTTATTCCAATTGCCCTAATATCTTTGTTCCATAACAGAAATGTTCTGATGGAATCTTTCTCCGTGTTCATCACTGACTGCTCCACAACTAGGAGGGAAAAAGTCTAATTGGGAATGGAGAAAATGGATTTTAGGGAACATATTGCATCCAAAGTTATGGTATTTTTGTAGGAACACTGTCACCTACTGAGTGTAGTTATCATATCTCTTGTTGCCTAAAAATGCACGAACAACTCCCGTGAAGGCTTCCAGACCTTCTTTTTCTTTCCCCTCCAAAATTTTGTCAAATGAACGATCCTTTAAAAGTTCTCGAATTTGTGGCCCGACAAAAATACCTTCCTTAATTCTTGCATCACTTAATTTGGGAAATTTCTCTCTTATGTACTGAAAATTCCGTTCTTCTTGGTTCGTACCTTTGACAAAATTTTTCATCAACCCAGTTTGATATTCAGGGGTGGAAGAAGAACATATTTTGGGTCCACGAGAGGCTCGGCAACATTTTTCTCCCTAGGGTTAAGATTTCTCTCACGCCAGTCTGCTTTTGCGGTTTCCTATCCCTACTGTCCCACATACATAAGAGACAGAAACGGTTTTTTTTTATCCCAGTTGCATTCCTAAGAGTATGGCAATGACTTTTGTATAACCACAGATATTCCTTTTGTGTTCATGATACTTGATTGAGTCCAAGAGGGCTGTCATGTATGTATATGTCTCCTTCATGTGAACTGCATGACCAACAGGAACAGAAGAAAAATGTTTGCCATTGTGAAGTAACACAGCTTTCAAACTAAGCTTGGAGGATTATTATTTATTTGTAATTTCTGCTACTAGTCACTTTCTTATTTTTTGTTTTATGTTTAGTCTAGCATAATACGGTGCGTTTAGAACATGTTCTGTTCATGATCAGGTGTTTATACATACAGAGAATTTCTCTGTAAGATAAAAAAGTGACTGGCAGGAGAAATTACAAATAAATAATTATCCCCCACAGTCACAGTTCTCAGACATACCCATTATGACCGAAAATAATAAAGCTTCGAGGAGTCTTTCAATAGCATCTAGGGATCATGATTCACATTCAAAAATTAATGCTGCGGCAAACAACAAGATTGTTTTTCTCCTCCACAAAGGAAAGCAGGTCCATGTGACGATTTCTGTACTGTGAGACTGTGACATCACTTTCGAGAACATTCCATTGCTGAAGTCGAGACCCAAGAATTTCTGCCTTCTCCTTTGACAGGTCAATGTCTCTAATGAGATCACTCAATTCCGCTTGACTCGATCTGTGCGGTTTATCATCTTTTCCCACAAAATCAGCGTCACGGGATGTGGAAGGCTTGTTTGGTTCTTTTTCTTCTTCTTGTTCCGCACTGTCTTCATTTTCTACTTCACACACACAATTTTCGGTTGGATTAGGAACTGTAAACTATCTGAATGCGGAGTGTGTCGATTAGCAGATCGAAGATTCGGATACTGAACTGTTCTTCTTTTGTTCCTAGACAATGCTGCCTTTACAGGTGGAATCAAGCAGAAACAGCAGTCATCAGCATGGTTTGTAGGTTCCCACCAAACCATAGGCACAGCAAAAGCCATAGACCCGTTTTTATTTTTCAGCCATTCTCGCAATGTAACTGAACATGCACTGCAACATATATCTGGAGCCCAAGGCTTATCCTGGTCCCCTATTTTCATACCGAAATAATGCAGATAGGTATTCTTCCCAAAGGCGACAGACTTCGTTTCTGTGAGGAAAATTATATTTCACCACAAATGTAACAAAAATCATTCACCTTATTTACACATTTTAGTGGCATTTTTACGAGTTTTGCACTACAAAAGCACTCTCAAACCAGAAATTCTGAATTAATTATAGCACATACTATGTGAAACAACAGCTTAAGAGCATCTGTGTTTTGTTATTCGGCAGGTGTGCCAGCTCCGAAAACAAAATTTTCCCCAAACTGCAAATGTTGACTATAAAAATGAAATGTCACTTTATCTCCAAAGCAAGAGCTAATCTGTTATTTTTACGGAGTTTTTTTAACTCAGCTGATGGAAACACATAATAATTAATTATTTTTGAAACATTTTCATTGTTGGCTAGTGTAATCTGAAACAGCCACACGTACGGTTTAAAAAAGTTTCTTTGAGTCGTACCATTAGAGGTTTCGGATTTCTCATAAACCCAGTATCAGATGGCTCTTACAGATTTACTTGCTTTGCTGCGGGAACCCGTTTTACAGTCTTCATTAGTTTAGTGCAACAGGATAAACAAAAAAGTTTTTCGTTCGAAGCTTGGTAAACTGACGAGATGTCTTTTTTTTTTTTTTTTTTTTTTTTTTTTTTTTTTTACTTCACCGAAATATACAAGAAATGGTCTGAACGTTAATAAAACTAGTAATATGGCGACAGCTGTAGTGGTGTAAGTTGCTGTGAGACGTATTCGTCGGGTACTTGTGTTATACATATTAAAATTTCTAAATTTTGGCACGTGTATTAAGTGAATGCTGTTAAAACCTCGGAAAATTGGTTGAATCGACACCACCCTATGTTTTAAGGCATCATGCATTACTTAACGTATCCGAGCTTTACTTAAGTAACAAGAGCATTAGAATGAAAATTTCACTCTGCAGCGGAGTGTGTGCTGATTTTGAAACTTCCTGGCACATTAAAACTGTGTGTGAATTCGAGTCTCGGTTCGGCACACAGTTTTAATGTGACAGGAAGTTTCAAAATCAGCGCACACTCCGCTACAGAGTGAAAATTTCATTCTAGAACCATCCCCAAGGCTGTGGCTAAGCCATGTCTTCGCAATATCCTTTCTTCCAGTAGTGCTACTCCTGCAAGTTTCGCAGGAAAACTTCTGTGAAGTTTGGAAGGTAGGAGACGAGGTACTGGCGGAATTAAAGCTGTGAGGACGGGACGTGAGTCGTGCTTGGGTAGCTCAGCTGGCAGTCTGCCTTCGGCAGTGACACAGTGCGGACCGTGTTGCCAGCCGGCCGCGCTGTGGTGCGCGCGCCTGTTTGTTTACGCCGGAGCAGCTTCGCGTGTGCGGTGTTGTGAGTCTAGGACGAGATGGCACACTCGTACAGAAAAACGACTTTGAAGTTCAGTTTTGCGACCGACTATACACGACCAAAGGCACACGAGATTGAACGTTTCTTCAGAGAAGAGGTAAAAATCGATCCACAGGAAATCGTGGGAATCAATTTATCGCTCGTTTCAAGCGTCGTCTACGTCAAACTTGTTGACGAGGCTGCTTGCGACAGACTTCTACAACGATCACCGAACGGGTATCGTTTCTGTCATGCCGATGGGAATGTAGGTGCGGTTACAGTCGATCACGCGGGAATGGGGATCCGCACTATACGCGTCTTCGAACTTCCGTTTGAGGTCCCGTCTGAACTTGTTACCGATGCCTTTCGACCATACGGTACAGTTCTATCCCATGTGGCCGAAAAATGGACGAGTTTTACCACGTATCCCGTTTTAAATGGGGTGAGACAAATACGGATAGAACTGCGCAAGCACGTCCCCTCTTATTTGTACATAGGAGGTTGTCGAGCGATTATCATCTATGATGGGCAACCTCGCACTTGCTCGGGGTGCGGGAAAGAAGGTCACGTCCGCTCGGAATGTCTCCAGCGACGTTTAGTGCAAACTCCACGGGTTGACGTTCAGGTGCCACAACAGACGACTGTCTTACCGTTGACCTTTGTGGAAGCCCTGAGAGGCGACGTGAGGGAGATTTCCGATAGGCACCAGCAGCTGCCCCCTATAGAGAACATGGACACCAACGGACTGGAACTCCGACCGTCGGTTCCTCCACAACAGACACAGGACACCACACACGAGATGCAGCTGACGGCCGCTCCAGGCTCATCCGTGGTGGATGCCAGTGCTTCCACCGAGAGCGTGATAGGCCAGGCCCAAGACGGAGGATACGCAACCCACACAGCCGATGCGGAAGCAAGGCAACGGAAACAGCGTTCGCCGAAGAGAAGGAAGAAGCGTCGACTGACTTCTGCTGACGATAGCCATAGTCCCGAGGGGACAGTGGACGACAACGACAGTATCGATCTGAGACCAGTGGATTCCACAGATACCGAGATGACGATGCAGGAACTACACAGCGATGATAACTTGAACTCTCCTTCTGGTGACCGGAAGGCGGAAGTGGAGATGACAACTGTCCAACATCAGAGCGATGACAACGTTACCTCCCATCCTTCGACCTGTTCCGGAAACATGCTGGGGGACTGGGCGCAAGAAATGGACCAACAGGAACAGGATGAAAATACGAACGCGACGATTGAGGATAGTCCTGGCCAGAGGCCGGGAGGGGTCGGGAAATGTTGACCAACTTAGTGTGATGCAGAGCGCCGGGGGTGCAGATGGCCGCTTAATGACACCGCCCTACAACTGATGAACACAAGCCAGGCGTACCGCATTGCCACGATAAACATTAATGGCATACGGACACCGCTTAAAATTCAGATGCTGCAAGATATGTTACGCGCTGCGGACGTGGACATTGTACTCCTACAAGAAGTGCGTTTCACATCGCCGCCAGTGTTCTACGGTTACGAGGCACATTATTCAGTGCACGATGAAAGTGGATGCAGTGTAGCGATTCTCACCAGGGAAGGAATAGGAGTGGAAGACGTCAGGTCTCTCCCTTCGGCACGTGGCATAGCGATCACTGTCGACGGCGTTCGTTTCATCAATTTATACGCACCATCTGGCTCCACAAAACGAAGAGAAAGGGCGACCTTTTACACCGAAGAGATAGCACCGTTGTTCGCTGGACGCTTTGATAACTATATAGTGGGCGGCGACTTTAATTGTGTCGTCGACAAAAAGGACCAAGTACCTCATTATGTGCCATGCATGGAACTGCGTGCGTTGATTACCGAAATGGCGCTTCTGGATACCTGGGAACTGCAGCATGGTGACAGACCGGGTTATACGTTTGTCACGGGACACTCGGCGAGTAGACTTGATAGGGTGTATGTGACACGAGCACTACGGACGGCAATACTGGATGCCGAAATCTGGCCAGCGGCTTTTACGGATCATATGGCGTACGTCTGTACGATTTCACTAACGCGTCAGAATATATGGCGGAGTAAAGGTCACTGGAAAATGAATTGTGCACTTCTACGTGACACTGAATGTCACCGGTCGATAGAGGCGGCCTGGGAGACCTGCGTTCGCCGTCAACGAGCCTACTCCTCGGTTCTCCAGTGGTGGATAAAATGCGCAAAACCAACGTTACGGAGAACGTTGATACGATACGGGCAGGACAAAACGCAGTGGAACCGCACAACGGCTGATTTTTATTTTACAGCCCTGAGGGAGCTGATGACCCAACAACCATCGCCGGAAAGACACACGGCCATGCGCAGGATAAAAGCCAAGTTATTACAGCTGACGAGACTAAGAATGGAAGGTATAATGGTCCGGGCGAGATTGGCGGACACAGTTGCTGCCGAAACCCCCTCCATGCACCACGTGGTACGTGAACGCCAACGACGACGCAGGACATTGATCAGGGAACTAATCTCTGAAACTGGCCAGCAATTTGTGCACCAGCGTGATATTGCGCATGTGTTTACCGACTATTTCCGCCAGTTATATGGACCTGTACATGTGAACCACGAGACACTACATGATGTCATCTCGGAAATGCCAGATAGAGGACCACCACTGGATGCAGAGACTTTCATCACAGCGATAACAGAGGACGAGCTGACAACCGCAATTGCCAGGGGGGCACCGAACAAGTCCCCAGGACAGGACGGCTTCCCAATTGAATTTTACCGCGCCTTTGCATACCTCATGGGACGGACCTGGATTCAGATGTACAACGAACTCCTGTTACCGCAGACTGAGATACCTGTCGAATTCACGGAGGGTATCATCATCCCAATACCCAAACCACGCGGTGGCAGAAATCCAGGAGATTATAGACCACTCACTCTTTTGAACTGCGACTATAAGATTTTCGCGCGCATCCTTGGGGCTCGCCTGCGGTCTTCACTTTCTGATAGACTCCTCATAGATCAAACTTGCCTCGGCGGTAAGAGCAACGTACATACGGCGCTCAGTGACTACCGAGATATCATCGCATTAGCAGCGGCATGCCGCGTGCGTGGGGCACTCGTCTCTATTGACTTCGACCATGCGTTCGACAGAGTGGATCATACGTTTTTGCATGCGGTGATGGGCAGATTGGGAATCCCACAGGCCTTCATCCTAGTGATCATGCGACTGTTACACGGCGTACGATCAAAGGTCTCGGTGAATGGGCGGGGCACTGACTACATTGTTATTTCAAGGTCAGTTCGTCAAGGTTGCCCCCTTTCGATATTTTTGTATGCAATGGCTTTGGAACCCTGTCTATATGGTCTCCGAAGACGGTTGGAGGGACTGCCGTTGCCACAACTGACCTTTCATTGCCGCGCTTATGCTGACGATGTGATGCTGGTGGCACGGACAGGCGAAGAAGTACGTACGGCGTTGGCATGGATACAGCGATATGGGATGGCGGCAGGAAGCGTGCTTAATCTACAAAAATCACGCTGCATGAACGTCGGTCGAGGATTACAACCGGGTGAGGAAGGCCCGCTCATCTTAGTTAAGACCATAAAATGCCTAGGTATTACGTTCCACACGGATGTGCAGCGGACAGCAGCGGATAACTACCGACGCATATTGAAGCTGATGCGGACAATGGTGCTGTTACAGAAATTAAGAGCGTTGGATATGATTCAGAGGGTGACCTATGTTAACGTATACCTAGCACCGAGACTCACTCACGTAGCGCATGTCCTGCCTTTAACTCGCACAATGGCATCACGCATACAAGCAACTTTCGGAACCTACGTGAGTGTGGGACACCTGTTTAAGATCCGATACACAACGCTCACGCTACCACCTGGAGAGGGTGGACTTGGTCTAGTGAACGTGTATGAAAAGGCACGGGCGTTATTCGTAAGTACGATTTTCCGACAGTGGCGCGGTCAATTTCGCAATATCTCGGGTGCGTTAGCCGATGTACTAGCGCCCACTTCAATGCTGCCCCCAGTCAATGTGGGCCATATTTCACCGAAGCTGTCACATTTCAAGTCCTTTTTTTTGGAGCTTAGCTATGTCAGAGGTTCCTTCCCAACAACACGACTACCGACGGCGCGAGACGTATACCAACTCTTACTGCGCCGGTGCCCCAGGAATACCCTGGAAAAGAAGTACCCAGACAAGAACTGGCGACAGATATGGCGCGTTATACGGAACGTTTACCTTCCAACGTCGGTACGCTCAACATGGTATGTGGTGATAAATAGGAAGTACGCAACGAATCAACGGCGGCACGCGATTCATTTGGCGGACACTCCACTATGTTTAGGCTGCGCAACAGTGGACACTGATGAACATCGTTTAGTATGTAGTGGGACGGCTCCAGTGTGGCACTTGGCACAACAGATATTGGCGTTCCTGTTACGCTCCGCCCCTCACACAATTTCATCAGACACATTTTTTTTCCCCCAAGAATCTTATTTCCCGGTCCAAAAAACCAATGCGGTGACATGGGTGCGGGGAATGGTGGTGGGCTACGTATATAACGAATCGGAAAAGGACAAAATTGATTTTTGGCATTTTCTCCTGGATGGACACACGAAGCTGCAACAGCATAAGAAATATAGGCAAGACTTCGCTAATTACTTGCGACTTACATTTACCGACCCGCCGGCCAGATGGGGTGTGACGGGTGAGAGATGAGATAGACGAAGAAGCCGAGATAGACATCGATCACACTTACGGACCCTTAGTTAATTTCGAGAAGACGACCCAGTCTTACCCCAACGTCTGGAGAACGAGTCGATAGATGGCTCTTTTGCTCTATCGAACGTCGGGTCGTGAGCAGGTGTCGCCCCCGACACGTATTTCATTTCATTGCTACAGGAGCATGTTTCTTTTGTATTTGTACTATCCGCAATAGTCTTCATGTCTTTCTTTTGGGCATTTTCAGTTTTATTCATTTCCTTAATTAATTAATTTTCTCATTAGCCACTATTTGTCAACATAGGGACTTTGTAGACACTATTTATGCGATAGTACCACAAAATGTATGTCAGCAACGGTGGTCAGCCTGACATTCGAAAAAAAAAAAACAAATAGAAAAAAAAAGAAAAAAATGGCGTTGCAGTCGTGGACTGTGCGTAAAACAAAAGGTTGGTAGAGCAGTTGCCCGCCAAAAAAAAAAAAAAAAAAAAAAAAAAAAAAAAAAAAAAAAAAAAAAAAAAAAGTGGTAGAGCACTTGCCCGCGAAAAAAAAGAAAAAAAAGAAAAAAACAGTTGGTAGAGCACTTGCCTGCGAAAGGCATCTTAAAAAAAAAAAAAAAGGGTTCGATCCCCGCCACTGCCTAAATAAAATAAAAAAAAATAAAAAAAAAAAAAAAAAAAGCTGGTAGAGCACTTGCCCGCGAAGGCAAAGGTTCCGAGTTCAAATCTCGCTCCGGCACACAGTTTTAGTATGCAAGGAGGTTTCAACAAGAGCATTAGTTTTGAAGACGCTGATGTCGTATTAGGCGCTATGCTTAATAGTTACGTCTCCGATAAGCGATGAAATTAATTTAAAGGCCGAAAAGAAAAAATTAAATTGTATACAATAAATACTAACACGACATTGTGCTGAATGGCCAAGAATTTAGCTCCGGTTACAAACTTCTAGGACTTGTACAGGGGAGTCACTAAATAATGTTATGAATAGGAATCCAAGTCTGGAAATGAACCGCTTCCGTTCTACGACGGTTTCTGTAAAGATCTTTAACTCATTCACTTCTGCTTGAGGAGTTAAATTAGGCGTGACGCAGTACAATTATTAGGTAACAAGTCGAAAGGAAACATAACGGAACATCCATCACTTAAGTACATCTATATTAACACGTACATATGTGTTTACATCATTCCAAAATAAAAAGAACCCAGCGTACTGTACGTACAGAACAGTACTGCTGCATTACAACAGCGGCTCGATGTGGCGACCACGAACGTTGTTACAGACATTGTGCCTATGAAGCACGTTCTGGTACATACTGTCCGTCCCACCTGGTGTCTCTTCAGTTTCCACAGCGGATGCCAGAACTCGTGCCAGCAGATTTGCCTTTGTCTCTGCAGGAGTGTCGTAATTTAAACTTTGCATAAGACCACTCAAGAAGTAGTACACTTCATCCTGTATATACAGAGCGGTCCATTATCGTGACCGGACCAAATATCTCTCGAAATAAGCGTCAAACGAAAAAACTACAAAGAACGAAACTCGTCTAGCTTGAAGGGGGAAACCAGATGGTGGCGCTGCCATAAGTCAAACGGATATCAACTGCGTTTTTTTTAAATAGGAACCCCCATTTTTCATTACATATTCGTGTAGTACGTAAAGAAATATGAATGTTTTAGTTGGACCTCATTTTACGCTTTGTGATAGATGGCGCTGTAATAGTCACAAACATATGGCTCACAATTTTAGACGAACAGTTGGTAACAGATAGGTTTTTTAAATTAAAATACAGAACGTAGGTACGTTTGAACATTTTATTTCGGTTGTTCCAATGTGATGCATGTACCTTTGTGAACTTATAATTCCTGAGAACGCATGCTGTTACAGCGTGATTACCTGTAAATACCACATTAATGCAATAAATGCTCAAAATGATGTCCGTCGACCTCAATGCATTTGGCAATACGTGTAACGACATTCCTCTCAACAGCGAGTAGTTCGCCTTCCGTAATGTTCCCACATGCATTGTCAGGCGTTGTCGATGGATGACGACAGCAAATATCCTTCAACTTTTCCCACAGAAAGAAAGTCGGGGACGTCACATCCGGTGAACGTGCGGGCCACGGTATGGTGCTTCGACGACCAATCCACCTGTCATGAAATATGCTATTCAATACCGCTTCAACCGCACGCGAGCTATGTGCCGGACATCCATCATGTTGGAAGTATATCGCCATTCTGTCATGCAGTGAAACATCTTATAGTAACCGGTAGAACATTACGTAGGAAAGCAGCATATATTGCAGCATTTAGATTGCCATCGATAAAATGGGGGCCAATTATCCTTCCTCCCATAATGCCGCACCATACATTAACCCGCCAAGGTCGCTGATGCTCCACTTGTCGCAGCCATCGTGGATTTTCCGTTTCCCAATAGTGCATATTATGCCGGTTTACGTTACCGCTGTCGGTGAATGACGCTTCGTCGCTAAATAGAACTCGTGCAAAAAATCTGTCATCGTCCCGTAATTCCTCTTGTGCCCAGTACTAGAACTGTACACGACGTTCAAAGTCGTCGCCATGCAATTCCTGGTGCATAGAAATATGGTACGGGTGCAATCGATGTTGTTGTAGCATTCTCAACGCCGACGTTTTTGAGATTCCCGATTCTCGCGCCATTTGTCTGCTACTGATGTGCGGATTAGCAGCGACAGCAGCTAAAACACCTACTCGGGCATCATCATTTGTTGCAGGTCGTGGTTGACGTTTCACATGTGGCCGAAAACTTCCTGTTTCCTTAAATAACGTAACTATCTGGCGAACGGTCCGGTCACTTGGATGATGTCGTCCAGGATACCGAGCAGCATACATAGCACACGCCCGTTGGGCATTTTGATCACAATAGCCATACATAAACACGATATCGACCTTTTCCGCAGTTGGTAAACGGTCCATTTTAACACGGGTAATGTATCACGAAGCAAATACCGTCCGCATTGGCGGAATGTTACATTATACCACGTACTTATACGTTTGTGACTATTACAGCGCCATTTATCACAAAGCGAAAAAAGTGGTCCAAATAAAACATTCATATTGCTTTACGAACTACACGAATATGTAATAAAAAATGGGGGTTCCTATTGAAAAAAACGCAGTTGATATCCGTTTAACCTATGGCAGCCCCATCTAACGGGCCAACCATAGCGCCATCTGGTTTCCCCCTCCAAGCTAGACGAGTTTCGTTCTTTGTAGTTTTTATCGTTTGATGCTTATTTCGTGAGATATTTGTCCCGGTCACTATCAATTGACCACTCTAACAATCAAAAACTTGATTACGCATTCGACTTGGTGCGTGGCTTGGATCGTAATATACGAGGGAACTTTAATAGTGGCAAATATTTATTTACAGCTCATACAAAATAGATATGTGTTTCAAGGTTTTACTGACCTTCATAGTAGTCACCAGCTCGCCATCCGTTTTCTCGTGTGTGCCGTCGTGTTTAGTGTTTAGTGTTCCCCGTCACGCTCCATCGGTCACATGTGCCATCGAAATCATCAGTGTTTGTGCGTCGTGTCAAGAGTTTGTAGTGTGGATTATCGTCGAGTGTGAACGGCTCCATGTTTTGTATTCTATGTCTCCTTTTTTACCCGCCATTATGTAAATTATGAGTATTCTTTCTGTTTTCTTACTGTCTACTCTAAGGCTGAAGAACAGCGTAGAATGTTGCTGCCAGCCTACCTGTTGTTTGTACAGGTATCAAAATTACAATAAAGGAAAAAAAATAGTCACCAGCATTGTATATAACACACTGCCAGCGATGTGGAAGTCTTAGGATACTGTTAGCAGTGCCAGTTGTGTTGACAGTTCGAGCGGCGCGGTCTATTGCCCGACGAATTTGTAGCAGTTCTGAAGCGAATGCCGTGAAGTGTTTCCTTCAGTTTAGAAATCGAGTTGAACTCACGAGGGCTTACGTCAGAGCAGTGCAGTAGGTGGTACAGCACTTAGCAGCCCCATCAGTCAAACAAATCAGTAACAGCTTGCACTGTACGTGCTTGAGCATTGTGCTGCAAAATGATGGTCAGGTCCTGCAGAAAGTGCCATCACTTCTGTCTCTATGGCCTATGCTGTTCATTTTTGGAACACACCTACAACCAGCTGGAATGGTGCGAAAAGTGGCAGTTGACCCTAAATAACGAAATGTGTGAGGTCATCCAAATGAGTGCTTAAAGAAACTCGTTCAACTTCGGTTACATAAATCAGTCTAATCTAAAAGCCGTAAATTCAACTAAATATCTAGATATTACAATTACGAACAATTTAATTTGGAAGGAACACAAAGAAAATGTTGTGGTGAAGGCTAACCAAAGACTGCGTTTTATTGGCAGGACACTTAGAAAATGTAACAGACCTACTAAGGAGACTGCCTACACTACGCTTGTCCTTCCTCTTTTAGAATACTGCTGCGTGGTGTGGGATCCTTACCACATAGGACTGACGGAATGCATCGAAAAAGTTCAAAGAAATGCAGCACGTTTTGTATTATCGCGAAATATGGGAGGGAGTGTCACAGAAATGATACAGGATTTGGGCTGGAAATCATTAAAAGACTGGCGTTTTTCGTTGCGACGGAATCTTCTCACGAAATTCCAATCACCAACTTTCTCCTCCGAATGTGAAAATATTTTGTTGACACCGACCTATATAGGGAGAAACGATCACCAGGATAAAATAAGGGAAATCAGAGCCCGTACGGAAAGCTATAGGTTTCATTCTTTCCGCGCGTTATACGAGATTGGAATAATAGAGAATTGTGAAGGTGGTTCGATGAATCCTCTGCCAGGCACACTCGATGAACCCTCTGCCAGGCACTTAAATGTGATTTGCAGAGTATCTATGTAAATGTAGATGCAGATGTAGATCTGTTGGTGTTGTGTGTTTGCAGTAACTGGCATCAAATCTGCATATCAAACAAAGAAGTCCTACATCGTCCTATCCACATTTGCCACAACACGGGCCATTCATATTCAACTTGCCACTGATATGTCCACTGACAGATTTTTGATCGCCGTGCAACGCTTTGTAGGAAGTATGAGCCTACCAGTCACTGTCTACTCAGACAATGCAGCCAATTCAGAACTGTGAGAGCTTTTCAAAACCTTGCAGCATACTGACGTACAGCTCTACTGTCCCACCATGGAATCACTTGGAAATTCATACCACCATGCGCGGCTTGGTGGGGAGTCTGGTGGGAACGCACGATAGGCTCCGTCAAGCGCTGCTTGAGGAAAGTTCTTGGTCGCTCTCAGGTGGATGAAGAGAGATTGAACACCATCTTGATCAGCATAGAAGGCGCAATAAACTCACGATCTATCGCTCAAGAGGAAAGCGATACTGCAGTGACGCCAGCCTGCTTTCTAAATGGTGGGAAATTAGTAACAATTCCATATGGGCCAGAGCCAGCAACTAGAAGTGACCTTGCCAAGGAGTTCCGACTTCGACAAAACGTCAATGAGGACTACCTCCTGCTGCTAAGACAATACATGAGGTGAAGAGATACCCTTCGCAAAGAAAACCGAGAATTGGAGAGCTTGTTCTGCTCCAAGAAGACAGCAAGCCACCGCATTTGTGGAAGAGCGCTGTGGCGGAAGAAGTGCGGCACGGCAGAGACAATAAAATACGGTGCATCGTCCTCTGCCAGCCAGATGGTGTGAGGATCTATCGACCGGTCCAGGTGGTCATCTCCCTCGAGATGGACCAGGGTGGGGAGGATTTCGGGGAATAAAGACTCTTACGCCATCTGTTGGTGTTGTGTTAAGACTGTAGATTGTGCTGCCCTCTGTAGCCGAGATATAACTTCTTGTCTGTAAATGAACGTTGTGAAAATAAATGTGTGTGAGCAGAAGATTTACTGTGTCGATTCCTTGATTTCACTAATGTGTAGCAACACATCCTAATCTCCTCCCCCCCTCCCTTTGTCCGTTCCTTCCCCCCCCCCCCGGCCCCTCCCACATATCTGACCATCACCTTCCTGCCCTCCTTGTACATCTCTAATCTCACACTCTAAAAAAAATTGTTCAAATGGCTCTGAGCACTATGGGACTTAACATCTATGGTCATCAGTCCCCTAGAGCTTAGAACTACTTAAACCTAACTAACCTAAGGACATCACACAACACCCAATCATTAAGAGGCAGAGAAAATCCCTGACCCCGCCGGGAATCGAACCCGGGAACCCGGGCGCGGGAAGCGAGAACGCTACCGTCTCACACTCTGTCCAATCTCCTTCTTCCTCGTCTCTCTGTCCAGATCCTCTTTCCCCTTCTTTCTATCCATTTCCAACCTCCCCCCCCCCCTCACCTTTTCTCAGTCCATCTCCTGCTCCCCCCTCAATCTGAACTTATTTATTGTTATTACCTACGGAACTCTGATTAGGAATAGAAGTCGAAATTAATGGGTAAATCGGTTGTTATCACTAGTACATAGGACATAAGAGAAATCTTTCCAGCTTCTGGATCTATGAGGATTGTAGCTTCAATGACAGCGTTTCGCATGTTTTAATCTACGTACACGTAGGATTATAAAGTTAGCCAGAAACAGAACATTCCTGTCTTCTGCTAAAAATCACTGCGAAAAGGAAAACAAAACAGCACATTTTCACAGCACAGCTTAGCACGTTCTTTCTGGCAGCCGGTTTAACAGGAAGTGGTTTAGGCTGTGCGTTGTCTGTCAGTCAGTCAGTCAGTTCACCGATAAGGGATTTATCCGACCGAATCTTCCCTAGAATTTGTGTGAACTGAAACAAAAAATTGTCAGCTTGGTCATGTGAAAGGAACTGATGTACTTTGTGTATTCTACAAGGTTCTCGGCCAGATGTCTGTGGCTCTAGTGACGGTGTCAATTGTGGCAATTTGACCTTTCCGCTTGCACAACATAATCCCGGCGGCTAGTCGAAACCTCGAATCATAGCAGTGTTGACAAGCACTGTTCATTGTTCCGAACTCGACGAATGCACTCAAGGCGTAATCGACTGTTGGATCGTGTCTGAATGACAACCGTTCAGTTCGAATTGTTACGATCGGCCGCCTGTTTTGTCGATGTTCCAAATTAACTTGTGCGTAAGCTCCAGCTGACCGAGTCGAACTCAGCTGTATACGTTGTTCCGGAGTCATAATAGATCGCGCTTCAGATACTCTTCTTTCATTTGTCTCCAAACGCTGCCTACACTCTTCGTCATTCTCACTGACTCGAAGATCGTGTGTTGTGCGTACCCCAGCCGTTATGTCGATGCCTCACAGGTTGAATTTTATTTACAAAGAAATAAACCACGAACTGTAATCAACAGAATGTCTGCAACATGCCAAATCACCACGAACTGACATCGTTAGGTCTTTGCAACACACCAAAGATATGATCACCACCGGTGTCACGCATTTTGCCTACGTTAAAATTGACATTCGAGATCGTAATAATATTTATTTGCCGGTTTCTGGTTACCTGTGTACGATTGTGGCATCACGGGAAAACCGAGGAGCCGCAGGCGCTAGCCATAGGGGAACAAAACTTCTGAAGATGGCTTTAACAGAAGCCGAAACCGCTGATTTTAAATATAGCACCAGATCGCCGTACTCCGTGAAAAATGTTGTCTAAATTTATGACACATTTTACCGTCCGTTTTGTCAAAGTTACGAATGATTTTGTGCGTAACCTCCAACTGAGCGAAACACGTCGACTGTTTCCGTGATAGTGGATCGCGCTTGAGAAATTCTTAAACGATTTGCCTCCAAGCGCTGTCTACACTTTTCGTCAGTCTGACTGACTCGACAGTCATGTAGTTGGCCTGCGTTGCGCGTACGACCTATATTTCGACTCCTCACTGGTGGCAAAGAAATAAACCACTGACAGTAACTGAATGTTTGTGGCACACCAAAGATATGATCAGCTCCAATAATACACTGAAACGCCACTTTCAATAGTATTCTTTTCGTAAAATATCAATATTCCTTGCGGAATTTGTTTTCTTATGAAAACACGTGACAGGAGAACTGTCAAACCGAACGTCGCAATTTTTTAATTGAGTTTTTCATTAAAAGATACCATCCAAATTTCATACCTTTAGATGGATTTTGCAAACATTTTCTTTCATATAAAGCTAGCTCTGACAATTACGAACACAACAAAAACCAAGTCAGCCAAATCGGTAGAGGCGTTCTCGAATGATGATCTTTCATACACGCTGCAGTTGATTTTTATTTATACAGGGTGGTCCATCGATAGTGACAGGGCCAAATGTATCACGAAATAAGCGTCAAACGACAAAACTACAAAGAACGAAACTCGTCTAGCTTGAAGGGGGAAACCAGATGGCGCTATGGTAGGCCCGTTACATGGCGCTGTCATAGGTCAAACGGATATCAACTGCGTTTTATTAAATAGGAACCCCCATTTTTTATTAGATATTCGTGTAGTAAGTAATGAAATATGGATGTTTTAGTTCGACCAATATTTTCGCTTTGTGATAGATGGCGCTGTAATAGTCACAAACGTATAAGTACGTGGTACTACGTAACATTCCGCCAGTGCGGACGGTATTTGCTTCGTGATACATTACCCGTGTTAAAATGGACCGTTTACCAATTGCGGAAAAGGTCGATATCGTGTTTATGTATGGCTATTGTGATCAAAATGCTCAACGGGCATGTGCTATGTATGCTGCTCGGTATCCAGGACGACATCATCCAAGTGTCCGGACCGTTCGCCGGAAAGTAACGTTATTTAAGGAAACAGGAAGTGTTCAGCCACGTGTGAAACGTCAACCACGACCTGCAACAAATGATGATGCCCAAGTAGGTGTTTTAGCTCCCGTCGCGGCTAATCCGCACATCAGTAGCACAAAAATTCCGCGAGAAGCGGGAATCTCAAAAACGTCGGTGTTGAGAATGTTACATCAACATCGATTGCACCCGTACCATATTTCTATGCACCAGGAATTGCATAGCGACGACTTTGAACGCCGTGTACAGTTCTGCCACTGGGCACAAGAGAAATTACGGGACGATGACAGATTTTTTCGCACGCGTTCTATTTAGTGACGAAGCGTCATTCACCAACAGCGGTTACGTAAACCGGCATAATGTGCACTATTGGGCTACGGAAAATCCACGATGGCTGCGACAAGTGGAACATCAGCGACCTTGGTGGGTTAATGTATGGTGCGGCATTATGGGAGGAAGGATAATTGGCCCCCATTTTATCGATAGTAATCTAAATGGTGCAAAGTATGCTGATTTCCTACGTAATGTTCTACTGATGTTACTACAAGGTGTTTGCATCACAGATTGGCGATGTACTTTCAACATGATGGATGTCCGGCGCATAGCTCGCGTGCGGCTGAAGCGGTATTGAATAGCATATTTCATGACAAGTGGATTGGTCGTCGAAACACAATACCATGGCCCGCACGTTCACCAGATCTGACGTCCCCGGATTTCTTTCTGTGGGAAAGTTGAAGGATATTTGCTATCGTGATCCGCCGACAACGCCTGACAACATGCGTCAGCGCATTGTCAATGCATGTGCGAACATTACGGAAGGCGAACTACTCGCTGTTGAGAGGAATGTCGTTACACGTATCGCCAAATGCATTGAGGTTGACGGACATCATTTTGAGCATTTATTGCATTAATGTGGTATTTACAGGTAATCACACTGTAACAGCATGCGTTCTCAGAAATGATAAGTTCACAAAGGTACTTGTGTCACATTGGAACAACCGAAATAAATTGTTCAAACGTACCTACGTTCTGTATTTTAATTTAAAAAACCTACGTGTTACCAACTGTTCGTCTACAATTGTGAGCTATCTGTTTGTGACTATTACAGCGTCATCTATCACAAAGCGAAAAAAGTGGTCCAACTAAAACATTCATATTTCTTTACGTTCTACACGAATATGTAATTAAAAATGGGGGTTCGTATTTAAAAAAACGCAGTTGATATCCGTTTGACCTATGGCAGCGCCATCTAGCGGGCCAACCATAGCGCCATCTGGTTCACCCCTTCAAGCTAGACGAGTTTCGTTCTTTGTAGATTTTTCGTTCGACGCTTATTTCGGGAGATATTTGGCCCGGTCATCATCAATGGACCACCGTGTATAGATCTGCATTGGATTGAAATGTTGAGTTGTTACAGAAAATGGGAAGAGCGATTGGTGCTTTGTTAATAACAATGTAGACAGAAACGAGTAACAAACACTCGGCATCAGAAGTGATACAGCACTGCCGAGACAATATGTCCCTGTTGGCCACGTGTCGTGCCTTCACGTGCTCGGCTACGTGCAGCGTGCAAGACTCGCCTCCAGCCGATCTTTATGGTAATTTTTCACTGTCCTCGCCAGGATCCATTGTATTGCAGCGTGGCACCAACAGCGGTTTCGTAATGAATCGCTATGCTTCATTTCTTTTGAAAGATGAAAAATTTGTCTGCTATTTCCATGAAATAATACAAGAAGAAGGAAATTATAGTAACAGTAATAAATTAAAAACTTAACAATTTAGTCACAGTATACAATGAAAAGAGAAAGCAGCTGATCTGCTGCCTGTGTTTACGTAATATGCCATTTACGTAATATGCCTCCTTGTAGCCCTAGAAAACGGACAAATTAATATGAAAAATAGTGTTTTAACCTTGGTTTTCACCCCTTAGCACTATTCGTAACGGCCAGATATTAGTATGATCCCTGAGTATAGCACAGTTTCTAAAAATTATTATCAACAGGAGAACACTGGTGATTTTTTGTAGCATTCAACTACTTATCAGCCGGCAGCTGTGACCGAGCGGTTCTAGGAGCTTCGACCCGGAATCCCGTTGCTGCTACAGTCGCAGGTTTTATTTATTTATTTATTTATTGTTCCGTGGGACCAAATTAAGGAGAAGTCTCCATGGTCATAGAACGAGTCAATACATGAAATTATAACACGATATTAGAAACAGATAAAATGAAATATAAACATATTCAGGTGACAAGTCGTAAGTTTAAATGAAGAAAATCAACAATGTAACACTGGAATTTGCTTAATTTTTTAGCTCTTCCAGGAGCTCCTCGACAGAATAGAAGGAGTGAGCCATGAGGAAACACTTCAGTTTAGTCTTAAAAGAGTTTGGGCTACTGCAAAGATTTTTGAGTTCTTGTGGTAGCTTATTGAAAATGGATGCAGCAGAATACTGCACTCCTTTCTGCACAAGAGTCAAGGAAGTGCATTCTACATGCAGATTTGATTTCTGCCTAGTATTAACTGAGTGAAAGCTGCTAACTCTTGGGAATAGGCTAATATTGCTAACAGCAAACGACATTAAAGAAAATATATACTGTGAGGGCAATGTCAGAATTCCCAGATTTTTGAATAGGGGTCGACAAGAGGTTCTCGAACTTACACCACATATAGCTCGAACAGCCCGTTTTTGAGCCAAAAATGCCTTTTTGAATCAGAAGAATTACCCCAAAAAATAATACCATACGACATAAGCGTATGAAAATATGCGAAGTAGACTACTTTTCGTGTTGAAGTGTCACTTATTTCAGATACTGTTCTAATGGTAAATAAAGCAGCATTTAGCTTCTGAACAAGATCCTGGACATGGGCTTTCCACAACAGCTTACTATCTATCCGAACGCCTAGGAACTTGAACTGTTCCGTCTCGCTTATAATATGCCTATTCTGTCTGATCAAAATATCGGTTCTTCAAAATATCCACGGGTGTGCTGCCGGTCTATAGTGTCCAACGGGCACAATATTTCGGCGATCATACATGTCGCCATCATCAGGTGAACTGACGGACTGAGCTCCTGTGAACGGGCCGGCACGGAGATCTATACGCTATGGTTGCTCAGAGGGAACTGAGCAGCCATAGCGTACGGATCTCCGTGCCGGCACGTTCACAGGAGCTCAGTCCGTCAGTTCACCTGATGATGGCGACATGTATGATCGCCGAAATATTGTGCCCGTTGGACACTGTAGACCGGCAGCACACCCGTGGATATTTTGATTATCAAATACGCCGGGAGAAACTCAAGAATCATATCGGTTCTTGTTGAATTGTGAGTTAGAAACTGTAAAAACTGAGTCTTACTGTGATTTAGCATCAAATTATTTTCCACAAGCCACGAACTTATTTCATGAACTACATTATTTGTTACTGTTTCAATATTACACACAAGATCCTTCACTATCAAGCTGGTGTCATCAGCAAACAGAAATATTTTTGAATCACCTGTAATACTAGAAGGCATATCATTTATATAAATAAGAAACAGCAGTGGCCCCAGCACCGACCCTTGGGGAACGCCCCACTTAACAGTGCCCCATTGGGACTGAACATCACTAACATTCTCAATATTGCGGAGAATTACCCTCTGTTTTCTGTTCTTAAAGTAAGAGGCGAACCAATTGTAAGCTACACCCCTTACTCCATAATGGTCCAACTTCTGCAGTAATATTTTGTGGTCAACACAGTCAAAAGCCTTCGTTAAATCAAAGAAAACACCTAGCGTTCGCAACCTTTTATTTAATCCGTCCAAAACCTCACAGAGAAAAGAGAATATAGCATTTTTAGTTGTTAAACCATTCAGGTTCGAATCCTGCCTTCAGCATGGATGTGTGTGATGTCCTTAGGTTAGTTAGGTTTAAGCAGTTCTAAGTCTAGGGGACTGATGACCTCAGATGTTAAGTCCCATAGCGCTCTGAGCCATTTTTTGAACTACTTATCACATTTCGAGAAGAGCAGCGATAGGTGAACGGCCTTAAGTTTTCTTTTATTTGCCTGTTAACTTTAATATTTTGATTCTTCGCATCTTGAAAGTGAATGAGTGAAAATTTTTCAATCTTTGTTCGATTTCTACGTTTATTACAGGAAATAAATACAGAATGAGTGTCACAACTACTAGCTAGAGTCCCATGTCCTACACGTAGGAAAGAAAGGCCATAAACTCAACCTGCTGGAAGCCCTGGGAGTTAACAAACATCTAGCTCACAGTCCTGATCTAATCCTAAATGACCAGACACAGCTCAACACTTCCCCTCTCCTAAACTTCACGTAATCATCTCAGTTTTTCATTACTTCCAACACTGTCTGTTCCTACACATTCAAATTTTCCTGTATTCATTAAGTTCTTTTATTTTATTGAAATTGTCTATGGCATCCATATAAACTGTAGTTTCAATTCTTAAGGATTTCTTCTAACTGGTACCTGTATTACTTTCCATTGAGCGGCTACACATATTTTATGTAAGTTACTCGTATTTTGCTTAAATAAACTTGTTATTACTATTACAAAATTAATTTCTTTGTAATAGTTGTCACCTCAAATGCTCGAAGTGGCTAATTATTTTTAATAAGCATTTTTTCAGTAATTTGCGCTGCAAGAAGCTCATCTTCCGATGCAGCCTCTGGTCGCCCATTACGCGCCGAAGTGTTAATTTATTTTTCAGTGTTAACAGTAACTGTAAATGCGAGAGATTTCGTTATAAGAACCTTTTTAAATTGCAACAGATAATTAATTTACGTTAAAGTTCACGTTTTTAAACTATACAGATTCCATGAGTTCAGTAAGTTTTATCTTGGCCGCTCCACGGCAACGATCGAAATTCTCTCAAGCATTGCTTTGCAATCAGTAAATAGAAATTAACAAAATTACATTCAACTCAGTTAACGGCAACTATATTTTAGTCATCACGTTCAAAATCTAAAGTTGGTACATGAATAACTGAGGGCCTTCAAGAACCCGTTCCATATTTACTTATGCATGTGATAAGACAAGACAATATCCCTGAGAGAAAGAATCATGCTGATAAATTAAAAATAAAAATATATATGTAAATAATTTCCATTGTACATAACGAATAACTAATGACAACGTCGTCACAAGTGACGTCACACTATGTCATCCATATAAACTGTAGTTTCAATTCTTAAGGCTTTCTTCTAACTAGTACCTGTATTACTTTCCATGTTTAATACCTCTTGTAGTTGTCTCATCAAATATTGTTTTTGTTTTACTTGGTTCATTTACTTAATACAAACTGTTATATAGTCACAGTTTCGAGTATAACGTTAATGTTTTTCCTGCTTGCTCCTTTTGTATTTCTTATTGTTCAGCCTTTTTTACCTTTTAAAACGCAGTACCACCATTTCCTCAAACATTGCATTTCCAGTATGTTCCGTCACACTCCTCCATTTTCCTGCAATTATTCATTTCCGTTAATCTTACTGATATTGCTTAAGTTCCTTATATATTCTGTAGTTATATTAATAATTCTTTCTTCTTTTAATTGGTTAGCGTATCACTCTCCATGTTTTATATCTCCTGAAGTAGACTTGTCAAGTGCTAATTTTAATTTATTTTATTAGTTTTGTTTATCAATAGAGTCCGCCACGATGGCTGGGTGGTCAGCGCGGCTGCCTGTCACGCCAAGGGACCCGGGTTCGATTCCCGGATGGGTCGGAGAATTTCTCCGCTCAGGGACTGGGTGTTATGTTGTCCTCATTATCATTTTATCATCACCAGTGGAAGGCAACGGGAAACCACCACTGGAATCACTTCCCTAGACGCTCATGCAGTCGACCTCTTGACGAGGCTTCCCCCATGACAAGACCTGACGTAAGGCAGAACACGAACTTTTTTTTTTTTTAATAGAAACGGTTATGTGGGCATGCGGTTCCTATTTGTCAAAGCTTTTCCTGTCTACTCGGTTTTTATTTTTATTTTTTAGCCGGCCGAAGTGGCCGCGGGGTTCTGGCGCTGCAGTCTGGAACCGCGAGACCGCTACGGTCGCAGGTTCGAATCCTGCCTCGGGCATGGATGTGTGTGATGTCCTTAGGTTAGTTAGGTTTAACTAGTTCTAAGTTCTAGGGGACTAATGACCTCAGCAGTGGAGTCCCATAGTGCTCAGAGCCATTTGAACCATTTTTTTTTTATTTTTTAAAATTTATTTACTGTTAAAATTTTTTACTTTTTACATTTCATTACCAGGACACTGTCAAAGATGTTGCTTACTGTATGATTCTGCTTCAATGTAAACGTGTAACTTCTCTTCCAATGTTGTATACAAACATTGTAACATCTTTGGTGACAACAGCAAAGCCCGCATCTCGTGGTCGTGCGGTAGCGTTCTCGCTTCCCACGCCCGGGTTCCCGGGTTCGATTCCCGGCGGGGTCAGGGATTTTCTCTGCCTCGTGATGGCTGGGTGTTGTGTGCTGTCCTTAGGTTAGTTAGGTTTAAGTAGTTCTAAGTTCTAGGGGACTTATGACCACAGCAGTTGAGTCCCATAGTGCTCAGAGCCATTTGAACCATTTTTGAACAACAGCAAATGTCTGAAGATGGCCTTGTAAGCCGAAAACCAGTAATCACAATAAAAGTAATACGAGGGTGAGTCAAATGAAAACCTTAAATTTGTAATAACAAATCGAAATTTCCCGCCATTATCCTGTAAGTTTGTAAGCGTGCCACAAACAGCGTGCAGAATGGCCTTTAGGTGGCAGCATACTGCAAATGCACACATATCGTCGCAGTATCAGTATAAAGATGGGCGCCCCACTTGCGACTTGCACCAGGGAAGAACAGCGTTCTGTTATTCGGTTTTTGCATACTCAAGGTGTGGAACCTATTGAAATTCATTAACGAAGGAAGGTTCGGTATGGTGATGCATGTTTGTCACAGCAGCAAGTCTACGAATGGAGTAGGAAGTTCGCAAATGGTGTGACTTCAGTGGAAGATGCTCCTCGTCCATGTCAGGCACAACGAGTTGTGACTCCACAGAACATTGCAGCAGTTGAAGCCATAGTGAAGGAAAACCGCCGAGTGACACTGAATGACACTGCAGCATGTTTACAGATTAGTCACGGGTCAGCGCACCACATTGTGCACGATGTGCTCCAGTTTCACAAAGTGTCTGCAAGATGGGTGCCTCGGCAGCTGACTCCTGAAATGAGAGAACGACGTGTTGATGCTTGTGAAGAACTGCTTCGGCGCTTTGAACGAGAAGGTGATGGCTTCCTTGCAAGATTCGTTACTGGGGACGAAACCTGGGTTCACTTCCACCAACCGGAAACGAAGAGGGCGAGCAAGGAATGGCGCCATTCCTCATCACCAAAACCAAAGAAGTTTCGAACAGAATCATCAGCAGAGAAGGTTATGCTGACTCTCTTTTGGCACCAAAAAGGCGTCATTTTGGAGCATTACATGCCTAGAGGGACCACTGTCACCAGTGCATCATACACAGATCTCCCAAAAATCATCTGCGGCTTGCAATCAAATCAAAGCAGGTCTCCTTTTGCAACATGACAATGCAAGGCCCCACACTGCCCGTACAACAGTTGCAACAATCACAGACCTGCATTTTGAGTGTCTTCCTCATCCACCATACTCACCAGACCTTGCCCCAAGTGATTTCCATATGTTTGGACCACTCAAAGACGCGATGGGAGGAAAGAAGTTCCGTTCTGATGAAGAGGTACGCCACGCGGTGCATGAGTGGTTGCGCGGACTACCAAAACAACTTTTTTCTAAAGGAATTTATGCACTGTGTAAGCGCTGGGGGACTTGCGTTGAGCGTAGGGGAGATTATTTTGGGAAGTGATACAGCTTTGTACCACTTCTGCACAATAAATAATATTTAAAAAATACTTAAGGTTTTCATTTGACTCACCCTCGTACTGTAGAACAAAAGCAAATAGTGCTTCTCATTTATTATAATGTTGTTCTACCAAGAACCCAAGGAAGATTCATTTAACATGAAATAAAAGAAATTAAAAAAATTAATAAAAAGAAAATCAGTTACTTCAGAAACCTGTTGTTTAGAGCGGTTGTAACGGTCAGGTTGGAAATAGAAATGATCGTTTGGCATTGTTGGCCGGGAGGCCCCATGCCGGAGAGTTCGGCCGCCGTATTGCAAGTCCTTGCGGGTCAATGATGAAGGGGACAAACCACCCCGTCCCCTGCCGGGAATCGAACCCGGGCCACTGCGTGGTAGGCGGAAACGCTACCGCTACGTTACGGAGGCGGACAACAGTCAGGTTAACTGGCACGGAAAGCAAACCGAAAAGGTTCTTTCAGCGATAACCGCCATACCTACGCACGACTTAAGCCTATGTGGGTAGCCACCAGCTTCGCCCGGCATGCGGGCAACCCGCAACGCTATAACCAGCTTCCTGAATAACTGCCAAGTACACACTGAAACTTCCTCTGATACAGGACCAGCAGAGAAATGCTCCTATCGGAGCACAAAAAAATTGAATATGTTCCTGTTTGTTAAAACCATTTGATTGAAATTTAGGTACCAGTTGTGACATTCTACAGGGTTATTACAAATGATTGAAGCGATTTCACAGCTCTACAATAACTTTATTATTTGAGATATTTTCACAATGCTTTGCACACACATACAAAAACTCAAAAAGTTTTTTTAGGCATTCACAAATGTTCGATATGTGCCCCTTTAGTGATTCGGCAGACATCAAGCCGATAATCGAGTTCCTCCCACACTCGGCGCAGCATGTCCCCATCAATGAGTTCGAAAGCATCGTTGATGCGAGCTCGCAGTTCTGGCACGTTTCTTGGTAGAGGAGGTTTAAACACTGAATCTTCCACATAACCCCACAGAAAGAAATCGCATGGGGTTAAGTCGGGAGAGCGTGGAGGCCATGACATGAATTGCTGATCGTGATCTCCACCACGACCGATCCATCGGTTTTCCAATCTCCTGTTTAAGAAATTCCGAACATCGTGATGGAAGTGCGGTGGAGCACCATCCTGTTGAAAGATGAAGTCGGCGCTGTCGGTCTCCAGTTGTGGCATGAGCCAATTTTCCAGCATGTCCAGATACACGTGTCCTGTAACGTTTTTTTCGCAGAAGAAAAAGGGGCCGTTAACTTTAAACCGTGAGATTGCACAAAACACGTTAACTTTTGGTGAATTGCGAATTTGCTGCACGAATTCGTGAGGATTCTCTACCGCCCACATTCGCACATTGTGTCTGTTCACTTCACCATTAAGAAAAAATGTTGCTTCATCACTGAAAACAAGTTTCGCACTGAACGCATCCTCTTACATGAGCTGTTGCAACCGCGCCGAAAATTCAAAGCATTTGACTTTGTCATCGGGTGTCAGGGCTTGTAGCAATTGTAAACGGTAAGGCTTCTGCTTTAGCCTTTTCCGTAAGATTTTCCAAACCGTCGGCTGTGGTACGTTTAGCTCCCTGCTTGCTTTATTCGTCGACTTCCGCGGGCTACGCGTGAAACTTGCCCGCACGCGTTCAACCGTTTCTTCGCTCACTGCATGCCGACCCGTCGATTTCCCCTTACAGAGGCATCCAGAAGCTTTAAACTGCGCATACCATCGCCGAATGGAGTTAGCAGTTGGTGGATCTTTGTCGAACTTCCTCCTGAAGTGTCGTTGCACTGTTATGACTGACTGATGTGAGTGCATTTCAAGCACGACATACGCTTTCTCTGCCCTGTCGCCATTTTGTCTCACTGCGCTCTCGAGCGCTCTGGCGGCAGAAACCTGAAGTGCGGCTTCAGCTGAACAAAACTTTATGAGTTTTTCTACGTATCTGTAGTGTGTCGTGACCATATGTCAATGAATGGAGCTACAGTGAATTTATGAAATCGCTTCAATCATTTGTAATAGCCCTGTACATTCTTTAGCACCTTTAAAAACTTTTTCAGTTTTGACATGTGAACATATTCGTGCTTTTTTTTTTAACATGCAACTCACCTACGACTCCCACAAGCTTCTCTGATTGTAACTCACTGACACCCGCTAGTAAATCGCAGTAGGTTGCTCATATCCATTCACTCCTCTTTGCCCTTTCTAAGTCACTCGTTCAGTCCAAATCATTGTCATTATCTCTTTGTGTTTCCCTCTCACTATCTCCTGTGTGACAGCCGCAATCTCCTTCGTTCTGTCCCACTGCATCTACATCTACATTTTTACTCTGCATTTTACAATTAAGTGCGTGGCAAAGGGTTCATAGAACATCTTCAATCTTTTTCTCTACAGTTCCACTCTCTAACAGCGCGCGGGAAAAACAAGCACTTAAATATTACTGTGCGAGCTCTGATTTTTCTTATTTTTTATGATGATCATTTTTTGCTATGTAGGTTGGAGCCAATAGTATATTTTCACATTAGGAGGAGAAAGTTGCTGATTGAAATATCACGAGAAGACTCTGCTGCGACGAAAAACGCCATTGTTTTAATTGCCACTCTAATCCAGACATCATGTCCGTTGCACTCTATCCCCTATTTCGCGATAATACAAATCGGGCTGCCTTTCTTTCAACTCTTTTTCGATGTACTCCGTCAGCCCCACCCGACGCGGATCTCACACTGCACAGCAATACTCCAGAAGAGGACGGACAAGCTTGGTGTACGCAGTCTCTGCAGTCTGTTGCATTTTCTAAGTGTTTTACCAAAAATGTGGATAACTTCATACTTTTCATTATGTAGAGTCAACTGCTACTTTTTGCAACATACAGATATCTTGTCTAAATCATTTTGCAGTTGGTTTTGATTATCTGATGACTTTACAAGACGATAAATGACAGCATTAGCTGTAAAGAATCTAAGAGGTCTGCTCAGATTGTCTCCTACATCCTTTATGTATGTCAGGAACAGCAGAGGCCCTATAACACTTCCTTGGGGAACGTCAGATATTACTTTTATTTTACTCGATCACTTTCCGTCAGTTACTACGGACTGTGACCTAGCTGACTGAAACCCACGAATCCAATCGCACATCTCAGACGATACTCCATAGGCACGCAACATGATTAGAAGTGGTTTTTGAGTAACGGTGTCGAAAGCCTTCTGGAAATTTAAAAATACGTCATCAATTTGACAACCCCTGTCGATAGCACCCATTACGTCGTGAGAATAAAGAGCTACTTCTGTTTCACAAGAACGATTTTTCCTGAATCCGCGCTATTAGTCAATAAACCGTTTTCTTTGAGATAATTCATTATGATCAATCACAGAATATGTTCCATAGCCCTACTGCAAATCGACGTTAGTGATATGGGTCTATAATTCAGAGGATTACTCCTGTTTGCGTATAATTCAATGAGCTAGCGCTTGTATATCGTTGTTAGATATAAGGCTATTGTATCTGCTTGCTCTGAAAGGAACCTGGCGGGTATGCAATCTGGATCGGAAGCCTTGCCTTTATTAAGTGATTTAAGCTGCTTCACTACACCGAGGATATCTACTTCTAGGTTACTCATGTTGGCAGTTGTTGTAGATTCGAATTCAGGAATATTTACTTCGTACTCTTTGGTAAACGAGTTTCGGAAAACCGTGTTTAGTAGCTCTGCTTTAGTGACACTGACATCATTGTCATATCCGTTGTTATCGCGCAGTGAATGTATTGACGCTGGTGTACTTTACATACAACCAGAAATCTTTGGGCTTTTTGCCAGATTTCGCGACAGAATTTCGTTGTGGAAACTACTAAATACATTTCGAATTGAAGTTCCCTCTAAATTACGAGTTTCTGCGTCCTTTTAAATTTGGCACGCTTTATTCGTTGCTTCTGCAAGTGTGTTCTGACCCGTTTAGTGTACTTGGGGGGGGGGGGGGGGGGAGAGCTCAGTGATCAGTACCATCACTTATTAATTTATGTGGTATATTACTCTCAATTGCCATAGACACAATTTATTTAAATTCAAACCACATTTGGTCTACGCTTACGTAGTCATATCAGGAGTGGAGACTGTCTCTTAGATGGGCTTCTAGTGAATTTTTATCTGCGGTGGTGGAGGTGGTAAGATCCTATGGGACCAAACTGCTGAAGTCATCGGTCCTTAGGCTGACACACTACTTAATCTAACTCACGCTAAGGACAACACACACACACCCACGCCCGAGGGAGGACTCGAACCTCCGATGGGGGGAGCCGCGTGAACCGTGGCAAGACGTCCTTAGACCTCGCGACTACCCCCGCGCGGCTTTTTATCTGCTTTTTTAACTAGATGGACTTTGCGTTTATTTTTGGTGGGTTCGGATGTTATGGTATTCACTCGCTACAACTGCCTTGTGTTCGCTAATCCCTGTATCCGTCATGATGCTAATAGGTCAAGTATGTTTTCGCAACCATTTACACGTCGAATGGTCTCCTGAACAAATTGTTCGAAATAATTTTCTGAGAAAAGATTCAGTACAATTTCGTACGACGTTTTATGCCTGTCGCCGGTTATAAACATATGTTTTCCCCAACATGTCGAGGGAAGATTGAAGTCACCACCAACTGAAATTGTATGAGTTGGGTACCTACTTGAAGTGAGACTCACGTTTTCTTTGAACTGTTCAGCAACTGCATCATCTGAATCAGGGGGTCGGTAAAACGAACCAATTATTGCTTTAACCCGTATTAACTCTCAGGAACTATCTACTTCAATTTCAAGGTAAACTACTTCTGACAGCAATAAACACTGCACCACCGAATCTGTCGGCCGACCGAAGTGGCCGAGCGGTTCTAGGCGCTACAGTCTGGAACCGCGCGACCGCTACGGTCGCAGGTTCGAATCCTGCCTCGGGCATGGATGTATGTGATGTCCTTAGGTTAGTTATATTTAAGTAGTTCTAAGTTCTAGGGGCCTGATGACCTCAGAAGTTAAGCCCCATAGTGCTCAGAGCCACTTGAACCATTTGTAATCTGTCTTTTCCGCACACTATTAGGTTCTCTCACTGCCACTGTCTCCCTCTTGCTCTCTCGTACTGCCAGTATCTCATTCCTTCCTTCCTACTGCTGCTGTCTCTTCACATTGTTGCTGTATCTCTTTTCCCCATTGTCGTGGTCATTCTCATTGTCACATATTCTGTCTTTCACTGTTATTAGTTCTCACCCACTTCAACTTGCTCTTCATTCCTACCCTCCTCCCTTAGCACTGTCTCCTTCACTCTATTCCTAACACTGTTCTGTCACTTGCAACTATAGGGTGTCCCAAAAAGAATGACCCGATTTTAAATAGCATTGTTTATTAGGAAGAAGGGCTTAACACCAATAAATTGCATAAAAAGGTGTCTTCTGTCACTGAAGCTACAGCAGCTGATATTCTGGTTTTTAGTTCATCAGTGTCACCAGGTAAGCGAGGAAGGTAAACATATCCCTACAGGAAGAAATCACATGGAGTTAAGTCAGGGGAGCTAGGAGGCTAAGAGTGTAAATCCTGGTCTCGCGGTCCTGTACGCCCTATGGCTTGAGGGCTAAATGACGCTTAACTCACGCCACACTGTCATGTTTTTTTTTGTACTTTATTGTTATTTTAAAACCTGTACAAATCAGGTAGGCTGGCAGCGGCACACTACGCTGCTCTTCAGCCATAGCGTTTTACAATAGTATAAAAACGGAGAATGATAAGGAACAAAGTGACGGGCAAAAGAGAGAGGTCACAGAGACACAAAAAACACGGAGTCATTCACACGTGACGATAACAACACTGAAAACACGTTGGCACGGCGCACAGAACACTGACAAATCCGACGGCACAAGTGAACGTAGTAGTGGGACGGTGGACACCAAAAACACTAAACGACGTCACACACACGAGACACAGAAGGCGATGATCTCCGGCGCGCGAATGTTCACTATGCGTGTGCGAGTCCGGGGACCTGCCAAGAGAGGAGGAGGAGGAAGGGGAGTGGGAGAGCGAGAGGGGAGAGCAGAGATGCCACAGGCAGGGGAGATAGGGGGAGGGAGGAAGGGGGAGGGGAAGCCCGGGGGAGAGGGGAGGAGGGAGGGGGGGAAGGAAAGAGAAGGGAAGGGAAAGGAGGGAGGGAGGGTGCCTAAAGGAAAGGACACAGGAGGTGGGGGGGGATCAAAGTTGATAGGAGGGGTAGATGGAGGGGAGGAGGACATCATCAGGGACGGGGAGCTGGCGGAAGCCACCTTGGGAGAGGGTAAGTAGGGTGGAGAGATGGAGACTGGGTGGGAAGTGGGCATACAGGCGCGGCAGCGGGCGGGGGTGGGAGAGGATCGGGGAGACGAGCGGGTGAGGAGGATCGAGTTTACGGGAGGTGTACAGGATCCGTATCCTTTCAAGGAAAAGGTGGGGGAAGGGGAGGAGATCGTACAGGATCCGCGTAGGGGAGGGGAGACGGATGCGATAGGCGAGGCGGAGAGCATGGCGTTCAAGGATTTGGAGGGATTTATAAAAGGAAGGGAGGGGGTGGAGATCCAAGCCGGATGGGCATAACAAAGGATAGGGCGGATGAGGGATTGATAAGTGTGGAGGATGGTGGAGGGGTCCAGACCCCACGTGCGGCCGGAGAGGAGCTTGAACAGACTGAGTCGGGAGCGTGCCTTGGCTTGGATTGTCCGGAGGTGGGGAGTCCAGGAGAGGCGACGGTCGAGGGTGACGCCAAGGTACTTAAGGGTGGGAGTGAGGGCGATAGGACGGCCATAGATGGTGATGTAGAAATCAAGGAGGCGGAAGGAAGGGGTGGTTTTGCCTACAATGATCGCCTGGGTTTTGGAGGGATTGTCCTTGAGCAACCACTGGTTGCACCAAGCGGTGAACCGGTCAAGATGGGATTGGAGAAGGTGTTGGGAGCGCTGCAGGGTGGGGGCAAGGGCAAGGAAGGCGGTGTCATCGGCAAACTGGAGAAGGTGGACGGGGGGTGACGGCGGCGGCGACACTGTCATGCGCGGTAACGCAAGTTCTCGGCAAGCACGACTCGTAGACTTGCGGGAGCTCCGCTCAAATGCTCGTCGGATTTGTTCCCTGTTTGTTCAGGAACACGTGGCCGGCCAGGACTTTTGCCTTTACAGAGACACCCTGTTTCCTCAAACTGTTTATACCACCGTCGAATGTTCTTTGGTGATCGCTGAACTGCGATCACTGTTTGAGTACGACTAAATTGCGCGGATGCCATATAGCGCGAGACTGGCTACACGCTCCGGGTCAGCGCCCGTAGCGACATCTAGAGGATTTTTTTCTGAAACTCTAGACCCTGCCGATTACATCCAGTGCTGTTTCAGTTACCTAGTGACATTTGCCACAATATTATGACAAGTTAAAATCGGGTCATTCTTTTTGGGACATCTTGTAAGATCCACTGCCACTGTGTCCCTCTCTTTGCCTCCTTCACTCTTTCTGTCCCTCAGCCACTATGTACATCTTCCAGTATTTATTACTTTTCCATCTCTTTGCCACTGTCTTCTTCTCCCTTAGAATAAAAATGCGAGTATGTCTTCACGCGCCAAAATTGTTGGAAAATTTTTTAAAGCTGCTGAGGGCACCGAGCCAAACAAAACCATTACTACCACAGTCTAAACACCTACACATACCTTCTTCTACAGAGCCCGTAAATAAAAGTATACCGCCGCGTTTTTCTGAATAACGGTAGGCACTTTGGTATGCTTTACACTAGAAGATACGCTGTTTCTCGACGGATCGGGCGGTGTGCTAGCTCGCAGCTTCCATCATTGCCACATGATGTCTTTCTGAAGGCCAATTAAATATGGAATACACAACATCCTTGTCTCCTGTTACGCGTTGCATAAGTCAGCTATATGAAAGTGATATTATTCAGTTTCCTAAAGTTGTCCCCTGAACGTTAATAACAACTCTACGCAGTGGCCCGTTACCACTACGCCGCACATGTGTGGTGATGAAGGTTTTTTTCTTATATCACTTATCGCAGCAACGACATATCGTAAGTATCTAGCTTGTTAATTTTTAGTATTACGCAATAAATGCAATGTTTATATGTACACTGACGTGACAGAAGTCATGGGAAACATCTTAATATCGTGTTCGATCATCTTTTTTTCCCGGAGAAGTACAGAAACTCGACACGGCATGAACTCGACAAGTCATTAGCACAGCAGAAATATTGACCCACGCTGCCTCCTCAGCCGCCCGTAATGGCGAAAGTTGCCGGTGTAGGATTTTGTGCGTGAACTGATCTCTCAATTATGTTCGACAAATGTTCGATAGGATTCATCTGGGGCGATCCGGGTGGTCAAATAATTAGCTCGAATTGTCCAGCTGCCAACAGGTGTTGTTGATATACCTCAATGGGGACAGTTGAAAATGTGTGCCCCACCCGGGACACGAACCCGGGATCGCCTGCTTACACGGCAGACGTTCTATCCATCTAAGCCACCGAGGGCACAGAAGATAGCGCGATTGCAGGTACTTATCCCTTGCACGTTTCTCGCGAGACCCACATTCCCAACTGTCCACAAACCGCATTCGTAATGTTCCTAAAGGATATTTGCCCATTCACTCATTACTAGCGCCAACTAAGGTGACGATTCCCGTAAGAGTTCGAGCAATCTTACTATCTTCATACAGTTAGAGGCTACCCGGCCATTGACCTCCTTCTGTGCGAATACGCACACTTTCCCCGAACTCTTACGGGAATCGTCACATTAGGTGGCGCGAGTAATGAGTGAATGGGCAAATATCCTTTAGGAACATTACGGGAATCGTCACATTAGGTGGCACGAGTAATGAGTGAATGGGCAAATATCCTTTAGGAACATTACGGGAATCGTCACATTAGGTGGCGCGAGTAATGAGTGAATGGGCAAATATCCTTTAGGAACATTACGGGAATCGTCACATTAGGTGGCGCGAGTAATGAGTGAATGGGCAAATATCCTTTAGGAACATTACGGGAATCGTCACATTAGGTGGCGCGAGTAATGAGTGAATGGGCAAATATCCTTTAGGAACATTACGGGAATCGTCACATTAGGTGGCGCGAGTAATGAGTGAATGGGCAAATATCCTTTAGGAACATTACGGGAATCGTCACATTAGGTGGCGCGAGTAATGAGTGAATGGGCAAATATCCTTTAGGAACATTACGAATGTAGGTTTTGGACAGTTGGGAATGTGGGTCTCACGGGAAGCATGCAAAGGATAAGTCCCTGCAGTCGCGCTATCCTCTGTGCCCTCGGTGGCTCGGATGGATAGAGCGTCTGCCATGTAAGCAGGCGATCCCGGGTTCGACCTCCGGTCGAGGCACACATTTTCAACTGTCCGCCATTGAGGTATATGAACAACACCTGTCGGCAGCTGAGGGTTTCGATTAATTATCATTTCCTTCTAGAGAAGCTGCATGGTCATTACTGGTATCTGTTCTTTCGGAACAGTTACTGTCTTCATATGTCCAGAATGTTCTTCAAATCAATCGCGAACAACTGTGGCCTAGTGACATGACGTACTATCATCGATAAAAATTCCATCGTTGGTTGGGAACATGAAGTCCACGAATGTAAATGGTCGCCAAGTAGCCGATCATAACCATTTCCAGTCAATGATCGGCGCAAGTGGACCAGTGGACTCAGTCCATTCCATGCAAACACAGCCCACACCATCGTGGCGCCATCACCAGCTTGCACAGTGCCTTGATGACAACTTGCGTCCATGGCTTCGTCGCCTGCGCTACACTCGAAACTTATCGTGAGCTCTTACCAATTGAAATAGCGACTCATCTGAGCAGGACACAACTTTCCAGTAGTCTGGAGCTCCAACCGGAAAGGTCACGAGCCCAGCAGAGGCGCAGCAGGCTATATCGTGCTGTTAGCAAAGGTACTCGCGTCGCTCGTCTGCTGCCACAGCCCATTAACCCAACATTTCGCCACACTGTCCTAACGGATACATTCGTCTTGAGTCCCTTTTGATTTCTGTGGTTATTCCACGTAGTGTTGCTTATCTGTTAGGACCGACAACTGTACACAAACGTCGCTGCCCTCGGTCGTTAAGTGAAGGCCGTCGGCCACTGGGTTGTCCGTGGTGAGAAGTAATGACTGACATCTGGTGCTCTCGGCCCACTCTTCACACCTTGTATCTCGGAATACTGAATCCCTTAACAATTTACGAACTGGAAAGTTCCGTGCGTCTGGCCCCTATACGATTCCTCGTTCCCGTCGTGCGGTCATAATCACCTCGAAAACCTTTTCGCATGAATCGCCTGACTACAAATAACAGTTCTGTCAATGCGCTGCCCTTTTCTACCTCGTGTACGCGATTCTACCGCCATATGTACACTACTGGATATTAAAACTGCTACACTACGAAGATGTGCTACAGACGCGAAATTTAACCGACAGGAAGAAGATGCTGTGATATGCAAATGATTAGTTTTTCAGAGCATTCGGACAAGGTTGGCGCCGGTGGCGACACCTCCAATGAGCTGACATGAGGAAAGTTTCAAACCGATTTCTCATACACAAACAGCAGTTGACCGGCGTTGCCTGGGGAAACGTTGTTGTGATGCCTCGTGTAAGGAGGAGAAATGCGTACCATCACGTTTCCGACTTTGATAAAGGTCGGATTGTAGCTTATCGCGTATGCGGTTTATCGTATCGCGACATTGCTGCTCGCGTTGGTCGAGATCCAAAGACTGTTAGCAGAATATGGAATCGGTGGCTTCAGGAGGGTAATACGGAACGCCGTGCTGGATCCCAACGGCCCCGTATCACTAGCACTCGAGATAACAAGCATCTTATGCGCATGGCTGTAACGGATCGTGCAGCCACGTCTCGATCCGTGAGTCAACAGATGGGGACGTTTGCGAGACAACAACCATCTGCACGAACAGTTCGACGATGTTCGCAGCAGCACGGACTACCAGCTCGGAGACAATCGCTGCGGTTACCCTTGACGCTGCATCACAGACAGGAGCGCCTGCGATGGTGTACTCAACGACGAACCTGGGTGCACGAATGACAAAACGTCATTTTTTCGTATGAATCCAGATTCTGTTTACAGCATCGTGATGGGCGCATCCGTGTTTGGCGACATCGCGGTGAACGCACATTGGAAGCGTGTGTTCGTCATCGCCATACTGGCGTATCACCCGGCGTGATGGTATGGGGTACCATCGGTTATGCGTCTCGGTCACCTCTTGTTCGCATTGACGGCACTTTGAACAGTGGACGTTACATTTCAGATGTGTTACGACCCGTGGCTCTACCCTTCATTCGATCCCTGCGAAACCCTACACGTCAGCAGGATAATGCACGACCGCATGTTGCAGATCCTGTACGGGCCTTTCTCGATACAAAAAATGTTCTACTGCTGCCCTGGCCAGCACATTCTCCAGATCTCTCACCAAATGAAAACGTCTGGTCAATGGTGGCCGAACAAGTGGCTCGCCACAATACGCCAGTCACTACTCTTGATGAACTGTGGTATCGTGTTGAAGCTGCATGGGCAGCTGTACCTGTACACGCCATCCGAGCTCTGTTTGACTCAATGCCCAGGCGTATCAAGGCCGTTATTACGGCCAGACGTGGTTGTTCTGGGTACTGATTTCTCGGGATGTATGCACCCAAATTGCGTGAAAATGTAACCACATGTCAGTTGTAGTATAATATATTTGTCCAATGAATACCCGTTTATCATCTCCATTTCTTCTTGGTGTGCATGTCGCTATCCCATGACTTTTGTCATCTCAGTGTACGAAAGTCATGATATTCAGTTGTCCTCTGTGCATTACTAAGAAATCTACGTAAATTTATCACTATGCCACACGTGACGATAAAAGGCATTTTCCTGCATCTGTTTACGTAGTAACGACATATTGTCAGCAGCCACAAAAGCTTATTATTTGAAAATATTACGAAACAAATGCAATGTTTACCGTACATATAGGTTTTGTAAAACTACAAACGTATGTATTTGTTTGTTTGTTAATCTCATGAGGGTCACAGCAGCTAAGTGGCAGCCGAAGAGATTATCAACCCTCTACGAAATGACGTCGCCGGAACCTTCTATTAGATGGTATGCTCTATTTAAGAAGAAAAACAATGTAAAACTGTTTAGATGGTATGCTCTATTTAAGAAGGAAAACAATGTAAAACTGTTTCAAAACGCATATTACGATGATTACGTTCAGTTCTGAGATAGCCACGTTTGCTGACACTTGATTTATTTGGCAGTAATAAGTACATAGCCTCCTAAAATAAAATGGATTGTGTCTTCAGAAAAGAAGTTAACAGTGTTTATGGAATTAATTATGTTAGTAGAGGCTGAAACCAATTTACTTCCGAGATATGTGTTTGAAGATTTTCTTCTGAACGAAAATTTTAAGATCTATTACGAAGTCAAAGGAAAATTCTATTTATTCCCTGACTAGGCATATAAACTGCGAATACCGAAATATTATTAAAACATACGACCTGACTGAATATATCAATGAAAAGATATTAATTTTCTTATTCAGGAAGTGACTAAAGTGATCAAAAATTACGGAGAAAATAATTCACTTTTTTTTTCTTTGAGAATTAATAACACGCTACCCAGAGATAATTGCACTTGCTGATGTTTGTGTTAAGAGTGATCCTTGGTCGGCATAGTAATAGAAATCATCAGACAGAATCTTTGAATCAAATCAAGTACCGTAAACTGGGACAAATTCGTAACTTTTTGGATAAGATTGTATTTGGCGCCGTACCAAACTTATTAATCATCCAATAGAACACCAGTGCTCTCGTTCCACAGCGAATAACGAACGACAGATTCAGCGTCCATTTTAAGTTTATTCTTTTCTTCCTGGTCTGTGTTAGTGCTTTCTTGTGTCTTATATCACCACAAAGGAAACCATTGACAAAATCCGTGATGTCGAGATGCAAGAACGCCGAGACTGTAGGTATCTCAAATGAGTGACAGCATAATACACTCCTGGAAATGGAAAAAAGAACACATTGACACCGGTGTGTCAGACCCACCATACTTGCTCCGGACACTGCGAGAGGGCTGTACAAGCAATGATCACACGCACGGCACAGCGGACACACCAGGAACCGCGGTGTTGGCCCACCAGGAACCGCGGTGTTGGCCGTCGAATGGCGCTAGCTGCGCAGCATTTGTGCACCGCCGCCGTCAGTGTCAGCCAGTTTGCCGTGGCATACGGAGCTCCATCGCAGTCTTTAACACGGGTAGCATGCCGCGACAACGTGGACGTGAACCGTATGTGCAGTTGACGGACTTTGAGCGAGGGCGTATAGTGGGCATGCGGGAGGCCGGGTGGACGTACCGCCGAATTGCTCAACACGTGGGGCGTGAGGTCTCCACAGTACATCGATGTTGTCGCCAGTGGTCGGCGGAAGGTGCACGTGCCCGTCGACCTGGGACCGGACCGCAGCGACGCACGGATGCACGCCAAGACCGTAGGATCCTACGCAGTGCCGTAGGGGACCGCACCGCCACTTCCCAGCAAATTAGGGACACTGTTGCTCCTGGGGTATCGGCGAGGACCATTCGCAACCGTCTCCATGAAGCTGGGCTACGGTCCCGCACACCGTTAGGCCGTCTTCCGCTCACGCCCCAACATCGTGCAGCCCGCCTCCAGTGGTGTCGCGACAGGCATGAATGGAGGGACGAATGGAGACGTGTCGTCTTCAGCGATGAGAGACGCTTCTGCCTTGGTGCCAATGATGGTCGTATGCGTGTTTGGCGCCGTGCAGGTGAGCGCCACAATCAGGACTGCATACGACCGGGGCACACAGCGCCAACACCCGGCATCATGGTGCGGGGAGCGATCTCCTACACTGGCCGTACACCACTGGTGATCGTCGAGGGGACACTGGATAGTGCACGGTACATCCAAACCGTCATCGAACCCATCGTTCTACCATTCCTAGACCGGTAAGGGAACTTGCTGTTCCAACAGGACAATGCACGTCCGCATGTATCCCGTGCCACCCAACGTGCTCTAGAAAGTGTAAGTCAACTACCCTGGCCAGCAAGATCTCCGGATCTGTCCCCCATTGAGCATGTTTGGGACTGGATGAAGCGTCGTCTCACGCGGTCTGCACGTCCAGCACGAACGCTGGTCCAACTGAGGCGCCAGGTGGAAATGGCATGGCAAGCCGTTCCACAGGACTACATCCAGCATCTCTACGATCGTCTCCATGGGAGAATAGCAGCCTGCATTGCTGCGAAAGGTGGATATACACTGTACTAGTGCCGACATTGTGCATGCTCTGTTGCCTGTGTCTATGTGCCTGTGGTTCTGTCAGTGTGATCATGTGATGTATCTGACCCCAGGAATGTGTCAATAAAGTTTCCCCTTCCTGGGACAATGAATTCACGGTGTTCTTATTTCAATTTCCAGGAGTGTATCATACACGGAACATTACCTAATAAGAAGCTGCGATTGCTCACACTCGATCAAAAGCGCATTCGGCACAATATTTCGACACAATGTCTGGCGATGTTTAATCACAATCCGCAAGACTATTTGCACCAATTTGTGACTGTTGATGAAACCTGGATCGTCATTACACACCAGAGTCAAAACGGCAGTCAAAACAATGGATAGTGTACCGAAAAGGCAGAGACTAGTTTGTCAGCTGGTAAGGTGATGGCCGCTGTTACTTTTCTTTCATTGAATTTCTCATTGCAGAGAAAGAAACTGTGGGGAATATTCACAAACGCTTTTGCAAAGTCTATGGATCATCTGCTACCGACAGAAGTACAGTTAGTCGCTGGGCACGGAGGATGAGGTCATCAGAAAGCGGTTCGGCTGAGCTCCACGATTTGCAGCGGTCGGAGAAACCATCCACACCTGACCTAGCCCCCTCGGGCTCCACCTTTAAAGGATATCATTCGTGGAAGACATTTTGAGGATTATGAGGAGGTGATTCACAGAGTGAAGCACTGGCTCCTGGTACCGACAGGACATACACGCCCTCGTTTCGCGTTGGAGGAAGGCCATAGAACGGGATGGAGCTTACGTAGAAGAATACGTTATGTAGATAAAACACCATTCTTTCGTGTGTGTAATTCTCATTATGTTCAATAAAGAACTGTTGGAGAAAAAAATGCTGTGAATTACTTTCTCGGCAACCCTCGTAAAAAGAAAAGGGATAACTGAAATCTTTTTACGGTTGGTTGCTGACATACATCTAAATTTCTCTCGGAATAATTATATGATAGTTGCTTTCACAGACTTGATTAAAGCATGCGAGAACATCGTCTTGTTAGTTTTAGGGAAAAAATTGAAGAAACTCCAGATTTTAAAACCCCTCGTGCATAACGTTGTAAGATTTCTGAGCAACAGGAGGACAATCATTTTGCTACACGGAAATACACAGGGGCTCAGTCTTGGCTCCCTTATTATTCGATCTCTGTATTGCAGACGTTCATGACCTCTTTGCCAGTGACATCCAAGTATTACAATACGCAAACGACGCACGCATATATTTTTAAGCCAGTATTCTCCAGTCCTGTCATATGAAAATGAACACCGCGCTCTTACGTCTACATGAGCGGTGGACAGAAAGTGGCTTCGAAAACATTGACAGCAAGTCCACTCTTATAATCCTTACCCGCCAGAGGATTCCACCTCCCCAAACAATGCAGACGGGACCTAAAGCTAAATATCTTGAGATATGTATTGATAATAAGCTAAGATGTGCTCCTCACATCCGACATATCATTACCAGATGTGAAAAGGCCTGCAATCACATTACAGCTACGACTGGAGTGTGGTGAGGCTCTGATCACAGGATAGCGATGTCTTTACACCGAACCCTACTAAGGACACACTTTGATTACGGGCACTTACGCTACAGATCAGGATGAGCGCTCCAGAATCGATACTATGCAGAGCAAAGCCTTGCATATACTTACAGGGACGCTCATGTCAACTTCAACCAACGCTTTACTGGGTGGAGCGAATGAAACACCATTAAAGTTGCGACGAATATTTCTCTGCAAGCAATTCTTCCTGCGACTCTATTTTGACAGATATGAGGCCCTTGACAACATCCCACTGTGTGTGCGGCAGATACTGAACAAATAAGCAACTTCCATCCGTCGTGATTGAATATATGAAGATGCAGACATTAAGGCACCGGAAATGGAAAAGTTGTTTTCTACGCACCACAACAGGCCATATGAAACTTCGACTTTGCAGATTGAAGCCAGGACCAGTTCAAGGCGTCAAAACCGGTATTCAACTAACGCAACAGCAGTTGAATTTCTGTCTGACTACCACGATGCGGTTTTTTTTCTTTTTTTTGTCATCAGTCTACTGACTGGTTTGATGCGGCCCGCCACGAATTCCTTTCCTGTGCTAACCTCTTCATCTCAGAGTAGCACTTGCAACCTACGTCCTCAATTATTTGCTTGACGTTTTCCAATCTCTGTCTTCCTCTACAGTTTTTGCCCTCTACAGCTCCCTCTAGTACCATGGAAGTTATTCCCTCATGTCTTAGCAGATGTCCTATCATCCTGTCCCTTCTCCTTATCAGTGTTTTCCACATATTCCTTTCCTCTCCGATTCTGCGTAGAACCTCCTCATTCCTTACCTTATCAGTCCACCTAATTTTCAACATTCGTCTATAGCACCACATCTCAAATGCTTCGATTCTCTTCTGTTCCGGTTTTCCCACAGTCCATGTTTCACTACCATACAATGCTGTACTCCAGACGTACATCCTCAGAAATTTCTTCCTCAAATTAAGGCCGGTATTTGATATTAGTAGACTTCTCTTGGCCAGAAATGCCTTTTTTGCCATAGCGAGTCTGCTTTTGATGTCCTCCTTGCTCCGTCCGTCATTGGTTATTTTACTGCCTAGGTAGCAGAATTCCTTAACTTCATTGACTTCGTAACCATCAATCCTGATGTTAAGTTTCTCGTTGTTCTCAATTCTACTACTTCTCATTACCTTCGTCTTTCTCCGATTTACTCTCAGACCATACTGTGTACTCATTAGACTGTTCATTCCGTTCAGCAGATCATTTAATTCTTCTTCACTTTCACTCAGGATAGCAATGTCATCAGCGAATCGTATCATTGATATCCTTTCACCTTGTATTTTAATTCCACTCCTGAACCTTTCTTTTATTTCCATCATTGCTTCCTCGATGTACAGATTGAAGAGTAGGGGCGAAAGGCTACAGCCTTGTCTTACACCCTTCTTAATACGAGCACTTCGTTCTTGATCGTCCACTCTTATTATTCCCTCTTGGTTGTTGTACATATTGTATATGACCCGTCTCTCCCTACAGCTTACCCATACCTTTTTCAGAATCTCGAACAGCTTGCACCATTTTATATTGTCGAACGCTTTTTCCAGGTCGACAAATCCTATGAACGTGTCTTGATTTTTCTTTAGCCTTGCTTCCATTATTAGCCGTAACGTGAGAATTGCCTCTCTCGTCCCTTTACTTTTCCTAAAGCCAAACTGATCGTCACCTAGCGCATTCTCAATTTTCTTTTCCATTATTCTGTATATTATTCTTGTAAGCAGCTTCGATGCATGAGCTGTTAAGCTGATTGTGCGATAATTGTCGCACGTGTTGCATACAGATGCAACCAAGTCTAGGGAAGGCGTTGGGAGTGCTTATTGGGTACCCGAAACAAACAAGGCCTAGACAAGCTGGATTCACACTCCACTGTTGTGGCAGTGGAAATGATTGCCATTTCGGAAGCCCTACTATTCGTACAGACGTCCACAGTACGAGGGGGGAGGGGGGGGGGAGGGCTCGAAAAGTTTCTAGCCTGACAAATAAAGAATGTCAGAAATTTCATAATACCAATTTATTTTTCAATATAATACCCACGTACACTAATACACCCGCGGGCACGTTCAGATAACTTCTGCAAACCATTCAAATAAAAGATCTTCGATTTCGAGTCCAACCAAGCGTTCACAGCATCAATTACTGCATCATCACTGTCAAATCGTCGTCCATTGAGGTCTTTTTTCAGGTTTGAGAAAAGAAAAATGTCTCATGGAGACAAATCTGGAGATGGTGGCGGGTAATGTAACAATTCGAACCCTCAGTCACGCAGAGTTTCCAGTGTTGCGAGGGCTTTGTGCACCGGTGCGTTGTCCTGATGCAAAAGAACTGTGCGCGCCAGTTTTCCGCGCCTTTGCTTTATCCCTTCTCTCAAATGTCGCAGGAGGGTGCAGTAGTATGATGCATTGCTAGTTACGCCCTTCTGCAAGTATCCCACCTTAATTACCCCTTCTGCATCCCAGAAGACTGATGCCATCACCTTACCGGCTTATTTTTGCACCCAGATATTTTTCGGGATAGGGGATGAAGGATGTTTCCATTGTTGTGACTGTTGTTTTTTCTCAGTATCAAAGTGGTGAACCCAAGTTTCGTCCACTGTAACATACCTTGCAAGAAACCCTTCCTCATCCGCTTCAAATTAGCGAACAATTTCTTTATAGCACCGCGCTTGCTCCCGTCTCTGATCTGTATTCAGATCTTTCGGGACCCACCGAGATGAAACTTTCCGCATTCCCAAAATATGCACAAAAATGTCACGAGCACGCCCATGAGAGATTTTAAATGTGGTTTCAATGTGCTGCAACGTTGTTCGACTATCCTGCAAAATCGTATCGTGAATTACAGCCACTGTTTCTTCGGTGGCAATGGTGACAGGCCTTCCGCTCCTTGGCGCATCTTCCACACTCGTTCTTCCACGTCTGAAGTCGGACACCCGATTTTTCACTGTTGCTTTAGACGGAGCACTATCCGCACGTCTCGCTTCCCACGCCCGGGTTCCCGGGTTCGATTCCCGGCGAGGTCAGGGATTTTCTCTGCCTCGTGATGACTGGGTGTTGTGTGATGTCCTTAGGTTAAGTTAGGTTTAAGTAGTTCTAGAGGACTGATGACCATAGATGTTAAGTCCCATAGTGCTCAGAGCCATTTGAACCATTTTATCCGCACGTCCTCCGCAATTTCCTTGGGCGTCATTCCCTTCAAATGGAGATATTCTATCACAGCACGGTTTTTGAGTCTCTCGACATTCGCCATTTTGCTTATAGTACGGTATACAAATGCATCCTAGGGGCAAGCCGTGGGGCCGTGAAATTTGACTTGCATACCCACAAAGAGCCACCATAAAAGTAGGTGGTGGTGTTTATGCGAGAAATTATGGTAACTATCTCGGGCTAGAAACTTTTCGACCGTCCCTCGTGAACTCTCTGATAGTATGTCAGCCCTACAACTGGTTAGAAACCATGATAACACTTGTACCAACCCCATAGTTGTAGCAAACGTCGACGTTGTGTTTCGGTTGCAGAGGAACTGTCGCAACGTCGGGATGGTATGGATGAAAGGCCATTCTGGGATACCTGGAAAAGAACACGTAGACGCCCTAGCAAAGGAAGCACCTCTATACGGAACTATTAAATATGGTAAACTCAATCTCACAGATTTAATACCTGTGCTCAGAAAGCGGTTGTCATCAGATTGGCAAGAGGACTAGTCGTGGACGTCTAAAATTTAAGGCAGTCACTATGCACTAATTCATCCCACGATTCCAAAAGTATCGTCGTATAATAAGGGACGAACATCAAAGAGCTTCACGTCAGTTAGACCACGGCTGAAATGTAATCATTCGAAGTTCAACAAACACCTACATCGGTTTAACCCAAGCGCCATCAAATGGTTCAAATTGCTCTGAGCACTATGGGACTTAACGTCTATGGTCATCAGTCCCCTAGAACTTAGAACTACTTAAACCTAACTAACCTAAGGACATCACACAACACCCAGTCATCACGAGGCAGAGAAAATCCCTGACCCCGCCGGGAATCGAACCCGGGAAGCCGGGCGTGGGAAGCGAGAACGCTACCGCACGACCACGAGCTGCGGACCCCAAGCGCCATCCCTCTATGTGTTTGTGGAGAGGAAGAAGAACCGAACCACAATTTCTACAATGTTCTCGGAACATGCACCATATAAACGTCCTTGCTCGTAATCTTTAGCATACAACGACGTTGCAACGTATACGCTACTGCTCGAGTTCGTCAACATTCCCAAAATCTAGTTACAGCTCCCTGCGTTGCTATCTAATGCTCGCACTACTTAGAATGCAAGGGGAAGACCAAAGCTCTGTTAACTGACCACTTGCCTACGTGCTACTCTGCAGAATATGTAACGCTCAAATGATGTCACTATGTACCCCCAATGTGTACGAGTCTGAATACAGGTGTAACTATACGAGTGGCTAAAACACACAACTATGATGCTTGTAAACTGTTCTGGTCTCTCTTGATAATAATCATACACTTGCACAAATATGCAGTATCGAGCTAGGTGGTGCAGTGCTTACCACATTGGAATCGCATTCGGGAGGACGACGGTTCAAACCGCATCCGGCCATCCTTACTTAGGTTGTCTGTGGTTTCCCTAAATTGCTTCAGGCAAATGCCGGGATGGTTCCTACGAAAGGGCACGGCCGACTACCTTCCCCGTCCTTCCCTAATCCGACGGAACTGATGACATCGCTATTTGGTCCATTCCCCCAAATCAACCAACCAAATATTCAGTTCTCTATCCGCTACATTTGAAATAATTCTCAAAGGACGTACGAAGAACATTTTATCGTTAATTTAGATATATGGTCATTAATGAGGACTGAAGTGAGAATATCCCAGATGTCTACCAAATGCTACTTCTTTTTATTGTGTTAACAGTCCGATTTTTATAGCGCACTATCAATGTGTATGCTGTGTTCGTATTTGCCTTGTTTACTCATTATCGTATACTCTGTAAACCTTATTTTATGTCGAATCAGTCCTTTGTTTCCAGAATGAGATTTTCACTCTGCAGCGGAGTGTGCGCTGATATGGAACTTCATGGCAGATTAAAACAGTGTGCCAGACCGAGACTCGAACTCGGGACCTTTGCCTTTCGCGGGCAAGTGCTCTACCGACTGAGCTACCCAAGCACGACTCACGCCCCCTCCTCACAGCTTTACTTCTGCCAGTACCTCGTCTCCTACCTTCCAAACTTAACAGAAGCTCTCCTGAGAACCTTGCAGAACTAGCAGTCCTGAAAGAAAGGATATTGCGGAGACATGGCTTAGCCACAGCCTGGGGGATGTTTCCAGAATGAGGTAGTAGAGCACTTGCCCGCGAAAGGCAAAGGTCCCGAGTTCGAGTCTCGGTCTGGCACACAGTTTTAATCTGCCAGGAAGTTTCAGTCCTTTGTTAATCCCACGTTACGTCGTACCGAGGTACGAGCTAAATAATGTCTACCTCATGAAACGTTAAAACCAATTGTAATATGGCATTTCTAGTGATTAGCTCGATGTATGAACAAGTCCCGAAAGCCAACAATGTATCTACTCTCAAAAACGCATGTTTTGAGGCATAATTTGTTTCTGTGGCGTGTCAGAAAACGGGTTTTATTCACATCGGTGCGTTACAGAAACCAACTGACGTCACGGAGGTTGTGGTTTTCATTTTATGCGCTAGGAGCTCTGCTGTCGCATCAGGACGCGACGAACGAGCTTAGGTTAGATTGCGAATCAGGCCTGCGGTTCACCAAAAGTTCCCCATGCCTGTGTAGCAGAGGGTTGTTAGTCGAGCACCACAATCGCGACAAAATGACTCCAAAGGAAAGCCCCACTTCTGCAAGTCGGTGTTGCATCTCGTGGTATTCTAGCATAGTCTGCTGACAGCCTTCCAAGTTGTCCACTTCTATGAATGACCAGGAAGAACTCCGCTTGGAACCATCCTTTTCTCCAAACGTTAACATTTCCCCCTCCACTTTGATATCCTTGCTTGCTGAGGTGTTCCTGTAAGAGCTTTAGTGGTTGCCAGTAAGTTATTAAGGGAGGTTGCCAGTAAGTAATCAAGGAAGGACTCGGGCGAAATTAGAATATAATTAGTGAGGAAATTACTCGATGTACCACAATATAGAACGTACTGCAGAACTATACCGCCATAGCAAGAAAATCATCATGATATAGGGAAAGTAGCCGGCCGGAGTGGCCGAGCGGTTAAAGGCGCTACAGTCTGGAACCGCACGACCGCTACGGTCGCAGGTTCGAATCCTGCCTCGGGCATGGATGTGTGTGTTGTCCTTAGGTTAGTTAGGTTTAAGTAGTTCTAAGTTCTAGGGGACTTATGACCACAGCAGTTGAGTCCCATAGTGCTCAGAGCCATTTGAACCATAGAGAAAGCGGCCCATGGTATCACAGGCAGTGAAATCGTAGATGTTGTCGCGAAGAGTACCTTCCACCATAGGACAAAGACATACGGACACATTCCTGACCCAGACCTTCGGCGGCAGATCTGTAGCTTGTTCAACAATAAGTGGTTCCTGTCGTACCAACGCAGGAGAAGACATTATGCAGCTATAGTACCAAGAATCTCTGCACGACACTGGTACTCCCTCAGTATGTACCACAAGAAATTCATGGTCACAATGTTCCGCCATAGCTTTAAACATATACTAATAGGTATCAGATAGATTATATAATGGTAAGACAGAGATTTAGGAACCAGGTTTTAAATTGTAAGACATTTCCAGGGGCAGATGTGGATTCTGACCACAATCTATTGGTTATGAACTGCAGATTGAAACTGAAGAAATTGCAAAAAGGTGGGAATTTAAGGAGATGGGACCTGGATAAACTGAAAGAACCAGAGGTTGTAGAGAGTTTCAGGGAGAGCATAAGGGAACAATTGACAGGAATGAGGGAAAGAAATACAGTAGAAGAAGAATGGGTAGCTCTGAGGGATGAAGTAGTGAAGGCAGCAGAGGATCGAGTAGGTAAAAAGACGAGGGCTAATAGAAATCCTTGGGTAACAGAAGAAATATTGAATTTAATTGATGAAAGGAGAAACTATAAAAATGCAGTAAATGAAGCAGGCAAAAGGGAATACAAACGTCTCAAAAATGAGATCGACAGAAAGTGCAAAATGGCTAAGCAGGGATGGCTAGAGGACAAATGTAAGGATGTAGAGGCTTGTCTCACTAGGGGTAAGATAGATACTGCCTACAGGAAAATTAAAGAGACCTTTGGAGAGAAGAGAACCACTTGTATGAATATCAAGAGCTCAGATGGCTACCCAGTTCTAAACAAAGAAGGGAAGGCAGAAAGGTGGAAGGAGTATATAGAGGGTTTATACAAGGGCGATGTACTTGAGGACAGTATTATGGAAATGGAAGAGGATGTAGATGAAGATGAAATGCGAGATAAGATACTGCGTGAAGAGTTTGACAGAGCACTGAAAGACCAGAGTCGAAACAAGGCCCCGGCAGTAGACAACATTCCATTAGAACTACTGATGGCCTTGGGAGAGCCAGTCATGACAAAACTCTACCATCTGGTGAGCAAGATGTATGAGACAGGCGAAATACCCTCAGACTTCAAGAAGAATATAATAATTCCAATACCAAAGAAAGCAGGTGTTGACAGATGTGAAAATTACCGAACTATCAGTGTAGTAAGTCACAGCTGCAAAATACTAATGCGAATTCTTTACAGACGAATGGAAAAACTGGTAGAAGCGGACCTCGGGGAAGATCAGTTTGGATTCCGTAGAAATGTTGGAACACGTGAGGCAATACTAACCTTACGACTTATCTTAGAAGAAAGATTAAGAAAAGGCAAACCTACGTTTCTAGCATTTGTAGACTTAGAGAAAGCTTTTGACAACGTTAACTGGAATACTCTCTTTCAAATTCTGAAGGTGGCAGGGGTAAAATACAGGGAGCGAAAGGCTATTTACAATTTGTACAGAAAGCAGATGGCAGTTATAAGAGTCGAGGGGCATGAAAGGGAAGCAGTGGTTGGGAAAGGAGTGAGACAGGGTTGTAGCCTCTCCCCGATGTTATTCAATCTGTATATTGAGCAAGCAGTAAAGGAAACAAAAGAAAAATTCGGAGTAGGTATTAAAATTCATGGAGAAGAAGTAAAAACTTTGAGGTTCGCCGATGACATTGTAATTCTGTCAGAGACAGCAAAGGACTTGGAAGAGCAGTTGAACGGAATGGACAGTGTCTTGAAAGGCGGATATAGGATGAACATCAACAAAAGCAAAACGAGGATAATGGAATGTAGTCAAATTAAATCGGGTGATGCTGAGGGGATTAAATTAGGAAATGAGACACTTAAAGTAGTAAAGAAGTTTTGCTATTTAGGGAGTAAAATAACTGATGATGGTCGAAGTAGAGAGGATATAAAATGTAGACTGGCAATGGCAAGGAAATCGTTTCTGAAGAAGAGAAATTTGTTAACATCGAGTATAGATTTAATTGTCAGGAAGTCGTTTCTGAAAGTATTTGTATGGAGTGTAGCCATGTATGGAAGTGAAACATGGACGATAACCAGTTTGGACAAGAAGAGAATAGAAGCTTTCGAAATGTGGTGCTACAGAACAATGCTGAAGATAAGGTGGGTAGATCACGTAACTAATGAGGAGGTATTGAATAAGATTGGGGAGAAGTTTGTGGCACAACTTGACTAGAAGAAGGGATCGGTTGGTAGGACATGTTTTGAGGCATCGAGGGATCACAAATTTAGCATTGGAGGGCAGCGTGGAGGGTAAAAATCGTAGAGGGAGACCAAGAGATGAATACACTAAACAGATTCAGAAGGATGTAGGTTGCAGTAGGTACTGGGAGATGAAGAAGCTTGCACAGGATAGAGTAGCATGGAGAGCTGCATCAAACCAGTCTCAGGACTGAAGACCACAACAACAACAACGGTTGCAACCGCACCTCTATCGGCAACTGGTCATTGACTCACCCCTATGTGATTGTGGAGCGTATGAGGACATCGGCCACATCATCTTCGGCTGCCCACTGCGAAGCCAAGCGACAACCAGTTTACTATAGTGGTTTGTGCTTCGAGGACAACTTCCAGCCTAGAGATCGGAAAAACCGACCGGTTAAAACTGATACTGGTATTTTAGTTCAAAATAAACGGTATTTTCTGTGTATGTTTAGTCTTGGCTATAACAAGAGTTTTTTTTTATTTTTTACCAATAACCAATTAAAAACTTTAAATATGAACCGGCCCTACCAGTAGTGCTAAAATATTTCGTGTTTAAATGTACCTTTTTTAAAATGGAATAATTTTCATTTGTTCGAAGTACTGCGTTATTACAGAAAATGGGAGAAGCGATCGGTGCTGTGTTAGTAAGAATGCCGACAGAAAGAGCAACAAACACGTGGCATAAGAGTTGGTGCAGGCAACGGCCTGTTGGCCGTGCGTGGTGGCTTAAGGTGCGCGGGTACGCGCAATGTGGAGCACTTACCCCCACCTGGTCTGTATGTTAGTATCTCTCTGTCGTCGCCGGGCACTGTATTGCAGAGTGACACAAACCGTGGTCTGCAAATGTTTATACGAAGTGACGTCGCAATGAAGTATAATGCTTCATTTGATTTAAAAGATTACAGATTCGTCTACAATTTCCATAAAATAATAAAATAAGAAGGTAATTATGGTAACAGTAATAGTTAAAAAACTTAACAATTCATTCATAGTGCACACTAAAAATATAAATAGCTGATCTGCTGCCTGTGTCTTCATTTGTTTCTAGCCCTTGAAAACGGACAAATTAACATGAAAAATAGCGTTCTTCAACGTCAGTTTTCACCCTTTGGCACTGACTGTTCATAAACCCTCCAGATAGTGGTATGATCCTCGAATACAACAAGATTTTTAGGCAGAGTTTCAAAAAATTAGACTCAGTAGGAGAACAGGTGATTTTTTGTAGTATTCAACGAATTATCACTTTTCGAGAGAAGCAGCGAAAGTTGGATGGCCTAAGACTTCTTTTATTTGCCCATTTAATTTAATATTTTGACCCTAGGCATCTTGACAGCGAAAGAGTCAAAATTTTTCAATCTTAGTTCGATTTCTCCATTTATTACAGGAAGTAATAGGAATAAAGGAACCTAAAATCGGTTGTTTTGAACGGTTTTAACAGTCAGGTTAACTGGCGTGGAAAGAACAGATATAATAGAAAACAGGTTGTTTTCAGCGGTAACCGGAATTCCTATTCCCGCCACAATAAAGACACTGATTACAACGAATATCAGTATTTTCTTGGTCTAGCTGGGACAACATTTCATGATGAAGTCTGTAACCACACGTACGCAATTATCTCGCGAATGGCTCGTTAACCGACCGACCTGCAACGATTTTGCTTCTATTAGCGCACAATTTCGCCCGCGTCATTTCACGCTATTAATTATGACACACCATCTAGAAGGTAAACATTAATAAAACTGATAAAATGCAGGGACCTATTCGTGACTGGAAATAGAGGAAAAAAGGTCCTATGAACATCGTGTCCGGAATTGGACGGTGTGCGTCCAACGGCAACAAATCGTCCCGGAAGTCGGAACACAGTACAGAGCTGCATGGCATCCACGTCACAACAAATGTTCAAAGTGGCCTCCAAGGCATGCAGTGCAAGCGCTCACACTTCGCATCATGGGTTGCCGCACTTTTTCGCACGTTCTGGCCTTTCTCCGAATAGCGTCACAAACGTCGTGAACACGCTGTTGAAGGGTCCACACATCCGGAACTGGTTCAGCACACATTACGCTTTTCAGACGCCCGCAAAGGTAAAAATACAGGGGGTATAAGTACGGTGATCTAGCAGACCATGCTACAGGGCTTCCACGTCCTATCCAACGTCTGGTGAAAACGATATTGAAGTGGCGGCGAACTGTAATGTGGAAGTGGGGTGGTGCCCCGTTATGTAGAAACCACGTAATCCGTCGTACTGGCAAAGACACATTCTCAAGAAGCCCAGGCTAAGTTTTCCAGAGAACGCCCTGGTGCGTTCCTCCGTCGAGGTGTTTTGGTATTATAACCGGTCCAAGTATGTGGGCGCGAACAGTCTCTGCCCACACATTGATGCTGAACCGATGTTGAGATGCCTCAATCATTACCTGAGTATTGTCTGTAGTCCACAGATGAGGATTATCCAGATTGGAGACACCAGTTCTGGTAGATACGTCGTCGGTAAAGAGGACTGCTGAGAGAAACCCTTTAATTGTGATGGTACGGTGCAAAAAACTTCGACAAAATCCTTCCCCTAGAGGGAAATCCGCTGCTGATAATTCTTGCACTCGTTGCAGGCGATAGGGATATAGCGCTTGTCATGGAGAATACACATAATCGTGCGAGGGCAGTTCAATAAGTAATGCAACACATTTTTTTTCTGAAACAGGGGTTGTTTTATTCAGCATTGAAATACACCAGGTTATTCCCCAATCTTTTAGCTACACAACACTATTTTTCAAAGTAATCTCCATTCAATGCTACGGCCTTACGCCACCTTGAAATGAGGGCCTGTATGCCTGCACGGTACCATTCCACTGGTCGATGTCGGAGCCAACGTCGTACTGCATCAATAACTTCTTCATCATCCGCGTAGTTCGTCCCACGGATTGCGTCCTTCATTGGGCCAAACATATGGAAATCCGACGGTGCGAGATCGGGGCTGTAGGGTGCATGCGGAAGAACAGTCCACTGAAGTTTTGTGAGCTCCTCTCGGGTGCGAAGACTTGTGTGAGGTCTTGCGTTGTCATGAAGAAGGGGAAGTTCGTTCTGATTTTTGTGCCTACGAACACGCTGAAGTCGTTTCTTCAATTTCTGAAGAGTAGCACAATACACTTCAGAGTTGATCGTTTGACCGTGGGGAAGGACATCGAACAGAATAACCCCTTCAGCGTCCCAGAAGACTGTAACCGTGACTTTACCGGCTGAGGGTATGGCTTTAAACTTTTTCTTGGTAGGGGAGTGGGTGTGGCGCCACTCCATTGATTGCTGTTTTGTTTCAAGTTCGCAATCTTTGACAATAAATTGTCACCCTCAGCCACATGACGAGCAAGCAATTCCGCACAGATAATTCTCCTTTGCTCTTTACGGTGTTCGGTTAGACAACGAGGGACCCAGCGGGAACAAACCTTTGAATATCCCAACTGGTGAACAATTGTGACAGCACTACCAACAGAGATGTCAAGTTGAGCAGTGAGTTGTTTGATGGTGATCCGTCGATCATCTCGAACGAGTGTGTTCGCACGCTCCGCCATTGCAGGAGTCACAGCTGTGCACGGCCGGCCCGCACGCGGGAGATCAGACAGTCTCGCTTGACCTTGCGGCGATGATGACACACGCTTTGCCCAACGACTCACCGTGCTTTTGTCCACTGCCAGATCACCGTAGACATTCTGCAAGCGCCTATGAATATCTGAGATGCCCTGGTTTTCCGCCAAAAGAAACTCGATCACTGCCCGTTGTTTGCAACGCACATCCGTTACAGACGCCATTTTAACAGCTCCGTACAGGGCTGCCACCTGTCGGAAGTCAATGAAACTATACGAGACGAAGCGGGAATGTTTGAAAATATTCCACAAGAAATTTCCGGTTTTTTCAACCAAAATTGGCCGAGAAAAAAAATGTGTTGCATTACTTATTGAACTGCCCTCGTACATTTGCTTGCACCATGTTGGCGGGCCACTTGTCTAGAGCTAGTATTAGGGTTCGTCTCAGTAACCTGTAGAACCCGGTCCTCCAAAATTTGGTGTACGCACAGTCCACCGCCTCGCTGCACGTTCGTCTTTCTGAAAGGAACAATGATCACACAAACGCCCAAGAAAGGGTTGAAATATTATGTGATTTGTTCGGCTGGTTGGTTTGGTATAGCTGTGCTGCCTCTCGACCGTTTCCATCAGTTTGGTCGTACACTAATACCATCTCGGCTTGAATGCAGGACCATTCTGCTAATTACAGTACGCTGCGTCCATCACACAGCCTGCAACACACGAGGAACACAAGGCGCGTGGTCAGCGCCATCTACCGTGACAACGATGCATGTCCTCCATTTCCAATCAGAAGCCCGTCCATGCAGTTTGTCGGTTTTATTAAGATATGAGGTCCATAATAGATTCCTCGTCCTGCATGCAAATAAATGTAAATAAAAAATATAGTTGCTCCATTTGCATGTATTGTTCGAATAATTCAGCCATTGTTTACGTCCCGACATTCACCGTGTATATGCAGACTCACAAGGGAACCTCCCCAACGCACCCTCCTCAGGTTTAGTGATAAGTTGGCACAGGGATAGGCCTAGAATATCACTTGCGAACCGAAACCAGTCTGTCGCCTTGTTTTTTAATTGTGTGTCTACTATGTTACTTGTCTGATTCCTGTGTATTTTATCAACATTGCCAACCCCTTTTGCTTTCTGTTTTAACTTTCCGCATTTTTACGCCATTTTACACTTTAAATCACCATTTTATCGCCTGTTTTTCCTTGTTTCTTTCTTCTTCCTTTTTTAAACAAAAGTCTGTAGGCTGTAGAGCAGCGTAGTAAGCTGCTGCCAGCCCGCCCCCTTCGGGGGGAATTGAAAATCAATAAAGAAAAAAAAAGGCCTTGAAAAACTGAACACAGATCAATCGAGAAAACAGGAAGAAGTTGTGTGGAACTATGAAAAAAAAAAAAGCAAAATATACAAACTGAGTAATCCATCCGCAAGGTAGGCAACATCAAAGAGATAGTGAGCTTACGAGCGCCGTGGTCCCGTGGTTAGCGTGAGCAACTGCGGAACGAGAGGTCCTTGGTTCAAGTCTTCTCTCGAGTTAAAACTTTAATTTTTTATTTTCAGACAATTATCAAAGTTTAGGCACTCACACATAATCAACTTCGCTCTCCAAAATTCAAGGACATGTTCAGATTTGCTTGGACATATGCAGGATTTGACGGTCTACACACGGAAACATTTGAAAACGTAAAAAAAAAACTGTGCGACTGTGAAACTGTTGCATTCATTTGTTGCAGTTTATGTGACAAACTCTTATGTTTTCATCAGTTTTTTGGGAGTGATTGTCACATCCACAAGAAAACCTAAATCGGGCAAGATAGAAGAATCTTTCTACCCATTCGCCAAGTGTGCAAGTTAGGTGGGTCGACAACATATTCTTGTCATGTGACACACATGCCGTCACCAGTGTCGTATAGAATATATCAGACGTGTTTTCCTGTGGAGGAATCGGTTGACCTATGACCTTGCAATCAAATGTTTTCGGTTCCCATTGGAGAGGCACGTCCTTTCGTCTACTAATCGCACGGTTTTGCGGTGCGGTCGCAAAACACAGACACTAAACTTATTACAGTGAACAGAGACGTCAATGAATGAACGGACAGATCGTAACTTTGCGAAAATAAAGAAAGTAAAATTTTCATTCGAGGAAAGACTCGAACCAAGCACCTCTCGTTCCACAGCTGCTCACTCTAACCACGGGACCACGGCGCTCCTCATCTCACTTTCTCCATGATGTTGCCTATCTTGCACTTGGACTACTCATTTCCTATATTTTGCTTATTATTTCATAGTTCCACACAACTTCTTCCTGTTTTCTCGATTGATCTTTCAGTTTTTCAAGGCCTATCGACTTTGTCAATTTATAACTAAATCTGAGGGGGGTGCGATGGGGAGATTCCCTTGTCAGATGTAAGTGCGGGTGTGACCCGGAAGTAGCTATCAGCGTCCGGAGCTACGATCACCGGATGACGCACAGGGGTCACGGCCACCCCCCCCCCCACACACACACACACTCACACGCACGCATGACGCAGGGTTCAAGTCCCGGTCCAGCACAAATTTTCACTGTCGTCATTTCATTATGCAGCTGATGATAGTTCATATTCGCAGCTGCGAATACATTTCATCTAATTGTATCTGGCGTGCTGCTCGAATTTCCACCAGCAACTAACTTCAATGCTAATTAGGTTTGGCAACAAGAGGAATCAATTCTTTTCAATGCTAATTAACTCACAAACGGCGCAATGTTCTGTTTTATATTCGAATGGAAAATCCATTCATAAGTAATTCCAAGTTCACTTAGACTGTAATCGCTGTATCGCTCGTTACTAGCACAACCAAAGATAATGTTTAAACTGTGACTGACATGGAGGTAAAGAAAGAAGATAATTGTCAATACGTCACAAACGTGAAGCCGAGGTCCGCCATCTTATATAGTCCAAAACTTCTCCGCGATGTCTCTGGCGTGGCCATGCCCAATTTCGACCGTTGGGAGTATCTGTGGACTTCTGTTGGCGTATCCCAAAAGGCATCTGATCGGAGACGCAGTTGTTTCATCAAAAATGCCAGCTTGCGTCGTTTATGGGTGTCCTAATCGATCCGATCGTAATGTAAAGTTTAAAGGAATCGCATTTCATTCAAAGTGGAGCCGTTCGGGCAATATTTTCTTTTTTGTAAATGAATTACGGTTGCGCTGTTTACTTTTATTCTTTCCTGTGTTTGTCACTGCCTTCCAACCAGCGAACGCTCCGAAATCTGAGCCACGCTGTATCAACGACGATCGTTGGCGTAACATCTCATGCCCCGTCGATAATTATTCATTGTTCACATTTCCTCCCTCTTTCAAAAAGATTCTGGCTAGAACAGCTGGAGACAGCCCACAGTGCGTGAGTTTTGCGTGTATATACATCTTACATAGCTACTCCGCAAGCTACAACGCGGTGCGTGGCGGAGGGTACCCTGTACCACTACCAGTCATTTCCTTTCCTGTTCCACTCGCAAATAGAACGAGGGAGAAACGTCTGTACGCCTCCGTATTAGCCCCCATTTCTCGTATCTTATTTTCGTGACCCTTACGCACAGTGTATGCTGGATGCAGTACAAACATTCAGCAGCTAGCTTCAAGTGCCAGTCCTCTTAAGTTTTCTCAACAGTGTTCTTCGACAATAAAGTCGTCTTCCTTCAGGGGATTCCTATTTGAGTTCCCGAAGAATCTACGTAACACTTAGGTGCCGTTCGAAACTACCGGTAAGAAATCTAGCAGCCCACCTTTGAATTGCTTCGATGTCTTCCTTCAATCTGACCTGATACGTATCCCAAACAGTCGAGCAGTATTCAAGAACAGGTCACACCAGCGTCCTATATACGGTCTCCTTTACAGATGACCCACACTTTCCCAAAATACTCCCAGTAAACCGAAGTCGACCATTCGCTTTCCCTACCACAGTCCTCATATACTCGTTCCATTTCATATTGCTTTGAAACGTTACACCCAGATGTTTAAACGACGTGACCATGTCAAGTTGCCGGCCGGAGTGGTTCAAATGGCTCTGAGCACTATGGGACTTCACATCTGAGGTCATCAGTCCCCTAGAACTTAGAACTACTTAAACCTAACTAACCTAAGGACATCACACACATCCATGCCCGAGGCAGGATTCGAACCTGCGACCGTAGCAGTCGCGCGGTTCCAGACTGAAGCGCCTGGAACCGCTCGGCCACACCGGCCGGCCCCGGCCGGAGTGGCCGTGCGGTTCTATGCGCTACGGTCTGGAACCGCGAGACCGCTACGGTCACAGGTTCGAATCCTGCCTCGGGCATGGATGTGTGTGATGTCCTCAGGTTAGTTTGGTTTAAGTAGTTCTAAGTTCTAGGGGACTGATGACATCAGAAGTTGAGTCCCATAGTGCTCAGAGCGAGCCATGTCAAGTTGTACACCATTAATGCTGTATCCGAACTTAACAGGTTTGTTTTCCTTACTCATGCGCAATAACTTACTTCTTCCCACGTTTAGAGCAGTCTCCCGTTCAGAATGTGTGTGTGTGTGTGTGTGTGTGTGTGTGTGTGCTTTTCTTCTTTTCTGAAGAAGGCTTTGGCCGAAAATTTATGTGAGCACTCTTTTCGTTCTGCCTGCCTGCTGTTCGGCGTGTGAGAAGCAATGTAACCGCTTCACAGTATAGTTATTCTTCGTAAAATTTGTTGTAAATAATCCACTGCACGTCAACAGGAAGTACGATGTAGGTAATTACAATATCAGAAGAAAAAAAAATTACATTCATTACGCCACATTAAAGTGCACTGGAACACAAACAGGGGTTCACAATGCTGCAACCAAAACTTTTGGTCACTTATCCATTGACATAAAATGCCTGACAGACAGCAAAAGTAAAAGTTTGAAGCAAAACTGAAAACGGCAGCATATCTCGGGTATCTCCTCCTTATACACGTTTATGGGTGTGGTTTCACCGCCAGACACCACACTTGCTAGGTGGTAGCCTTTAAATCGGCCGCGGTCCGTTAGTATACGTCGGACCCGCGTGTCGCCACTATCAGTGGTTGCAGACCGAGCGCCGTCACACGGCAGGTCTAGTCTAGAGAGACTCCCTAGCACTCGCCCCAGCTGTACAGCCGGCTTTGCTAGCGATGGTTCACTGCGTACATGCGCTCTCATTTGCAGAGACGACAGTTTAGCATAGCCTTCAGCTACGTCATTTGCTACGACCTAGCAAAGCGCCATATTCAGTTACTATAATTACTTCAAGAATGTATTCTGAACAGATAATATTGTGAAATGTTACTTGAAATCCGTCTTGATTGCAATTTTTTTTATTCATATGACCGGTTTCGGTTCATTCAGAACCATCTTCAGATCTGTAAAAATAATGATACTAATTTACTATTTCACGGAAGCAAATCTTTTTCATCCTATCTAATCAACATCAAATGTACCAGAACGTACCTGATATTTCAGTTACAGGAGTAACCCGTCCAAATCCAGCAACTTTCACATGCTACGTCACATAAAATTGGTTGGCAGAGTGCACGTCATTTATATTAATTATAACACTATAACCGACAGGTGGCGTCTGGTACATTCGTTACTTTCCATTTGCACGTACAGTATTCAGTAGATCTTTTTTATGTTAAAAATACTCAATTAAAATATGTAGATGTCAAGGTTAAAATCTGTACTTGTCAGAATTAAAAAACAGTAAAATTATCATTTTTATACGATCTAAAAAGCATAGGGCGATTTATATATCTATGGTGCTGGAGTGAATTTGTTTTCCTCTACGGTCTGCTTCCGTGGTTCCCGCCATTTCGGTCCGCTCAGTCGTCTGACGTCCATCGCCGTGGGCAAGAGGGCCGCACAAGAAGAAATTGAAATATACACCCACAAAAATAAAGATCCGGATTTAATGCTCAACGAGCAAAGCGAATTCAATCATAACGCCTATTTTAGCATTTATGACGACCTACTAAGATGACAACTGTTGCGTGTGGAGATCCAGGCCGCGGGGTGAGAGATGGTGCGCGGTGGAGAAGCCGGAAGACGCGTGCAGCGCCTGGCGTCGTTGACGGGGCCCTCCTGTGCGGCCCTCTTGCCCGCGGCGATGGACGTCAGACGACTGAGCGGACCGAAATGGCGTGAACCACGGAAGCAGACCGTAGAGGAAAACAAATTCACTCCAGCACCATAGATATATAAATCGCCCTATGCTTTTTAGATCGTATAAAAATGATAATTTTACTGTTTTTTAATTCTGATAAGTACTGATTGTAACCTTGACATCTACATATTTTAATTAAGTATTTTTAACATAAAAAAAGATCTACTGAATACTGTACGTGCAAATGGAAAGTAACGAATGTACCAGACGCCACCTGTCGGTTATAGTGTTATAATTAATATAAATGACGTGCACTCTGCCAACCAATTTTATGTGACGTAGCATGTGAAAGTTGCTGGATTTGGACGGGTTACTCCTGTAACTGAAATATCAGGTACGTTCTGGTACATTTGATGTTGATTAGATAGGATGAAAAAGATTTGCTTCCGTGAAATAGTAAATTAGTATCATTATTTTTACAGATCTGAAGATGGTTCTGAATGAACCGAAACCGGTCATATGAATAAAAAAATTTGCAATCAAGACGGATTTAAAGTAACATTATAAAATCACTGATTGCTGTTATCCCATAAGACATTATGTCTGTTTTTGCAAATGTTGTGAAACATGTACCGTCAAGGGCGACGTTCATCATTAATGGATTAAAGTTAGCCGGCCGCGGTGGTCTAGCGGTTCTAGGCGCGCAGTTCGGAACCGCACGACTGCTACGGTCGCAGGTTCGAATCCTGCCTCGGGCATGGATGTGTGTGATGTCCTTAGGTTAGTTAGGTTTAAGTAGTTCTAAGTTCTAGGGGACTGATGACCAGAGCAGTTGAGTCCCATAGTGCTCAGAGCCATTTGAACCATTTTTGGATTAAAGTTAAGTATCAAACTAATTACGTCCGCTTTCTGAGTTCTCATTCCTTGTCACGTTCCAGACCTCACGTCAGTATAGTCCTTCCCTCCTCACGCCAGCCTGCGTGAGCTAAAACGCGTGCATTTCGGCCTCCACTCCTAACACGGTGTTGGCTCTTGTGCTAACACAAAAATGGGCCAGCAAAGAACACGTACGTAAGTGTTTTTGCAAACGGGAAAACTGCAGTGTCGTCGTGGGAACAAGACACAGCCAGGGCAAAAGCACCACAGGTGCAAAGATGCGAGCTGGTGCCGGTGCTGTAGAGACTCGCGAGTTCCACCAGCGCTACGGGCGGCGCTGACGATGAAGATATCGACTTCGCCTCGGCCAGTTGCCGGCCAAGTACAATCCGCCAATGACCGGACGACAACGGACAGAAGCCTACCGGAAGACCAAAGACCTTGTAAAAATAACTAGACTCACTTATGGCGCTGCAGTCGCGGGATAATTTGAACCTTCGGCTGGACGCCATTATAGTGGTTGTAGTCTGATGTGTTGTGCAGTATTGTTGTTTATTAGGACCCTGATTCAACGTTGTATATTTGTTGTGGCGTACATACAGTATTTGTTACTCGTAATTCTACTGTCTGTACGTTCCAATCACAAGAAGTACAATGGTGAAGAGTTGTGCAGCGATTAATTGTACAAACAAATTCGAGAAAGGAACGAATATACCATTTCACAGGTATGTGGATATTTTAAGTTGCTTTGTATGTCAGTGCACATACTTATTAAATGATTTTGTAACACGGTATTAGCATAATGTCTGTGCATCTATTTGCAGGTTTCCTTTCTCAAAACCACAGCTGTTACAAAAATGGTTACACGCTGTCAGGAGGCAAGATTTCCGACCGACAGAATACCATTTTATATGTTCTGATCATTTTGAAGAAAGTTGGCTGATCGGTAGTGTTTTCATGGTCTAGGTTAGGTTGAAACTTGATAATTTGGTCGTGAGTTGCCAAAGCACTATGCCATATATAACGCACTTCTCGTCATAAAATCTAAAGCAAGGTTGTTGTTGTTGTTGTGGTCTTCAGTCCTGAGACTGGTTTGATGCAGCTCTCCATGCTACTCTATCCTGTGCAAGCTTCTTCATCTCCCAGTACCTACTGCAACCTACATCCTTCTGAATCTGCTTAGTGTATTCATCTCTTGGTCTCCCCCTACGATTTTTACCCTCCACGCTGCCCTCCGGTACTAAATTGGTGATCCCTTGATGCCTCAGAACATGTCCTACCAACCGATCCCTTCTTCTGGTCAAGTTGTGCCACAAACTCCTCTTCTCCCCAATCCTATTCAGTACCTCCTCATTAGTTATGTGATCTACCCATCTAATCTTCAGCATTCTTCTGTAGCACCACATTTCGAAAGCTTCTATTCTCTTCTTGTCCAAACTATTTACCGTCCATGTTTCACTTCCATACATAGCCACACTCCATACAAATACTTTCAGAAATGACTTCCTGACACTTAAATCTATACTCGATGTTAACAAATTTCTCCTTCTTCAGAAACGCTTTCGTTGCCATTGCCAGTCTACATTTTATATCCTCTCTACTTCGACCATCATCAGTTATTTTGCTCCCCAAATAGCAAAACTCCTTTACTACTTTAACTGTCTCATTTCCTAATCTAATACCCTCAACATCACCCGACTTAATTCGACTACATTCCATTATCCTCGTTTTGCTTTTGTTGATGTTCATCTTATGTCCTCCCTTCAAGACACCATCCATTCCGTTCAACTGCTCTTCCAAGTCCTTTGCTGTCTCTGACAGAATTACAATGTCATCGGCGAACCTCAAAGTTTTTATTTCTTCTCCATGGATTTTAATATCTACTCCGGTAGAGCAAGGTAGAGTCAGAAAATATCTATTAATATAGTGGGCAAATCTTTGAGTATTTTGATGCATTTTGCGTACATCTATCGTAAATGAACTACGAAAAATGCTAGAGGTCCAGTACATAACTTTTAGCAATGGCAGATTCCATGTAGTACGTAAGATAAATTCATAAACAGTGACTATTTGCTGTTTGTTCATAAATTGAAAAATATATTGTAGTAACGTATTTAAATGATGCATTATGTTTGTGACCTAACTCAAGGGAAGGCATTTTATAACCAAAAGCGACGTATAAACATTCGAACTCCGCGCGTCAGTTTACCACTCTAATGGCCGCCGGCCAGCTACTCAATTTGTCCGCTCTTCACAGTCGACCACTCGTGCGGTTGTGGGGGCCTGCGGAAGACAGAAGAGCAGCTCTCGTCCACTTGGTTATAGATCATCATCCAGGGCTGACTTACACAGGGAACGTCGTTTTGCAAATTCTTAGAAATGAACACAAAGTTGTTGTAAATTGCATTTGCTATGTATTGTCAAGTTTTTTTACGATTATCTGCACTTAGCCACCGAGAGCCTTTCTTGTGTTACATTACTTGCAGTGTTGCAGACTTCAATATTCAACTAGTCACAAAGATAAGTTTACCTTTTACCTCATTTGTGTGACTTTTGTTGGAGCGTTGTAGAACCTTCGTTCTCCTGACCCTGGGGCATAGCTGTGTAGTAGTGGTAGGGAGAAATTATCTTAGCTGTACACTGCACCAGAGCCCGCCCGCTTCACGAACTCACAAACCCGGCCTCCACAGCAGTATTGACGAGGCCTTTACAAAACTGGCGACGAGGATTTCCAAAAAACATTAAAAATGATGTCAATACAACCTGAAAGATGAAAATGTAACGAAAAAGAAGCACCACCAGTTCTAGCTTCATTTGCCGTCTGCAGAAATACAGTGAAACTGGAATTAAATGGAGTGCGAAAGCATCCTTTTCGCAGCACTTCCTTCTCTTGGTTATTCGGAATACGTCAACAAAAAACTAGTTACTTAGCAAGGCCAAATGGTATTCATTTAAGCACTGTAATTTTTAGTATTTAAAAAAGTTGCTGCGTACACACGAGAGAAATAACGAACAAGAAGCAATAGTAAACAGTCGCCAGCTAATATTTTGGACTATTTAAGGGGAGCCGGAGGTGCCTATGCTGCCCATGTTAAAATCACTAAGTTTGAGGAACATTTCTGAATAAACTACCAAATAGAAAAATTTGAATTTTTTTTACATATAGAGTGGTTTAGTGTTGCAGTTATGACAGAGGGATTTTGGAGTATCTTTTCTAGTTTCCTTCCAATTATTTTTTTTATTAATGACCCAAATTTTTTTTACAAATAATTGCTTTATAATTAAACTGAAATGAAACTACTGAATATATTGCCAAATGGCTGTGTTACAATGTAAGTTTGACGACTAGGAGTGCTGTATAAAAATTTCATCTCTCTAGCTTGAGTGGATTTTGAGAAGATGTTCCTTATATTCGAAAAATTCTAATTTACGGGAAATGGCTATCAAAGTTTCTCAATACATTCCTGCACTATAGGATGGATTATCAGGGTCTTCTTCTTCATCCTCCAAAACCTCCCTCTTCTGTCTTCTTTTCTGGCCTGTTGTTCCATCATACTTCATATGCCTTTCTCTTCTTTCTGCTCGCCTTATCCTTTCTCTGTCAATATTTCTTAGTGCTCGTACAGTGTTCACCCCAGCTGTAAATCCTAATGCCTTCAGAACTTCACACTTCACACTGTTCCCTCGGTTGTAGGTTGCTATTGCATCATAAATGCCAAAGTGCAGTGTTTTTATGCTTACAAACACCCTTTTAGGAATCACTTTTCAAATCAAATTGTTTACGCTCTCATTAGGATTCTGCGTCTTTCCGTGTAGACATTTGTGTAACAATTCTGGCTGTGCTAAGTCGTGAAAAATATCATCACTGTCACTAACATATTCACGAAATCTGTCACTTCCACCAGTCAGCTTCTTGCTAGAAGATGTCACAGGGCTATGGCCGGTCATGTGTTGCTTAGCAGAAGAACGCACTGTTTCAGTAATTGTAGTATCGCAACTTGGTATTAGTGTTAACTTTCTTTTCCCTACCTTCTTCCTCTTCTTATATACACGGTTACTAAAACGTGGCATCGTAACCAGAACAACGCTTTACACAAGAAGTACAGGGTGATTCAAATAGAACACCACAACTTTAAAAATGTGTATTTAATGAAAGAAACATAATATAACCTTCTGTTATACATCATTACAAAGAGTATTTAAAAAGGTTTTTTTTCACTCAAAAACAAGTTCAGAGATGTTCAATATGGCCCCCTCCAGACACACGAGCAATATCAACCCTATACTCCAACTCGTTCCACACTCTCTGTAGCATATCAGGCGTAACAGTTTGGATAGCTGCTGTTATTTCTCGTTTCAAATCATCAATGGTGGCTGGAAGAGGTGGCCGAAACACCATATCCTTAACATACCCCCATAAGAAAAAATCGCAGGGGGTAAGATCAGGGCTTCTTGGAGGCCAGTGATGAAGTGCTCTGTCACGGGCTGCCTGGCGGCCGATCCAGCGCCTCGGGTAGTTGACGTTCAGGTTTCATAACTAACCTTTTTCGTAGGACTCTCCATACAGTTGAGTGTGGAATTTGCAGCTCTCTGCTAGCTCTGCGAGTCGATTTTCCTTGGCTGCGAACAAATGCTTGCTGGATGCGTGCTACATTTTCATCACTCGTTCTCGGCCGTCCAGAACTTTTCCCTTTGCACAAACACCCATTCACTGTAAACTGTTTTTACCAACGTTTAATACACCACCTATCAGGAGGTTTAACACCATACTTCGTTCGAAATGCACGCTGAACAACTGTCGTCGATTCACTTCTGCCGTACTCAATAACACAAAAAGCTTTCTGTTGAGCGGTCGCCATCTTAGCATCAACTGACGCTGACGCCTAGTCAACAGCGCCTCAAGCGAACAAATGTACAACTAAATGAAACTTTATAGCTCCCTTAATTCGCCGACAGATAGTGCTTAGCTCTGCATTTTGTCGTTGCAGAGTTTTAAATTCCTAAAGTTGTGGTATTCTTTTTGAATCACCCTGTATAATACTACCAACAACAGGCGCAACACTGAACTAATTCGAAACGGTAAACAGCAAAGAGACGATGTTCTGCACTCTTAGCGCTTCATTTGTCACAGAAAACAATGTAGCTAACCCTTGCACACTCGCTGTATGCGTAACATAAGGCGCTGTATGCGTAACAGGCCGAGAAAATCCCAAGCAGTTCGCCAGGAAGTCACGAGAGGGTGTTAGATGCATTCAGCGGCCGCCCATTTCCTCTGCAGGCGTGGGGGAAAATGGTAATAACTCCACTTCTAGGGCGAGTAGAACAATAATTCAAAGTTTACATTAAAGAGGAATGTTCCAATTAATTTTCGGTTGAAAAAAAAAATCGTAATTTTTTGGATTTGACCACCTCCGGCTCCCCTTAAGATGGCGGCAGGCCCCGCCCAGTCTGGCTTCAAAACAACGTACAGCGTAAGTGTACAGCACCATGTCCCTTCTTTTTTTACCTCCGTGGTGACCCATTGGAATGACGTCGCTCACCGAAACCGAGGAGCGATATCGAAGGCTCAAGCTGGCCCGAACTCAACGTCTTTTTTAGGATTAAACCTTCGCACTTTCGATAACTTTTTCCGTATTCTAAGACTCGATTTCAGATTAATTCAGCTCTCGGCGTAACATTCAGAGGCGCTGAAACACGAAGACAAGTCACGGAAGAAACGATATTTTATTCGTTACGTGACCAAAATGAGCACAGATGGGGGGTGTTTGGTTGACTTCTTTCATTTATACTACCTATCTGCTGCAATTGTTATTATTATTAAATTATTATTATTAACTGCAAACCACGAGCAAATAAATGTACAATTAATCATTTGATTCTTACAGTACCTAACTTACAGAAACCAGGCGGCAGATGTAGGAGTCGCTGGGCATGAAAGGGAAACAGTGGTTGAGAAGGGAGTGACTAAGGGTAGTAGCCTATAGCCGATGTTATTCAATCTGTACATTCAACAAGAAGTAAAGGAAACCAAAGACAAATTTGGAGTAGGAATTAAAGTGCCGGGAAAAGAAATTAAAACTTTGAGGTCTGCCAGTGATATTGTAAATCTGTTAGACACAGCAAAGGACTTGGAAGATCAGTCGAAGGGAATGGACAGTGTCTTGAAAGGAGGATGCAAGATGAAAATTCACAGAAGCAAAACAGGGATAATGGAATGTAGTCGAATTAAATCAGTCCATGCTAAAGGAATTAGATTAAGAAAAAAGAGACATTTAAATTAGTCGATGGGTTTTGCTATTTGGGCAGCAAAATGATGATAGCCGAAGTAGAGATAATATAAAACACAGGAAATAAATATATAAATATATATTTATGTATATTTTGCAATATAAATGGCAAGGAGAGCATTTCTGAAGAAATTTGTCAACACAGAATTTTCCGAAAATATATGTCTCAGGTATAGCCATGTATGAAAGTGAAACATGGACGATAAACAGTTTAGACAAAAAGATAATAGAATCTCTTTCGAAATGTGGTGCTACAGAAGAACGTTGAAGATTAAATGGGCAGATCACGTAACTAATAAGGAGGTACTGAACAGACCAGGGGAGATAAGAAATTTGTGGCACAACTTGAACAAAAGAAGGAATCGGTTGATAGAACACATTCTCAGACACCAAGGGATCGACAATTTAGTATTGGAAGGAAGTATGGGGGATAAAACTCGTTGTGGGAGACCAAGAGTTGAATATAGTAAGTAGATTCAGAACGATGTAAGTGCAATAGTTATTCCGAGATTACCAGTCTTCGGCCTGAAGACCACAACAACAACAAAATCAAAGTACATTCTTATAGTTACAGTCGGTATTTTGCTTCTGGCCGCAAAAACGAATACTTTTTTCGACTGTTCAGCACCCTAAGACGCTACATATAGCTGTTCGTATGAGAAACACGATTCATTTAAATTCACTTCGCAAGGACGCAGATTTTGCACCTCTGTCGATAGGAGTACTGTATCCTAATCTTACTGGAAAATAGAACTTTTTAAAGCAGAGTGAGAAGTTGGTTGAAATAAGTGGAATTTGTGGTTTGAATACTGACTTGCCTTTCCCAAACCGCAGCGATGGGTTGCTGATCGGTGATAGCATGGAAAGGCCGACAATCTGGTGGATCGCATGTGGTTCGTGCATGCAACATGGCTGCCCGGCTAGTTAACAGTAACGCGTGACAGTATGGCTACCGGCCTATGACTCGCTTGTCTAGTTACTAAACTTGTGTAGTTTTGTTTCGTTTGACCTTGCTTACACTGAATAAGAACTTAACGTAATAATTTCTAGGGTGAACCACCGTGAAAAGTGACATTGAGGCAGGAGCAGACACCTATTCAGAAGGAACAGAAATGTAAGAACACAGATGCCCTCAGATTTTGGAGTGATTAGGATTTTGATGCTTGTGGTGTAGATACAAGAATTCATGGGAAATTAGAATAACAGTCAGGATATCCTCCATCTGATGATTTAAACTTATTTGTGAAACGACTGCATGCATTTGGTTCTTTAAAAGTTATTTACATAAAATTTATCAAAGTCATCAGTGCCGCTACAGACAAAATTTCCAAGAGACACATCGAGATTTCAAAACCATTATGTAATTATAGTTAAACTACAGGACTAATGATTGAAAAAGGCTAATAAAATGATGAATGAATTATAGTACCACACTTGAAAGGTGTACACAAGCCACATCGCGTCAGCGAAAAATACAGGGCTATTACAAATGATTGAAGCGATTTCATAAATTCACTGTAGCTCCATTCATTGACATATGGTCACGACACACTACAGATACGTAGAAAAACTCATAAAGTTTTGTTCGGCTGAAGCCGCTCTTCAGGTTTCTGCCGCCAGAGCGCTCGAGAGCGCAGTGAGACAAAATGGCGACAGGAGCCGAGAAAGCGTATGTCGTGCTTGAAATGCACTCACATCAGTCAGTCATAACCGTGCAACGACACTTCAGGACGAAGTTCAACAAAGATCCACCAACTGCTAACTCCATTCGGCGATGGTATGCGCAGTTTAAAGCTTCTGGATGCCTCTGTAAGGGGAAATCAACGGGTCGGCATGCAGTGAGCGAAGAAACGGTTGAACGCGTGCAGGCAAGTTTCACGCGTAGCCCGCGGAAGTCGACGAATAAAGCGAGCAGGGAGCTAAACGTACCACAGCCGACGGTTTGGAAAATCTTACGGAAAAGGCTAAAGCAGAAGCCTTACCGTTTACAATTGCTACAAGCCCTGACACCCGATGACAAAGTCAAACGCTTTGAATTTTCGGCGCGGTTGCAACAGCTCGTGGAAGAGGATGCGTTCAGTGCTAAACTTGTTTTCAGTGATGAAGCAACACTTTTTCTTAATGGTGAAGTGAACAGACACAATGTGCGAATCTGGGCGGTAGAAAATCCTCACGCATTCGTGCAGCAAATTCGCAATTCACCAAAAGTTAACGTGTTTTGTGCAATCTCACGGTTTAAAGTTTACGGCCCCTTTTTCTTCTGCGAAAAAAACGTTACAGGACACGTGTATCTGGACATGCTGGAAAATTGGCTCATGCCACAACTGGAGACCGAGAGCGCCGACTTCATCTTTCAACAGGATGGTGCTCCACCGCACTTCCATCATGATGTTCGGCATTTCTTAAACAGGAGATTGGAAAACCGATAGATCGGTCGTGGTGGAGATCATGGTCAGCAATTCATGTCATGGCCTCCACGCTCTCCCGACTTAACCCCGTGCGATTTCTTTCTGTGGGGTTATGTGAAAGATTCAGTGTTTAAACCTCCTCTACCAAGAAACGTGCCAGAACTGCGAGCTCGCATCAACGATGCTTTCCAACTCATTGATGGGGACATGCTGCGCCGAGTGTGAGGGGAACTTGATTATCGGCTTGATGTCTGCCGAATCACATATCGAACATTTGTGAATGCCTAAAAAAACTTTTTGAGTTTTTGTATGTGTGTGCAAAGCATTGTGAAAATATCTCAAATAATAAAGTTGTTGTAGAGCTGTGAAATCGCTTCAATCATTTGTAATAACCCTGTATATTCTCGAGCATAACCTACAGTTCCCAACAAAAGCGCTCCAAAATAAGTTTAATGAATTTCGATCCCTATTTTTTATTTTTAGTTATTTCTGGATTCTTCCGTTACTTCTTAGTACTACAATTCTATACTTTTATTTATTTTGATACAGCAACTGCAACCAGTTTGTTTTCCAGACATCTACATCTACGTCATTATTCTGAAATCCACAATTAATTGCCTGGCAGAGGTTTCCTAGAATGACCTTCAAGCTATTTCTCTACCATTCCTCTCTCGAACAGCGCATTGGAAAAACAAACATTTAAATCTTTCCGTGCGAACTCGGATTTCTCTAATTTTATTAGGACGATCATTTCTCCCTATGTAGGTGGGAGTCAACAACTATCGCATTCGGAGAATAATGTTGGTGACTGAAATATCGTGAAAATATGTCGCCGCAAGAAATACGCCTTTGTTTTAATGATTGCCACCGCAACCACGCGTATCATATCCTTGACGGTCTCTCCCGTATTTATTGATAATATAAAACGAGCTGCCCCTTTGAATTTTTCCGATGTCCTCCGTCAATCCTACCTGCTAACAAGGGAACCTCCCCATCGCACCCCCCCTCAGATTTAGTTATAAGTTGGCACAGTGGATAGGTCTTGAAAAACTGAACACAGATCAATCGAGAAAACAGGAAGAAGTTGTGTGGAACTATGCAAAAAATAAAATATACAAACTGAGTAGTCCATGTGCCAGATAGGCAACATGAAGGATAGTATGAGCTCAGGAGCGCCGCGGTCCCGTGGTTAGCGTGAGCAGCTGCGGAATGTTAGGTCCTTGGTTCAAGTCTTCTCTCGGGTGAAAAGTTTTCTTTCTTTATTTTTGCAAAGTTATGATCTGTCCGTTCGTTCATTGACGTCTCTCTTCACTGCAATAAGTTTAGTGTCTGCGTTTTGCGACCGCACCGCAAAACCGTGCGATTAGTCGACGAAAGGACGTGCCTCTACAATGGGAACCGAAAACATTTGATCGCAAGGTCATAGGTCAACCGATTCCTCCACAGGTAAACACGTCTGATATATTCTATACGACACTGGTGACGGCATGTGCGTCACATGACAGGAATATGTTGTCGACCCACCTAACTTGTACACTTGGCGAATGGGTAAAAAGATTCTTCTACCTTGCCCCATTTAGGTTTTCTTGTGGATGTGATAATCACTCCCAAAAAGTGATGAAAACATAAGCGTTTGTCACATAAACAGAAAATAAAAAGTTAAACTTTTCATCCGAGAAAAGGCTTGAACCAATGACCTCTTGTTCCGCAGCTACTCACGCTAACCACGGGACCACGGCACTCCGGCTCTTGTTCTTTCCTTGTTGTTGCCTATCTTGCTCATGGACTACTCAGTTTTTATATTTTGCTTATTTTTTCATAGTTCCACGCAACTTCTTCCTGTTTTCTCGATTGATGTGTGTTCAGTTTTTCAAGGCCTATCCACTGTGCCAACTTATAACTAAATCTGAGGGGGTGCGATGGGGAGGTTCCCTTGTCAGTTTGTATATTTTGCTTATTTTTTTCATAGTTCCACACAACTTCTTCCCGTTTTCTCGATTGATCTATGTTCAGTTTTTCAAGGCCTATCCACTGTGCCAACTTATAACTAAATCTGAGGGGGTGCGATGGGGAGGTTCCCTTGTAAGGATCCCATACCGCGCATCGGTTGGCCTACTCCAGAAGAGGACGCACAAACGTAGTGTAGGCAGTCTGTTTAGTAGATCTGTTGCACCTTTCAAGTCTTCTGGTTTGGGATATAAAGGGACCAAATTACAGGGTCATCAGTGACTTTTTCCTAAACAAGGCTCAGGGTAAAACAACACCCAAATAAAGTTTGTGAAAGTGAAAGGGGGTAAAGGAATGGGGAACCACACAGAAAGAGAAAACGAAAGAAACGAACCAAAAAGGGAGGAAACGTACACCACAAGGAAAAGTAGAGGAAGGTATTAAAAACCCTAGAGCAGATGGTCTGAGCTGGCTGACCGTAAGAATAAAAGAGATGGGCCAGCCACTCTGCAACACATTAAAATTTCCAGCATAGAAGAAAGGCGAGATGAACACACATAGGGAAAAGACGCACAACAAGGCAAACAGAATGCAAAGAAAGGATGACAGAGAGTTAAATCGGAGGGAGGCCTTGGAAAGAACAGACGCCCACCCTTTGATGGTACGATAAAAAACCCTCGCGCATAAAACGTAAAACTAAATCTGCTGTTGAGGCATTGTCGTCCAGCACCATAGTGGAAGGTTCCATCTTAGGAACAAACAAGCCAAACGGAAACTCCGAGTCATGTGGCAAGGGGAAGAGCTGAAACATACAAACAGCCCAAAATACCTGGGAGTAACATTGCACAGAGCACTTACTTTTAAGCAGCACTGTCACAACACTAAAAAAAGGTCTGTGCCAGGAACAACATACTGCGGAAGCTAACAGGTTCATCGTGGGGAGCTCAACCACACGTTTTGCGCACCACGGGTCTGGTGCTGAGTATCTCAGCAGCGGAATACGCGGCGCCAGTTTGGAGGGACTCTGCTCACACTAAGCAAGTTGACGTCGCCGTAAACGAAACTGTACGTATTGCCACAGGATGCCTCAAACCAACTCCCACAGACATCATTTACCCCATCATAGGCATAGCACCACCGCAGACAAGTAGCCGCCGAGATCGAAAGATCAAAACAAAAGAATGATCCTCGACACCCGATGCATAAGCACCGAAAACAACGTGTCCGGCTGAAATCCCGCAGGGGTTTCATTGAAACTACTGAAGAGCTCGCCACCAAGCCCGCCGCAAGGCGGCTATCTCTTTGGGAAGAAATGGTGCCACACTCCACAATGCAACTACTTGAGGAGGGATCTGCAGGATTTCAACTACCTTTTACAACTTGGAGGTCATTAAACCGGCTGCAAATCAAACCTACACTCCTGGAAATTGAAATAAGAACACCGTGAATTCATTGTCCCAGGAAGGGGAAACTTTATTGACACATTCCTGGGGTCAGATACATCACATGATCACACTGACAGAACCACAGGCACATAGACACAGGCAACAGAGCATGCACAATGTCGGCACTAGTACAGTGTATATCCACCTTTCGCAGCAATGCAGGCTGCTATTCTCCCATGGAGACGATCGTAGAGATGCTGGATGTAGTCCTGTGGAACGGCTTGCCATGCAATTTCCACCTGGCGCCTCAGTTGGACCAGCGTTCGTGCTGGACGTGCAGACCGCGTGAGACGACGCTTCATCCAGTCCCAAACATGCTCAATGGGAGACAGATCCGGAGATCTTGCTGGCCAGGGTAGTTGACTTACACCTTCTAGAGCACGTTGGGTGGCACGGGATACATGCGGACGTGTATTGTCCTGTTGGAACAGCAAGTTCCCTTGCCGGTCTAGGAATGGTAGAACGATGGGTTCGATGACGGTTTGGATGTACCGTGCACTATTCAGTGTCCCCTCGACGATCACCAGTGGTGTACGGCCAGTGTAGGAGATCGCTCCCCACACCATGATGCCGGGTGTTGGCCCTGTGTGCCTCGGTCGTATGCAGTCCTGATTGTGGCGCTCACCTGCACGGCGCCAAACACGCATACGACCATCATTGGCACCAAGGCAGAAGCGACTCTCATCGCTGAAGACGACACGTCTCCATTCGTCCCTCCATTCACGCCTGTCGCGACACCACTGGAGGCGGGCTGCACGATGTTGGGGCGTGAGCGGAAGACGGCCTAACGGTGTGCGGGACCGTAGCCCAGCTTCATGGAGACGGTTGCGAATGGTCCTCGCCGATACCCCAGGAGCAACAGTGTCCCTAATTTGCTGGGAAGTGGCGGTGCGGTCCCCTACGGCACTGCGTAGGATCCTACGGTCTTGGCGTGCATCCGTGCGTCGCTGCGGTCCGGTCCCAGGTCGACGGGCACGTGCACCTTCCGCCGACCACTGGCGACAACATCGATGTACTGTGGAGACCTCACGCCACACGTGTTGAGCAATTCGGCGGTACGTCCACCCGGCCTCCCGCATGCCCACTATACGCCCTCGCTCAAAGTCCGTCAACTGCACATACGGTTCACGTCCACGCTGTCGCGGCATGCTACCAGTGTTAAAGACTGCGATGGAGCTCCGTATGCCACGGCAAACTGGCTGACACTGACGGCGGCGGTGCACAAATGCTGCGCAGCTAGCGCCATTCGACGGCCAACACCGCGGTTCCTGGTGTGTCCGCTGTGCCGTGCGTGTGATCATTGCTTGTACAGCCCTCTCGCTAGCGCCATTCGACGGCCAACACCGCGGTTCCTGGTGTGTCCGCTGTGCCGTGCGTGTGATCATTGCTTGTACAGCCCTCTCGCAGTGTCCGGAGCAAGTATGGTGGGTCTGACACACCGGTGTCAATGTGTTCTTTTTTCCATTTCCAGGAGTGTATTTAAATGGGGTTACAATGATAGCGATAGGTGTGAATGCGGAGCAATACAGGACTTGGAGCACCTACTGATCTGTCCAGATATGTCTATAACATGCACTAAAGATGATATTTTGAAAGTCAATGACACAGCAATCTACGTTGCTAATTACTGGGAAGGGAAGATACAATTGGTGCACCCGGACACGGAAGAAGAAGAAAGAAGGTTGAAAGTCCGCCGCAGAGAGGCTAAAATTGAGCAGTGCAACAAGATGTGACTACAGTCATAGGGGAGCCACAGCGACACCGAGGTGGGTCCTCGCGACGGAGGAGGCGACCGTGTGTTAGCCACGTATGGCCAAAGCGGAGCTGGCACAGGAGAATAGATTCCCTGCGAGTGGCTCTCATGGATGACCGCCACACATCTGTTGTTTCTTTGATAACACAGAGTTTATCTGGTGTTCTGAGGGTGCGCGATTCAGTATCCCAGATTGCGAAAACTTTGCGGCGGAAGACCGATTGAAAATCGTTTACTGGTAGCCTGTTTGGCCAGACGGTCAGCAAGTTAGTTCCCCGGTATCCCGATATGTCCTGGGGTCCAAATAAAGCACTGTTCTCGAGGGCATAAAGAGACTCATGGAGGGCCATTACCAAAGGATATCGAGGGAAGCGCTGGTCGAGAGCTTGTAAGCTGCTTCAGGGGTCACTACAGATGACGAATGACTCACCGGCGCAGGAGCGGATATGCATCTGGTTTACTTTCCCCACAACGTTTTCTATGTTATGGAACCAATTTCAGTTGTTTATCATTGTGCGAGGGGCGTGCAGTACGTAATGCAACACCTTTTTTTCCTCAGCCAATTTCGGTCGAAAAAATGCGGAATTTGTTGTGGGACCTCGTGGAATATTCCCGCTCCAGTCCCTATAGTTTCACGAAGTTCAGATAGGTGGCGGCGCAGCCAACAAAATGGCTTCTATAACGAAGGTGCTTTCCAAGCAAAAAGCTATCACTGAGAACGAGATTTTTTCTGCAGCGGAGTGTGCGCTGATATGAAACTTCCTGGCAGATTAAAACTGTGTGCCGGGCCGAGACTCGAACCTAACCAACACAGGCTGTCAATTTTATTCCTTTAATGCGCCATGCATATAAATTACATTTTAGGCCTATTGATGATGGGTCTGTCACATGTAACAAAACTTGTTTCGTACTATGCGGCGCAAGGCACTTGATCCCACATATTCATACAAGGTGACAATTACTGAACTATATGAAATAACGTAAGTTAGTTACAAACTACTGCGTGGACACACTTTATTCAACATGTTTACGTCACTACAGATATTCGGATTTAGGTTATGACATGTTCGATAAGCCTGCCATCATTGGCGATGATGTGCCGCAGGCGAATAGCGAAATTCTTCATGACCTGCTGAAGTGTCGGAACATCTACTAAGGAGACTGCCTAAACTACGGTTGTCTGTCCTCTTTTAGAATACTGCTGCGCAGTGTGGGATCCTTACCAGATTTGACTGACGGAGTACATCGAAAAAGTTCAAAGAAGGGCAGCACCCTTTGTATTATCGCGAAATATGGGGGAGAGTGTCACAGAAATGATACAGGATTCGGGCTGGAAATCATTAAAAGAAGGGCGTTTTTCGTTGCGACGGAATCTTCTCACGAAATTCCAATCACCAACTTTCTCCTCCGAATGCGAAAATATTTTGTTGACAGCGACCTACGTAGGGAGGGCCCGCATCTCGTGGTCGTGCGGTAGCGTTCTCGCTTCCCACGCCCGGGTTCCCGGGTTCGATTCCCGGCGGGGTCAGGGATTTTCTCTGCCTCGTGATGGCTGGGTGTTGTGTGATGTCCTTAGGTTAGTTAGGTTTAAGTAGTTCTAAGTTCTAGGGGACTGATGACCATAGATGTTAAGTCCCATACTGCTCCGAGCCATTTGAACCATTTTGAACGTAGGGAGGAACGACCGCCACAATAAAATGAGGGAAATCAGAGCTCGTACGGAAAGATATAGGTGTTCATTCTTTCCGCGCGCTACACGAGATTGGAATAATAGAGAACTGTGAGGGTGGTTCGATGAACCGTCTGCCAGGCACATAAATGTGATTTGCAGAGTATCCATGCAGACGTAGATGTAGAATGCCAGATATCACTTCTATTTTGTTCGATTACTTTTCGTCAATCACTACGAACTGTGTTTGTGACTTTTCTGACAGGAAATCACGAGTCTAGTCGCATAACCGAGACGATGCCCACAGCAGACCGTCATGACATAGGGGCATCCGTAACAGTGGTTGAAATCACTGCGACCCGTGGCTCTACAGACTCGTATTCCGTTACGCAGGCACCGTCGCTGATGTGAATAGAGATCGATTCGCAAAGCTGGTACAAGTGTGGGGCTGAGCGCTGGAACCCAGCACCGCGGCGAAGGGGACTCGAGGGGCAGTTTCTTATTGCCGAGCGGGGGCGTACGCAAAAAAAAGGACGGCTGCAGAGGGTGTGCGCCCCATTCAAAGCCACGCTGACCTTCCGCAGACCTGGAAGCCCGCCGAGGATGCTGTGCCCAGGGGTGCCCAACGCGCAGAACGGGACTACAACACAGTACTTTAGAAAGCTGGATTGAAAATAACAGTAGCGGAACGACGGTGAGAAGGGACGGACTAAACTACGATTTTCCGATATCAGTGATATCTGTGAATGCTACTTTTCGGTAACTGCGATTCTTAACTGCGACAAATCGCAGTTAAGGATCACACTTAACGAATTCACAACTTGTATCCCTCCGCTCTTGACAATGTTGACTGGAATACACTCTTTCAAATTCTAAAGGTGGCAGGGGTAAAATACAGGCAGCGAAAGGCTATTTACAATTTGTACAGAAACCAGATGGCAGTTATAAGAGTCGAGGTACATGACAGGGAAGCAGTGGTTGGGAAGGGAGTAAGACAGGGTTGTAGCCTCTCCCCGATGTTATTCAATTTATATATTGAGCAAGCAGTAAAGGAAACAAAAGAAAAATTCGGAGTAGGTATTAAAATCCATGGAGAAGAAATAAAAACTTTGAGGTTCGCCGATGACATTGTAATTCTGTCAGAGACAGCAAAGGACTTGGGAGAGCATAATCATCTTGTGGTGCAGTTCTTCTTGTTGTCTCCGTGCTTGCTAAGAAAATGGGATGAGAAGTTCCGCCTTATGCAAGACACCTTTTTTTTCTCTTGTTTCACCCATACATGTTTCAGCACTTTTGTGCTATCATCAGTGGGTTCATTTTTATTTTAACTGTAAATTTGTTGTTATCATATTAACATTTTCCTCGTTTACAACATTATGTAAAAGTTGCATTTATAACTTAATTGGCATTGGCGAAAAATAACATACCTTACATTATATTATTGTCCTCTTATTTTGGTAGCTGTTATGCTACACAATATACAACATGTCATCTGCAAACAGCAAAACATAATTTATTTTCTATTTGCTATGTATTTACGATTGGAAATAAGACTATCATGTTTTCTTTCTGTAACTTACAGTTTTGAGGTTGTGGTATGTTCGCCAACAAAACAGGAAAACATACCACAACCTCAAAACTGTAAGTTACAGAAAGAAAACATGATAGTCTTATTTCCAATCGTAAATACATAGCAAATAGAAAATAAATTATGTTTTGCTGTTTGCAGATGACATGTTGTATATTGTGTAGCATAACAGCTACCAAAATAAGAGCATAATAATATAATGTAAGGTATGTTATTTTTCGCCAATGCCAATTAAGTTATAAATGCAACTTTTACATAATGTTGTAAACGACGAAAATGTTAATATGATAACAACAAATTTACAGTTAAAATAAAAATGAACCCACTGATGATAGCACAAAAGTGCTGAAACATGTATGGGTGAAACAAGAGAAAAAAAAGGTGTCTTGCATAAGGCGGAACTTCTCATCCCATCTTGGGAGAGCAGTTGAACGGAATGGATGGTGTCTTGAAGGGAGGATATAAGATGAACATCAACAAAAGCAAAACGAGGATAATGGAATGTAGTCGAATTAAGTCGGGTGCTGCTGAGGGAATTAGATTAGGAAATGAAACACTTAAAGTAGTAAAGGAGTTTTGCTATTTGGGGAGCAAAATAAATGATGACGGTCGAAGTAGAGACGATATAAAATGTAGATTGTCAATGGCAAGGAAAGCGTTTCTGAAGAAGAGAAATTTGTTAACATCGAGTATAGATTGAAGTATCAGGAAGTCGTTTCTGAAAGTATTTGTATGGAGTGTAGCCATCTATGGGATTGAAACGTGGACGATAATTAGTTTGGACAAGAAGAGAATAGAAGCTTTCGAAATGTGGGGCTACAGAAGAATGCTGAAGATTAGATGGGTAGATCACATAACTAATGAGGAGCTATTGAGTAGAATTGGGGAGAAGAGGAGTTTGTGTCATAACTTGACTAGAAGAAGGGATCGGTTGGTAGGACATGTTCTGAGGCATCGAGGGATCACCAATTTAGTATTGGAGGGCAGCATACTGGGTAAAAAGTCGTAGAGGGAGACCAAGAGATGAATACGCTAAGCAGATTCAGAAGGACGTAGGCTGCAGTAGGTACTGGGAGATGAAGAAGCTTGCACAGGATACAGTAGCATGGAGAGCTGCATCAAACCAGTCTCACTACTGAAAGACAACAACAACAACAACAACGACTGCTACCAGTGTTTGTTCCGCTATCATTTAATCATACAATAAAGGATCCTTCTTGCTATGTATTCGCAAACATTACATCTGTCTATGTTAAGGATCAGTTGCCACTCCCTCCACCAAGTGCCTATCCACTGCAGAGCTTCCTGCATTTCGCTGCAATTTTCTAATGCTGCAACTTCTCTGTATACTACAGCATCATCCGCGAAAAGCCGCATGGAACTTCCGACACTATCTATCACGTTATGTGACAAGCAAATTTTACTTGAACAGTGATCGTCAAACTGCAGCCCACGGGCCGCGTCAAGAATGAGAAGCACAAGGCGTGCGGCACGAAGCAATCCCAGCGCGGTAATCGCTTCCCGTCGTGGCGTCAAAGTTCCCGCTTTGCGGCATTGTTTTAAGTGAACATAAACAACGTGCATTGTGGTTGGTTTCTACCGTGTTCTTGTGTTGTTCTGTGCTTTAGAAAATTGTGATACGTGAAAAATACCATGGAAAAAAGTTCGTTTGCCTATACTCGGTTGGGTTGGGTTGTTTTGGGGGAAGGAGACCAGACAGCGAGGTCATCGGTCTCATCGGATTAGGGAAGGACGGGGAAGGAAGTCGGCCGTGACCTTTGAGAGGAACCGTCCCGGCATTTGCCTGGAGCGATTTAGGGAAATCACGGAAAACCTAAATCAGGATGGCCGGACGCGGGATTGAACCGTCGTCCCCCCGAACGCATAGTCTGTTCATTATAAGAATAAACCTGATGTAAATATACGCCATGTATTCTTCCGCGTTTGCTTGAATCTCATTGGATTTCTTTTCACGTGGAGCGTGAGCAAAGCTGTGACCAGTACAATCATAAGGATGGGTTTTAGCTGTGTTACACGCACATAGACTGAGCGATAATGCGGGACAACAGCTCTACCAACGCATTAAACTTGGACAGCACTGGCCAGCCAGCTGTCCAACCAACCTGCAATGCTGCGAGCAGTAGCAGTTCAGACGTAAAAAGAGACGGGCAAAGAAACACTATAGCTTTGAATGTCATTTAATTTTTTAAAGAGAATGAAATAATATTCGGAGAAACTTCGGCACTACGGCGCGCTTCTTACAACGGAACCTCCCCATCGCACCCCCCTCAGATTTAGTTATATGTTGGCACAGTGGATAGGCCTTGAAAAACTGAACACATTCAAATCGAGAAAACAGGGAGAAGTTGTGTGGAACTATGAAAAAAATAAGCAAAATAGGCAAACTGAGTAGTCTATTCGCAAGATAGGTAACATGGCGTATGTAAGCTCAGGAGCGCCGTGGTCCCGTGGTTAGCGTGAGCAGCTGCGGAACGAGATGTCCTTGGTTCAAGTCTTCCCTCGAGTGAAAAGTTTACCTCCTTTATTTTCGCAAAGTTATGATCTGTCCGTTCGTTCATAAGTTTAGTTTCTGTGTTTTGCGACCGCACCGCAAAACCGTGCGATTAGTAGACGAAAGGACGTGCCTCTCCAATGGAAACCGAAAACATTTGGTCGCAAGGTCATAGGTCAACCGATTCCTCCACAGGAAAACACGTCTGATATATTCTATACGACACTGGCGACGGCATGTGCGTCACATGACAGGAATATGTTGTCGACCCACCTAACTTGTACACTTGGCGAATGTGTACAAAGATTCTTCTACCTTGCCCGATTTAAGTTTTCTTGTGGATGTGATAATCACTCCCAAAAAAGTGATGAAAACATAAGAGTTTGTCACATTAACTGCAACAAATGAATGCAACAGTTTCACAGTCGCACCGTTTTCCTTGTGCTCTGTCTAAAATATGTTTTTAACGTTTTCAAATTTTTTCCTGCATATGTCCAAGCAAATCTGAACATGTCCTGGAATTTTGGAGAGCGAAGTTGATTATATAAAAAATTAAAGTTCTCAATCAAGGGAAAACTTGAACCAAGGACCTCTCGTTCCGCAGCTCCTCTCGCTAACCACGGGACCACGGTGCTCCTGAGTTACACTCTCCTTGATGTTGCCTATCTTGCGCATTGACTATTCAGTTTATATATTTTGCTTATTTTTTTCATAGTTCCACACAACTTCCTGTTTTCTCGATTGATCTGTGTTCAGTTTTTCAAGGCCTATCCACTGTGCCAACTTATAACCAAATCTGAGCGGGGTGCGATGGGGAGGTTCCCTTGTTAGGTAACCAGATGGAAAGCATGAAATGTACTCGCTCTCACGTGGCAAAGTACTCTAATTACAAACAAGAGTGATCAAAATTTTTAACTAAAACATAGGGTAATTTTTCTGAGCGAGTTGTGTGTAATTCGAAAGCATACTGCAGGGATTCCACCGTACTGTTGAATACTGAAGCCACCGAAGATATTAATTACAGTCATTCGTCTGGTACTCAATTGGCTTCATTGAGGATGTCTGGGAAGTAGGGACGAATGTTAACGTGTTATAGAGCATACATAATTTATTGAAAATGTAATGTTTTTTACAAACACATTAATTTGCTTCTCCCATTTATGTACGAAAAATTTTATCCTCTATACGACCCCAGAAGGCCGCGAGCATTCACAAACACCTGGTGGGATGCCGTTAATAACCCTCTTAATTTAATCCTTCAGTTGTGATATTGTCTATGGTTTGTTCACGTACACTTTTGAGTTGATAAAAAATTCACAAGGCGTAAGTTCGCATGATCTGACTGGCCATTCTTGGTTGCCACGCAGAGAGATAATTTTTTGAAGAAACTTTTCATTTAGCAGAGCAGTCGTTTCACGGGATGCGTGGAAAGTCGCACCATCTTCTAGAAATCAAAAATCGTCATTTTCATCAATAAGAGGAAAAAACGAATTAGAAAGCATGTTTCGGTAACGGTCGGCGTTCATCAACATATTCAAAAAAGTAAGAGACAATCACTCCCCTTTCCAGAACCCACGCCACACAGTCGTCCATTGTGGACGCATCTCATCTTCCACAATCACTCGCGGATTTTCGTTACCCCAATTTCTGCTGCTCTGCTTATTGAAGTACCCACTGAGGGGGAAGTGCGCCTCGTATCAGAAAATTATTCTTTTTGTGAAGTTCTCGTTCTACGCTTGCCGAGTCAATACCCACTGCGCCGGCCGAAGTGGCCGTGCGGTTAAAGGCGCTGCAGTCTGGAACCGCAAGACCGCTACGGTCGCAGGTTCGAATCCTGCCTCGGGCATGGATGTTTGTGATGTCCTTAGGTTAGTTAGGTTTAACTATAGTTCAATTCTTTTATCTTGGCGGCTCGCGCATGCCCGCCCAGACGCGGGAGATTGCTGTGTTGCCAGTTGCAAACGACGCACGCGCCAATAGAAGCAGCGCCATAGTATAGTATAGTTCGCAAACTTACGTTTAGGGGGGAGCGCGCAGTTCATGAAGTAAAGCCACCACGGCTTCATTAACCCTTTCGCTGCTACAGAGACGTGCTCCCCGCATTCCGCTCAGTGCGCGATTTTGTCACTGCTTTGACAGTCTTATCATTCGATTCCACAAAAACTATTTGGCCCAAAAATTAGATTTTTACACATCTTCTTGGCCGATACCTTTCCCCCATAAATGACTTAATTTCGGTTCAACGTTCAACACAGTTATTGTGCAGCATTAAATGTAGTAAACCTTTGTACGAAATTTTGAAGAGTTTGCAGAGGTAAAAGTCTATAGCATATACTTTCCGTATGGTCGATTATAGTTGCCACAATGTTGAGAATGAAATGTGGACAAGACAGCTAAATTTCATATAAAATTTAGTGTATAACAATATATCATTTAATTTAAGTACCAGATAGGTGCCGTATGTAATATTGAGAAATATTCCGTCTTTCCCGACTGTAACAAAAGTTTTATTTACACTGAGCACGTTTGGAATTATTTTAAATAAAGAGACAAAGCACTAGAAATTTAAAAAAATTGCATTCAAACGAATATAATTCGTGAAGTAACGCACTTCGATATTGTTTTTAAATAATGAAAATACTACGCTCCGCACAAGGTTTGAACTCATAACCTTTCGCGTAGAAGCCCACCATTTTGTTCTATATTATTCGTTGCTTTTGTTCGAGGCGGACGTCCGATGACGCCCGTCATTTTGTTCGTTTTCGTTCGTTGTATCTGCTCAGGGCCGACGTCGCAAGACACCTGTTTCATTGCGTCCTTGATCCATTAACTCTTTTTTTTTATTACAGAGGGCAGCAAATCCTCTGACCGAACACGCTGAGCTACCGTGCCGGCTATCACCTTAACCGTTACGCTATCGCAACTCGTCTGACTACAGAGCCCCATGAAGACTAACACATTACGCAAAATACTGACAAACACTGTTGGTATGACTATGAATTACTCACGCTTCGTCGAAGTGCAATAGGAAATAAACAATTACCGCTGTTCTTTATTGCGAAAAAGCGGTTCGTGTGATTGATACAAACACACCTTTCCTTGCTATCACCTGAATTAGGAGTCTTATTTCTTGTTTGGTTTAATTAATTAATAGAATATGAAGCAATTGGTATAAAGAATGCTTTTTCCAAACTTTCTATAAAAGAAAGTCTGCTATCAAGTCATTGCTTTTGTTCTATTACTTTATTTATGACTGAACGTTTCTAAAACTGAAGACACTCGTCCGTGCTCTGCACTGCAGTCGAGATCTGGCAACGTCGTTCTCTGTTCATTGGCAGACTGTGTTTTGTGACGTCAGATGTGCAGAACGAACCTAAACTCGGCCGCCAACATAAATGACGCGCACTTTAGTTCTAAGTTCTAGGGGACTAATGACCTCAGCAGTTGAGTCCCATAGTGCTCAGAGCCATTTGAACCATTTTTTCAATACCCACTGCGTAAGTCGATGTGTCTTCCATGATCTGCAGGCTGCAACTCTCGTGTAAGTTGAATCTTGTACGCGTGCATTTTCAGATCTTTTAAAACGATCTCACGCAGCGAACTTGGTGACAAATTTTTTTGGGTTTACGGTCACATTGTCACGCACGACAGCAATGTTTTCTTGTGCTCGAAAAGAATGCGGTCGTCCTGTTTTCTTAACGTTTGAAACACAAACCGTGGTCTCAAGCTTCCGGATCAACTTCCGAACTGATGATTCGGTTGGAGCAGCATTGCGTCCGAATGTCACAGGCAATTAACGAACGCAAAAAATTTTGGAAATTTGTGGTAAGGTCTTATCGGACCAAACTGCTGAGGTTATCGGTCCCTAAGCTTTCTCACTATTTAATCTAACTTAAACTTACACACGCCCATGCCCGAGGGAGGACTCGAACCTCCGACACGGGGAGCCGCGTTACGAACGGCTGCCATGGGAGTTTCACTCTCTTTGTAATTACTTTTTATCACTTGGATACGTTTGCTCAGTTGTCATCTGCTCCGTGACGAAAATAAACATCAAACAACAATGCTCACCCCACAAAAGCCACCGGGCTTCTCATGGGATAGGTCGAAAACATGAAAAAGCCACGGCTGCCAAGTGTCATATGATAAAATAGCGCAAAATTTAGATTCGTCCTTACTGTCTGGACAACCGGTATCATCGTTCCATTTTAAATAACTCCGTACGCGTAGTTCAAAAATGTTCAAATGTATGTGAGATCTTATGGGACTTAACTGCTAAGGTCATCAGTCCCTAAGCTTACACACTACTTAACCTAAATTATCCTAAGGACAAACACACACACACCCATGCCCGAGGGAGGACTTGAACCTCCGCCGGGACCAGTCGCACAGTCCATGACTGCAGCGCCTGAGACCGCTCGGCTAATCCCGCGCGGCGTACACGTAGACTTAGACATTTTAGAGATATGACAACTTCCTTTCATTTTTCCGCAATCGTGTATCAGAAGATAACGAGTCTTTCTACCTGTTTTGCGCAACAGGTTACGTTTGTTTATACCGATTCTGTGCAAGTCATCCTGCATTTCGCTACAGTTTTGTAGTGTTGCGATTTCTCTGTAGACAACCACATAATCTGCAAAAGGATCACAGAACTTCCGTTGTTATTAAAAATGGTTCAAATGGCTTTGAGCACTATGGGACTTAACCTGTCATCAGTCCCCTAGAACGTAAAACTAGTTAAACCTAACTAACCTAAGGACATCACACACATCCATTCCCGAGGCAGGATTCGAACCTGCGACCGTAGCGGTCGCGCGGTTCCAGACTGTAGTGCCTAGAACCGCTCGGACACCGTCGTTATCCACCAGGTCATTTATATAAGGGGTACTTCAAAATGTTTTCATAAGATGCCAGAAGCGATAGATCACGCCAAGCGGACGACTTTAGTTAAGAGACAAAATGTTGGCTGGCACTTTCCGCGTACGCTAGGCGTCGTTTAGCATTCGTCGCTCCCGGAACAACGATATTGTTGCACCCAAATAGCAGGGTCTACTAACTGGGGTAAATGTACCAAATAATGCGCAGTCCCAAAGAGAGCGCAGCTTGTGTTCCTGACATTTGACTAATCTGATCAGCTCGCCAATGACGTAATTGTGTTCAGAGTGGTATCAGAAACACCTCATAGAAGTTGTGCGAGTGTAAGAATCACTTTTCATCCTTATTGATGTAGTTTTCAAACTCTGTTGCATAAGCTATACAGAGAACACACGAGCAATAGCCGGCCGGTGTGGCCGAGCGGTTCTAAGCGCCTCAGTCTGGAACCGCGAGACTGCTACGGCCGCAGGTTCGAATCCTGCCTCGGGCATGGAAGTGTGTGATGTCCTTAGGTTAGGTTTAAGTAGTTCTAACAAGGGAACCTCCCCATCGCACCCCCCTCAGATTTAGTTATATGTTGGCACAGTGGATAGGCCTTGAAAAACTGAACACAGACCAATCGAGAAAACAGGAAGAGGTTGTATGGAACTATGAAAAACATAAGCAAAATATACAAACTGAGTAGTCCATGCGCAAGATAGGCAACATCAATGAAAATGTAAGTTCAGGAGGGTCGTGGTCCCGTGGTTAGCGTGAACAGCTGCGGAACGAGAGGTCCTCGGTTCAAGTCTTCCCTCGAGTGAAAAATTTACTTTCTTTATTTTCGCAAAGTTATGATCTGTCCATTCGTTCATTGACGTCTCTGTTCACTGTTATAATTTTAGTGTCTGTGTTTTGCGACCGCACCGCAAAACCGTGCGATTAGTAGACGAAAGGAAGTGCCTCTCCAATGGGAACCGAAAACATTTGACGCAAGATCATAGGTCAACCGATTCCTCCACAGGGACAGGAATATGTTGTCGACCCACCTAACCTGTATACTTGGCGAATGGGTAAAAAGATTCTTCTACCTTGCCCGATTTAGGTTCTCTTGTGGATGTGATAATCACTCCCAAAAAAGTGATGAAAACATAAGAGTTTGTCACATAAACTGCAACAAATGAATGCAACAGTTTCAAAGTCGCACAGTTTTCCCTGTGACCTGTCAAAACATATGTTTTGTTTCGATGTTTGTTTAGGTGTAGCGTCCCCATACTACGGCGCAGTTACCTGGCATCGGACGGACGGACAGATAATAATTGTCTGAAAATAAAAAATTAAAATTTTTACACGAGGGAAGACTTGAACGAAGGACATCTCGTTCCGCAGCTGCTCACGCTAACCACGGGACGACGGCGCTCCTGAGTTTAGATTATCATTGATGTTGCATATCTTGCACATGGACTACTCAGTTTGTATATTTTGCTTATTTTTTTCATAGTTCCACACAACTTCTTCCTGTTTTCTCGATTGATCTGTGATCAGTTTTTCAAGGCTTATCTTCTGTGTCAACTTATAACTAAATCTGAGGGGGTGCGATGGGGAGGTTTCCTTGTAAGTTCTAGGGGACTGATGACCTCAGAAGTTAAGTCCCATAGTGCTCAGAGCCGTTTGAACGAGCAATAGTCATTTTGAAAAGCTGGCTTGCAATCCACCATACCGCATCCACGTGTTTTGTAAATGTGACGTATGCTGCCATCTGTTGACTTCGTACGAAAGAACGCGCATATAGCGTCCCCAAAGAGAGCGTGCGTTCTCTTTTGCGTTGGTTGATTTGGAGGAGGGGACAACACAGCGAGGTCGTCGGTCCAATCGGATTGCCGAAGGATGAGGATGGAAGCCGCCCGTGCCGTTTCACAGAACCATCCCGGAATTTGCCTGAAGCGATTTAGGGAAATCAGGGGGCGCTAAATCAGGATGGCTGGACGCGGATTTGAACCTTCATCCTCCCGAATGCGTCACCCCACTCGGTCTCTCTATAGTACACAACTGCGAATGTGAACGTCTTGAGTGCGTTATGGTGACCGAAGGACAGGTTTTGTTTCAGGATGATTTCAAATATGAAAGTCGGACAGGAAGCTCAATGAGGCTAGACGACGAATTAAAATGTAGAAAGAAAAAAGAAAAAAGGTTGCCGCTGCTGTTGGTACGAAGGAGTTTGCTTTAAGGAAATGACTGAAAGCTGTGAGTACGGAACATAGATTTTGGCATTTCCAGAGGCTGGATCCAGAGCACTAAGTGTGGGAGATGGTGGCAGAAAGAGTGCTCTTCATTTGAGGGTTATACTGCGTTCATTTGTGACATTTACTAAATGCATACTCCTTTTGACATGTTTTGCGTACTCTTAAGCGCAGGTGAACGAAACAGTGCGCTTTTTTGCAAAGTACAATAAAGGTATTACCTCTCTGCTGCTGTCGTCTTCTGGACGTGTAGAATTTGTGTTAATATTAAACTAAAACGATTTTGTTTTCCTGGTGATAATAAAGAAACTAACCTAACCTAAACTGGCCATGAAGGCCCAACGCTTCCAACCGGCCGCCGTGTCATCCTCAACCGACCAGCATCACTGGATGCGGATATGTAGGGGCATGTGGTCAGCACACCGCTCTCCCGGTCGCTGCTTCTCAATGAAGCTCCCTCAGTTTGCCTCACAAGGGCTGAGTGTACCCCACTTGCGAACAGCCCTCGGCAGATCGGATGGTCATCCATCCGAGTGCTAGCCCAGTCCGACAGCGCTAACTTCTGTAGTCGGATGAGAAGCGGTGTTACCACGGAGGCAAGGCCGTTGGTTTCCTAATGATAAAAACGTAGATATTTACGGTTATTCCTTAAATACGCTCTCTTAGGAATGATTCCCCTACGTGTGTCACCTACTCCAGTAAATCGATAGTGACTTCCAACAAGCAAAGTATTAAAAAATGAGTGTCTCTAAGCGGAAAATGGTATTTTAGAAGTGAATAAGGTACTTCAATTTTGCTAGACCTATCCCCTATCATACGACGCAGATGAGTACATTATGGGCTCCCCAAACGGCCTATACAGGCTGCATAGTGCCTAAGCCCCGCCCTTTCAGGGTCAAATGGTTCAAATGGCTCTGAGCACTATGGGACAACATCTGTGGTCATAAGTCCCCTATAACTTAGAACTACTTAAACCTAAGGACATCACACACATCCATGCCCGAGGCAGGATTCGAACCTGCGACCGTAGCAGTCGCGCGGTTTCTGACTGAGCGCCTAGAACCGCTAGACCACCGCGGCCGGCCTTTCAGGGTCATAACAAATTATATTCGTCGTAATAAAAACAACTGAACCCAGACGTGCAGCCGGCCGAAGTGGCCGTGCGGTTAAAGGCGCTGCAGTCTGAAACCGCAAGACCTCAGCAGTTGAGTCCCATAGTGCTCAGAGCCATTTGAACCAGACGTGCAAGACGGATTGCGATTATTTTTGGCAGGCAGGTAGGTGGTACGTGTCACTTACCGGTTAATCATCGTTGGTGGAATTGCTTGTGAAGAAGTTGAGTGCAGTCGTGCGATTGTGCGTCACTTGTGAGCGGCTCGTATTGTTGAGTTGTTATAGAAAAGGGGCAGTTTGCATTAGAACAGCGAACTGGTATTCTGAAGTGTTACATAAAGACACGCTTCATCTATAAATGTAGTGAAATGTTTCAACGAAATATGCTGGTAGGAAACTCTTCACGCCGGCCGTTGTGACCGAGCGGTTCTAGGCGCTTCAGTCCGGAACCACGCTGCTGCTACAGGTCGCAGGTTCGAATCCTGCCTCGGGCATGGATGTGTGTGATGTCCTTAGGTTAGTTAGGTTTAAGTAGTTCTATGTTCTAGGAGACTGATGTCCTCAGATGTTAAGTCCCATAGAGCTCAGAGCCATTTCAAACATTTTAAACCACTGGAATGAAGCAATGCTTGAACAGTGCCAAATGGCTCTCAGCACTATGGGACTTAACTTCTGAGGTCATCAGTCCCCTAGAACTTAGAACTATTTAAACCTAACTAACATAAGGACATCACACACATCCATGCCCGTGGCGTGATTCGAGTCTGCGACAGTAGCGGTCGCGCGGTTCCAGACTGTAGCGCCTAGAACCGCTCGGCCAAGTGCCAAATATCAAGAGATCTTTGACTTGATCTATGCAGAATTAACAGATGCGGAGAAGCTGTATTCAGTAAAAATCAAATGGTTCTGAGCACTATGGGACTTAACATCTGAGGTCATCAGTCCCCTAGAACTTAGAACTACTGAAACCTAACTAACCTAAGGACATCACACACATCCATGCCTGAGGCAGGATGCGAACCTGCGACCGTAGCGGTCGCGCGGTTCCAGACTGTAGCGCCTAGAACCGCTCGGCCACACCGTCCGGCAGCTGTATTCACTATTCCTACAAGATGGAGCAAGCGCTCGCACATCCAACCACAGTATGGCCAACATCACCAACGTGTTTCCCGAAGACAGACTTGTCAGTAGAGAGCTATGGCCCCCCAAGGTCCCCGGACTTAACATCACGTGATTTTGTGACTTTTACTTACGGAAGTGCGTGCTGACAATCCTCGCACATTGGGCGATCGTAAACCGTACATTAATAGAGAAATTAACATCATCACGTCACGTCGCAAAAACTCTGCCTATGTTTTGATAAATCGCAGAAAGTGCAGTGTCAAGCGAGCATAGGTCACGAAATCTGCCTATTCACTTCGCCAACGACATATGAGAAAGCACCACAATATCAAAACCATGAGAAGTTGTAGATTGTGTAGCAGAATACGAGGGGGGACCCAAAAGAAACCGTACTCCGAGGGGAAGATCAGTTTGGATTCCGTAGAAATGTTGGAACACCTGAGGTAATACTGACCTTACGACTTATCTTAGAAGAAAGATTAAGAAAAGGCAAACCTACGTTTCTAGCATTTGTAGACTTAGAGAAAGCTTTTGACAATGTTAACTGGAATACTCTCTTTCAAATTCTGAAGGTGGCAGGGGTAAAATAAAGGGAGCGAAGGGCTATTTACAATTTGTACAGAAACCAGATGGCAGTTATAAGAGTCGAGGGGCATGAAAGGGAAGCAGTGGCTGGGAAAGGAGTGAGACAGGGTTGTAGCCTCTCCCCGATGTTATTCAATCTGTATATTGAGCAAGCAGTGAAGGAAACAAAAGAAAAATTCGGAGTAGGTATTAAAATTCATGGAGAAGAAGTAAAAACTTTGAGGTTCGCCGATGACATTGTAATTCTGTCAGAGACAGCAAAGGACTTGGAAGAGCAGTTGAACGGAATGGACAGTGTCTTGAAAGGAGGATATAAGATGAACATCAACAAAAGCAAAACGAGGGTAATGGAATGTAGTCAAATTAAATCGGGTGATGCTGAGGGGATTAGATTAGGAAATGAGACACTTAAAGTAGTAAAGGAGTTTTGCTATTTAGGGAGTAAAATAACTGATGATGGTCGAAGTAGAGAGGATATAAAATGTAGACTGGCAATGGCAAGGAAATCGTTTCTGAAGAAGAGAAATTTGTTAACATCGAGTATAGATTTAAGTGTCAGGAAGTCGTTTCTGAAAGTATTTGTATGGAGTGTAGCCATGTATGGAAGTGAAACATGGACGATAACCAGTTTGGACAAGAAGAGAATAGAAGCTTTCGAAATGTGGTGCTACAGAAGAATGCTGAAGATAAGGTGGGTAGATCACGTAACTAATGAGGAGGTATTGAATAGGATTGGGGAGAAGAGAAGTTTGTGGCACAACTTGACTAGAAGGAGGGATCGGTTGGTAGGACATGTTTTGAGGCATCAAGGGCAGCGTGGAGGGTAAAAATCGTAGAGGGAGACCAAGAGATGAATACACTAAGCAGATTCAGAAGGATGTAGGTTGCAGTAGGTACTGGGAGATGAAGAAGCTTGCACAGGATAGAGTAGCATGGAGAGCTGCATCAAACCAGTCTCAGGACTGAAGAGCACAACAACGACAACAACAAGGGCACTGGACAATATCAAACTTGAAGAGTTCCAAACATGCTTCCAACAGTGGGAAACAGACTTGACAAGTGCATCGCATGTAATGGAAATCAGTCTGGAACCGCGCGACCGCTACAGTCGCAGGTTCAAATCCTGCCTCCGGCATGGATGTGTATGATGTCCTTAGGTTAGTTAGGTTCAAGTAGTTCTAAGTTCTAGGGGACTGATGACCTTAGATGTTAAGTCCCATAGTGCTCAGAGCCATTTGAAACATTTTTTTGTAATGGAAAGTATTTTGAAGGTGACTGAAGTAATTTTGTAAAAAGCTTCATCACTAAATTTTTTATGACAACAATCCGGTTTCTTTTGGGTGCCCCCTCTACTTGTCCAGTAGTATCACGTGAGTTAGAAAATAAAAAAGAACCACAGGACAAAAAGTGATGAAACATGTCTGGGTGAAACAAAACAGAAAAAAGGTGCCAGAATGAGATTTTCACTCTGCAGCGGAGTGTGCGCTGATATGAAACTTCCTGGCAGATTAAAACTGTGTGCCCGACCGAGACTCGAACTCGGGACCTTTGCCTTTCGCGGGCAAGTGCTCTACCATCTGAGCTACCGAAGCACGACTCACGCCCGGTACTCACAGGTACTGGCAGAAGTAAAGCTGTGAGTACCGGGCGTGAGTCGTGCTTCGGTATCTCAGATGGTAGAGCACTTGCCCGCGAAAGGCAAAGGTCCCGAGTTCGAGTCTCGGTCGGGCACACAGTTTTAATCTGCCAGGAAGTTTTAGAAAAAAGATGTCTTGCATAAGACGGAATTCTTCTTCCTATTTCGTAGCACGCACGGACATAATAAGAAGAACTGGAACACCGCAAGATGATTATTTTATGAATTTATTTGTAAAAGTATAGACAGTGGAAATTAAAATGTCCTGCGGTGCCCGTCCTGCTCCGAGACGACGCGTCTGGCGTCCCAGCCCCATTAAAGTAGGAACGGGTGAGCGGCACGCGGCGCTTGACATCTCTGCTGGCGCTTGGTGCGCGAGCGGCCGTTAAGCCGCCCTGTGTTAAGCCCCCCTCACACGGAGCAAGATTCGCTGTAAGTTTCCTTGCTGGCTCGCGCGACGGCTACCTCGCGGGCTCCGTCGTCTGCTAGCGGGCTACCTTGCTGGGAACCTTGTATGATTTCCAGAATAGGTCCGGTGCTATTTTTCTTGTAAGGTTCCCTGCGTGCTACCTGCGTTGGCCAATCATGAGACGTTTCATTTGTGACGTCAGACGTGGAAAGCCTGGGCGGGAAGTCTTTGTTGATAGTCGCTTTTCTGCTGTTGTGAGGTGCAGTAGGAAGTTCTTATAAAAATGGTTCAAATGGCTCTGAGCACTATGGGACTTAACATCTGTGGTCATCAGTCACCTAGAACTTAGAACTACTTAAACTGAACTAACCTAAGGACATCACACACATCCATGCCCGAGGCAGGATTCGAACCTGCGACCGTAGCGGTCACGCGGTTCCAGACTGAAGCGCCTAGAACCGCACGGCCACAACGGTCGGCAAGTTCTTATAATTATTAAATAATGGCGCCGCAGTGGTCCAAGGAAGCGATTGGCTCTGAGCACTAAAGGACTTAACATCTGAGGTCATCGGTCCCCTAGAACTTAGAACTACTTAAACCTAACTAACCTAAGGACATCACACACATCCATGCCCGAGGCAGGATTCGAACCTGCGACCGTAGCAGTCACGCGGTTCCGGACTGTAGCGCCTAGAACCGCACGGCCACCGCGGCCGGCCCGAAGCGATTGAAGCATTGATATGTACTTATAGGGAAGAACAGTGTCTGTACGCCGTGAAAAGCGCAAACTATTATAATAAACACTTGCGTGCAGAAGCACTCGAAAGAGTTGCAAGTGCCGTGTGTCTTGTTCGACCATATACGACGAACAAGGAATGCTGTAGCAAAATGCACAAATTACGTACTCCATTTAAAGTGGAGTAAGCCGTAATTGCCTGACGCATCGCCGTGTCTTTCTTCTGAATCAGAGGCGCAACCATACAAAGCAGTTCTTCAAATACCAATACATCCATTCGTATAAAATTTACAAAGGATGTACGATCTTCTATCCTATAAAATAAAGTCGTATATAACAGTCATTATCGGTATATTTATAAAGTCAAACAGTAATTAAATGGTGATACTTTTCAAACAAAAGCAGGTGTTATGCGAACTAACCTCAACTCCCCTGCAGAGTCTTCCACTGGAGTTTATCTATCATCTCCGTAACGCTTTCGCGATTACTAAATGATCCTGTAACGAAGCGCGCTGCTCTCCGTTGGATCTTCTGTATCTCTTCTATCAACCCTATCTGGTACGGATCCCACACTGCTGAGCAGTATTCAAGCAGTGGGCGAACAAGCGTACTGTAACCTACTTCCTTTGTTTTCGGATTGCATTTCCATAGGATTCTTCCAATGAATCTCAGTCTGGCGTCTGCTTTACCGACGATCAACCTTATATGATCATTCCATTTTAAATCACTCCTAATGCGTACTCCCAGATAATTTATGGAATTAACTGCTTCCAGTTGCTGACCTGCTATTTTGTAGTCAAATGATAAGGGAACTATCTTTCTATGTATTCGCAGCACATTACACTTTTCTACATTGAGATTCAATTGCCATTCCCTGCACCATGCGTCTATTCGCTGCAGATCCTCCTGCATTTCAGTACAATTTTCCATTGTTACAACCTCTCGATACACCACAGCTTTATCTGCAAAAAGCCTCAGTGAACTTCCAGCGTTTCTCCTCTTAATACAGTTTTTCGTCAAATCTTTCTTTCTTCTTCTCTCATTAGCATGCATTTCTGCATCGTTTAGTACCAAAATAGCTAATAATGGCAGTTTGCTCTGAACATCTGTACCTGAAGCAGGCATCTTCGTTCGATACAACATGCAGCCGATCGCAACACAACTAGCTGCCGATCTTGCACCGTGGGAGAGCTTCGACATGGAAGATAGCCGGCTCCCTTCCCTGCAAGCCGGCGAGCATGCACGCCATCTCTCAAACTTGCGGCGAACCTTGCTCCGTGTGAGACGGGCTTAAACTGTTCGATACAACATGCAGCCGATCGCAACACAACTAGCTGCCGATCTTGCACCGTGGGAGAGCTTCGACATGGAAGATAGCCGGCTCCCTTCCCTGCAAGCCGGCAGGCATGCACGCCATCTCGCAAACTTGCGGCGAACCTTGCCCGTGTGAGACGGGCTTTACGCTGGCAGGCAGAACCTCGTGGCAGTGCTACCACATGGTACATACCAGGTGCCGGAGCCCCCACTGCAACCCAGTGCCGTAGGGGACTATAGTCCGATCCACGAACGATGGCGGTTCGCGCACCTCGAGGCACAGACGGGGATTGCATTGTTGACGATTCCAAACAGTTGCGGTACGCGCGCGAGCGTGTTTCCCGCTTGAAGAAAGCGTATATCCTGCAAATTACGTCTCACGCTTGCTTCAGCAGAATTTATCACTTAAGCCGTCGGCACACGGACCGTCCATCCGAACGTTGAGCGCTGAGCGTGCCGAGTTTCTGACGTCATAGCGTGGAACAGCACGTTCGGGAGTCCTTCCGATGCACCCGCCATCTCCCTCCAGCACAGCGTTGTGAGGCGCCATATTGCCATTCATTTCAATGCTATACGCATATATGCCGTTTCTGGGCACCAGCAAATTGAGAATCACTCGAAAACCCGTTGTTAACTGTGTGATTCGTTGCAATAAAATTCGTGGCAAAATTATTATTACAATTTGCGTGTTATGAGAGTATACCATTTGAAGGCAACGACACACTGAGGATCCACCAAAAACGCATTGCTCTTGGTACGATTTGTTAGAATTAAATTTCAATTAGTAACATAGCTACGATTGAGGCTTTTAGCAAGTGGCAACGCGGTGGGATTGGCTGAGCGATGTTTGTTGTCAGTTTTGACATGCCGATGGTTCGCGTCTCGCCACGTCTAATTTTTTTCCCTAACGTTCGCGTAATAGGCGATGCTTTATTATTAGTTTAATATAAGTATATACTATAGTATTTGATGTTACCTAAATATAAGTTCACCTTTCTTTGAGAAGCGAGTTTGTTCGATTGGCTTACTGTAAGGGACAGCTTGAGCTACTTGTACAACGATATTTTGCTCCTTTTTCTTTTACGTTTCGTAATTCACAAGTTGCAACAATTATGCTACTGGGTAGGAACAGTGATCAAGTAAGAATGACCTTAGGGTTTTAATAAAACGTGTGAATAGTGAAATAATGCTTATCTTATGTGGAGAACTATTGCAAATTTGTGTCGCACTGGAATTAGATTTTCACTCTGCAGCAGAGTGTGCGCTGATATGAAACTTCCTGGCAGATTAAAACTGTGTGCCGGACCGAGACTCGAACTCGAGACCTTTGCCTTTCGCGGGCAAGTGCTCTACCAACTGAGCTACCCGAGCACGACTCACGCCCCCGTCCTCACAGCTATACTTCTGCCAGTATCTCGTCTCCTACCTTCCAAACTTTACAGAAGCTCTCCTGCGAACCTGGGGGATATTTCCAGAATGAGATTTTCACTCTGCAGCGGAGTGTGCGCTGATATGAAACTTCCTGGCAGATAAAAACTGTGTGCCGGACCGAGACTCGAACTTGGGACCTTCTGTACAACCTCTTTACAAGGTAGGAGACGAGATACTGGCAGAAGTACAGCTGTGAGGACGGAGCGTGAGTAGTGCTCGGGTAGCTCAAGTGGTAGAGCACTTGCTCGCGAAAGGCCAAGATCCCGAGTGCGAGTCTCGGTCCGGCACACAGTTTTAATCTGCCAGGAAGTTTGTGTAGCACTGTTTGTAATAGGACTTTTATAAGCCTGTGTCCTTACTTATTGGACATGGTACAATCCTTTTCGTCTTAAAACATGTACATGGATATCGATGTTTTTATTTGTGTATATTACATATAGAACAACGCGACTAGCGTTTGGTCAGTGGAGGAAATATACGTTTTGATAGAGTTAATGCGGGAATTTTTCGCGCGGCCGTTTAATAAACAGCGTGAATTACGAAGTAGAAACATCCCGCAAATGCCGCCGGAGTGCATTGTGATCGCATATACCACGTCGGGGCCCACGTACCGTATGCACGAGTCGCATCGTTCCCGAGCGTTCAGCAGCACGTTGAACTCAACACGCTCAACGTCGACGTTCGACAGCACGGTCCGTGTGCCGACGGCTTTACCGCCACCACCAGCGATGACAAATCACGACAAATGGAATAGGTATTGACTAAACAACTCGCTACGATCACGTCTAATGCTCGCATCAGCTACGGCATTAACAGCAGATAGCTGACACCGCTACTGAACGCTCAGTGGCTCCCCCACCCTCACCTATCTTGGCCTCACCATTGACCGTCACGTCACCTGGATCCCTCATCTCCACTCCATCCAATCCAAAGCCCACAACCGCCTCCGACTCCTCACTGGCCGGACATGGGGGTTGCACCCCTCTACCATCCTCCACACCTACAGATCCTTAATCCGTCCCATCCTCTGTTATGCCAGTCCCACCTGGATATCCGCACCCCCTAAATTCTGTAAGTCCCTCCAGATCCTCGAGCTTCATGTACTCCGCCTCGCCTTTCGTATACGCCTCCTGTCCCCCACGCGGATCCTCTATGACCTGATTCCTTTCCCCCGTCTGCTCCTATTCCTCGAAGATATCCACATACTCTACATCTCCCGCCGCCTTGATCCCCCTCACCCTCTGGTTGCTCCTCTCCTCTCCCATACCTGCCCCCTGCCACCTCTTCACTGTTGTGTCCCCCCTGCCCTCCATCTCTACACCCTACATCTCCTTTCCCAAGGCGGCTTCCATCAACTCCCCCTCCCGGATGATGCCCCCTCTCCCTCCAGTTATCCCTCCTATCAACTCTCATCCTCACCCCCTCCTTTCCTCCGTCCTTTTCCTGGGCTCCCTCTCCCCGGCTTCCATCCTCTTTTTTCCCCACCTACCCTCTCTCTGCCCCCCTTCTCTCCCCCGAGTCCTTTTGTATTTCCCTCCTCTCACGTCTGCCCTGCCCCTCCCCCCCCCCTTATGGGTCCTCTCCCTCCTTTGGTTCCCCCCCCTTTCGTTTTTACTCTCCTCTCTTCTTGTTTTTCCCCCTCATCTGTCCAGGTCCACCCCCCCCATCTGCCCTAGGCTATGGTGTGTCCTTTTTGTGCCGATATTTTAGTGCAGTGTTTACAGTGAGTGTTCAGTGTTGTGTGTCTTTTCCAAAGTTTCTGTTCGCAAGAGATATGAAATCACACCCAGCGAATGATGTCCGTTTGCAGGGACATCATTCGCTGGGTGTGATTTCATATCTCTTGCGAACAGAAACCAGACTGTCGCCATGTTTTTTAATTGTCTGTCTACTATGTTACCTATCTGCTTCCTGTGTATTTTATTCGCTTTGCCAACCCTTTGCTTTATGTTTTAACTTTCCACAATTTTCCGCCGTTTCACAATTTAAGTCACCGTTTTATCGCCTGCTTTTATTGTTTCTTAACTTCTTCTTATGTTTTAAAGAGTCTGTAGGCTGCAGAGCAGCGTAATAAGCTGCTGCCAGCCCGCCACCTTGGGGGGGGGGGGGGGAATCGAAATTCAATTAAAAAAAAAAAAAAACGCTCAGTGGCTTTCAGAGAACGCGTGACGTAGGTACGCATGACAAGCCTAAACTCGATCGCCATCGTTCGCAACTTCAAGTATAATATGTGAATGACTGTCATTTTTTTTACACACATCAAAAAAGTTCTGTATCACCCCGGTTCCCAGAACTCCTCAATATAGACATTGACTGTGCATATTTTATCACAGACACAGTCCCTTTGACTGTTCAGAGATGTCACTAAACCCGCCCAAAGATGTAAACAACCATGCATGAGTGAACCGTGTCGTTTGCCGCGGTTCCTGTTTTTCCCTCGGTTTACTCCTGTTTGGAGTTTCCGCGCTTTCCTAGAGGGCGTTGCGTAGCCTCCGCGAGCGCGCTGTTAGCGCTCCCGGTGGAAGGAGGCGCTGTGTGCCGTGCCTAGGGCGTACGAGGAGTCGAGTGTTTGGTCCTGGACGACCGTTCTGCAGTGGGACGCTCGGTCCCTCTGTGCTAAGTCTGGATGCGCCCAAAACCCGGGGCGTGAGGACACAAGAGGCCGAAAATCTGTGGACAACGTTTGGTTTCAGTTCATGGGCTGGGGAAGCTATGAACTCCGTCTGCAGCTGCCAATAACCTCCGGTAGGGGGTGTCGTCACTGAAAGTGAAATTTTTCATCTAGTTAGTGCAACGGTCGTCGTCTGGCGGGGTCAATCTCCCGGTGTTGTGGGAGCTATTAATAACTGTGTGGCAACGTTTATCTGTTTTGAGTTTGTGATCGGAAATTGTCTTGCGTGTGTATTTCTGCCCCCTTACATGATCGTGCATCTGAACGCCACGCTGACTTAAGGCGCGCGTCATAAAGAAAAGGAAAAAAAAAATTTGTTTTGATTTTTGCTCTGGACCTTCTGCAATGCAAGTCGTTGTTTACCCATGGACGGCGTAGGTCACTGTTTCGATAAGCACGTTGTAAAACATTTAAATAACCTTGTACCGTCCGGCGGAGAGAAACAGAGTGAGGTCGCAGGTTCGAATCCTTCCTGGGGCATGGATGTGTGTATGTCCCTGGGTTGGTTAGGTTTCAGTAGTTCTAAGTTCTAGGGGACTGATGACCTCAGAAGGTAAGTCACACAGTGCTCAGAGTTATTTGAACTATTTTTGAAAGAGTGAACTGTAGCCAGTTAATTTTATGGATGTCTGAAACGAGAGATTATGTTAATGTTCGCTAATATCTGTTGTGTTTTAGTACGTAGGCATATTTAACTTTAGTCACTGTCATTGTGTACACAGTCTTGTGTTAAGGAGTTTGGTCCCCGTGGCATTTAAGTGCTCTATTTAGTTATATTTAAGTTAGTGCTAGGGTTTCTATTTGGTATTCCTCCTAGCCACGACTGATGTCGGTTGCTCGGTCTGTCTGAAATGTTGGGCCTATTGGGTAGAGACCGTTGTTGACTTGCGCTCCTCAGTCTCGAATTCCCGTATTGATACTACGGCGGTACTTCTGCCGTAATCTCATTTGCACAAGTTATCAATTCTTGTGAGCACAAATAAAGCTATGTTTGCCTCTGTAATTTTCGTCCGCTGGCCAGCAAGCTTTAGGGTAATAATTAAAAAATCGCCAGCTGGTCTTCGTCCAACTTAGTGACTCTGTTAGATGAGTTCCCTTTCCAGTTCGGGTAAATGTTTCCTCCTCCTGGTGGAGCCATCCTCTGCCCTGAGCCACGCTGGGGTAAGATTTGCCCGAGTGTCTATTGCTGCTCGATGTTCCAGGAGAATGAAGTAAGAGGTTAATTATCTACTCCACCGTTACGTCCAAGAAAGGCGAATTAGAGTAGTTCTGGATAACCTAAGGATTGTACACTATTAAGATAGTTTTAGGTTTGGTGAAATTGTTGTTTGGTAAAATTTAGCTTTCTGTGTCGGTAGTCCGGCGCATTCGACGATCCAACATTGTTATCGAACTGAAAGACTTGGTTTTGATGTATTTGCTGAGACGCGACTTAATTATTTCCTATTGATGTTAATAGCTTTAGATGAATTTTCTTTAATCTGTGGTTATAATTCTTAATGACTGATCGTCCTTAACGGTGTAACACTTAAAGTACGTCTGATTGACCCATATGTTACCTACCGACTTCATTCAGAGACTGAAAGGGTGATCCTTGCTCTAGTTCTATGAGACTTTATTAACCGTTGATCGTTATCATTTATGGTCTTAAATATAAGTTGTTTAAAGGAGTAATCATAGATTCCTATTGTTTATTAAGTAATTCTTAAGTTATATACCAAATATTACGAGTGCAAATATTCTCTCATTGTTACACTTGCGTGTTCTGTGGTTTCAACTGAACGGTGTGACAATAAATGCAAAACCTAAAGTGAAGCGTTGGGGCGAATTAATCCTCTCCCTTATCATTACCTTTAAATATAGCTAATTGTTTGTCGCTTGTTATTGAAATTGGTTGGGAGAATAGTTTATTGACTGACCCTGTAGATAGAGTAAATCAATGAGCAGCACCTACTAGACGGAGGGGGTCCGAAAGCCGATCAGTTCCAGTCGTTCCAACACGAAGGAGGTACACGGCTCGTGTTGTCTGTACTTCAACCCGGGTTCCCGGGTTCGATTCCCGGCGGGATCAGGGATTTTCTCTGCCTCGTGATGACTGGGTGCTGTGTGATGTCCTTAGGTTAGTTAGGTTTAAGTAGTTCTAAGTTCTAGAGGACTGATGACCATAGATGTTAAGTCCCATAGTGCTCAGAGCCATTTGAACCATTTTTTTGTACTTCAACCATGCCTAGACGGTCAATACCGCGCGGTCTCAGGCGCTGCAGTCACGGACTATGCGGCTGGTCCCGGCAGAGGTTCGAGTAGCAGTTAAGTCCCATAAGATTTCACAAACATTTGAACATTTTTTTTTTCAATACCGCGGTTCGATCGCGCCCGCATTGTTACTTTGTGCTAGGAAGGGCTCTCAATAAGTGTCCAGGCGTCTCGGAGTGAACCAAAGCGATGTTGTTCGGACATGAGGCAGAAAGAGAGAGACAGGAACTGTCGATGAGATGCTTCGCTCAGGCCGCCCGTGGGCTACTACTGCAGTGGATGACCGCTACCTACGGATTATGGCTTGGAGGAACCCTGAGAGCAACGCCACCATGTTGAATAATGCTTTTCGTGCAGCCACACGACGTCGTGTTACGACTCTAACTGTGCGCAATAGGCTGCACGATGCGCACAACTTCACTCCCAACGTTCATGGCGAAACCAATCTTTGCAACCAAGACACCGTGCAGCGTGGTACAGATGGGCCCAACAACATGCCGAATGCATCGCTCAGGGTTTGCGTCACGTTCTCTTCACCGATGAGTGTCGCGTATGCCTTCAACCAGACAATCGTCGGAGACGTGTTTGGCGGCAACCCGGTCAGGCTGAACACCTTAGACACACTGTCCAGCGAGTGCAGCAAGGTGGAGGTTCCCTGCTGTTTTGGGGTGGCATTATGTGGGGCCGACGAACGCCGCTGGTGGTCACGGAGGGCGCCGTAACGGCTGTACGATACGTGAATGCCATCTTCCGACCGAAAGTGAAACCATATCGGCAGCATATTGGCGAGGCAGTCGTCTTCATGGACGACAATTCGCGCCCCCGTCGTGCGCATCTTGTGAATGACTTCCTTCAGGATAACGACATCGCTCGACTACAGTGGCCAGCATGTTCTCCAGACATGAACCTTATTGAACATGCCTGGAATACACTCCTGGAAATGGAAAGAAGAACACATTGACACCGGTGTGTCAGACCCACCATACTTGCTTCGGACACTGCGAGAGGGCTGTACAAGCAATGATCACACGCACGGCACAGCGGACACACCAGGAACCGCGGTGTTGGCCGTCGAATGGCGCTACCTGCGCAGCATTTGTGCACCGCCGCCGTCAGTGTCAGCCAGTTTGCCGTGGCATACGGAGCTCCATCGCAGTCTTTAACACTGGTAGCATGCCGCGACAGCGTGGACGTGAACCGTATGTGCAGTTGACGGACTTTGAGCGAGGGCGTATAGTGGGCATGCGGGAGGCCGGGTGGACGTACCGCCGAATTGCTCAACACGTGGGGCGTGAGGTCTCCACAGTACATCGATGTTGTCGCCAGTGGTCGGCGGAAGGTGCACGTGCCCGTCGACCTGGGACCGGACCGCAGCGACGCACGGATGCACGCCAAGACCGTAGGATCCTACGCAGTGCCGTAGGGGACCGCACCGCCACTTCCCAGCAAATTAGGGACACTGTTGCTCCTGGGGTATCGGCGAGGACCATTCGCAACCGTCTTCACGAAGCTGGGCTACGGTCCCGCACACCGTTAGGCCGTCTTCCGCTCACGCCCCAACATCGTACAGCCCGCCTCCAGTGGTGTCGCGACAGGCGTGAATGGAGGGACGAATGGAGACGTGTCGTCTTCAGCGATGAGAGTCGCTTCTGCCTTGGTGCCAATGATGGTCGTATGCGTGTTTGGCGCCGTGCAGGTGAGCGCCACAATCAGGACTGCATACGACCGTGGCACACATGGCCAACACCCGGCATCATGGTGTGGGGAGCGATCTCCTACACTGGCCGTACACCACTGGTGATCGTCGAGGGGACACTGAATAGTGCACGGTACATCCAAACCGTCATCGAACCCATCGTTCTACCATTCCTAGACCGGCAAGGGAACTTGCTGTTCCAACAGGACAATGCACGTCCGCATGTATCCCGTGCCACCCAACGTGCTCTAGAAGGTATAAGTCAACTACCCTGGCCAGCAAGATCTCCGGATCTGTCCCCCATTGAGCATGTTTGGGACTGGATGAAGCGTCGTCTCACGCGGTCTGCACGTCCAGCACGAACGCTGGTCCAACTGAGGCGCCAGGTGGAAATGGCATGGCAAGCCGTTCCACAGGACTACATCCAGCATCTCTACGATCGTCTCCATGGGAGAATAGCAGCCTGCATTGCTGCGAAAGGTGGATATACACTGTACTAGTGCCGACATTGTGCATGCTCTGTTGCATGTGTCTATGTGCCTGTGGTTCTGTCAGTGTGATCATGTGATGTATCTGACCCCAGGAATGTGTCAATAAAGTTTCCCCTTCCTGGGACAATGAATTCACGGTGTTCTTATTTCAATTTCCAGGAGTGTAGATTCAAACCGGCTGTTTATGGACGACGTGACCCACCAACCTCTCAGAGGGATTTACGGGGAATCGCCGTTGTGGAGTGGCACAATCTGGAGCAACAGTGCCTCGATGAACTCGTGGATAGTATGCCACGACAAATACAGGCATGCATCAATGCAAGAGGACGTGCTGCTGAATATTAGAGGTACCGGTGTGTACAGCAAACTGGACCACCACCTCTGAAGGTCTCGCTGAATGGTGGTACAACATGCAATGTGTGGCTTTCGTGAGCAATGAAAAGGGCGGAAATGATGTATATGTTCTCTGTATTCCAATTTTCTGTATAGATTCCTTAACTCTCGGAACCGAGGTGATGCAAAACTTCTTTTGATGTGTGTATCTTAAGAAATTCTCCGTAGTTTTGTGAACACCAAAAAGTTTACTTCGAGGAAAGAGAGCCCTAAATTAGAGGAATTTAAAAGTAGCTGCATATATGACGTCGTCTCCACCTGAAGCAGATAGCTCTGTTAAAAATCAGAATTTGGTTCAAAAATGGTTCAAAAATGGTTCAAATGGCTCTGAGCACTATGGGGCTTAACATCTGAGGTCATCAGTCCCCTAAAACTTAGAACTACGTAAACCTAACTAACCTAAGGACATCACACACATCCATGCCCGAGGCAGGATTCGAACCTGCGACCGTAGCGGTCTCGCGGTTCCAGACTGAAGCGCCTACAACCGCTCAGCCACACCGGCCGGCTAGAATTTTGTTCTCTCACTTGTTTGTCTTTATGACTTTTTAGTCTCTAATGTCGCAGTAACACAACATTATTATGGAAGAACATGGTAGGAGTCAAAATGCAAATGAGAGTTTTTACAACTGCACACGGGAACGGATACCAAAACCTGATGTGGTTTTTTTTTTGTCATCAGTCTACTGACAGGTTTGATGCGGCCCGCCACGAATTCCTTTCCTGTGCTAACGTCTTCATCTCAGAGTAGCACTTGCAACCTACATCCTCAATTATTTGCTTGACGTATTCCAATCTCTGTCTTCCTCTACAGTTTTTGCCCTCTACAGCTCCCTCTAGTACCATGGAAGTCATTCCCTCATGTCTTAGCAGATGTCCTATCATCCTGTCCCTTCTCCTTATCAGTGTTTTCCACATATTCCTGTCCTCTCCGATTCTGCGTAGAACCTCCTCATTCCTTACTAAACACTTTGGGAATAGGTGTGCTGGATTTTCTGCTATGTTTCATCGCTGGCGCAGTGTCAAGGTTTAAGTCTACAGGAATTGATAGGAATGCCTTGTGACTAAATATGCAAAGAACTTTAATTGCCATTGACCGCAGGAGATTCTTCCAAGGAAAGAAATCGGTTTTGGAAGCCACCAAAGGAGCAAGAACAAGAAGAAGTATTCTGAAAAAGAAAAGAGAGGGAGAACAACACCATAAACAAGATAAATATGAATCTGGAATGCATTAGTGAATGCAGGGTACGTAGAAAAACAAGCTTTAACTGGAACTTCCCAGAAGTTCAATTTTTTGCTGTTCTGGTACACTATGATGAAAAACTGTTAAGAGACAAGAGGCCTTACATTTTTTGTACTGTCCTAAAACATATTTCACTAAAAAAACCGACTATTCTTATGACGTAATTTTGAAAATTAAACATTTTTAAAGTAAAAACTATGGGTTAATTACCGAAATTTTTGATAATCATTATTTTTAAAAGGTTTGTACAATAACTAATGGCAGCGATATTTTTTAAAAAAAACTTGATTTAAAGAAATATTGTAAAGAACTTCGAGAAAAATCTCGCTACTACTTTATTTTTTATTTCGAGAGATATGTGCCTATGCTGTAGATAAATAATTAACATGCTTTTTTTCACTTGCAACACAAAACACAATTCCGAAAAAAATGTGTGCCCGAAAACTGTGGTTCGTCCACTACATTGTATCCGAAAGATCTCTAAAAGATACGGGTTTACAACTCTTTGAGCTACGCTTTTAAGAAAACTCGCAAATTTGTCTAAGATTTTCCCTTGTGTTCACGAACCAGTTCCCTTAAGCCGCGTGCATACTAAGACAACGAACGACAGCAAACCACTTCTTGGGCCTATATTTGCTTAGCGTGTACGTGCGGCAAATCGCAACCAAAGAAGCTGTTGGCCTGGGTTGTGGTTCGGGCTGCTGGTGGTAACATCAAAGCGTTGGCGGTGTTGGCCTTGGGGCGCTCGAAGCCGGGACGAGTGTTCGTTGCTTCAGTAGTGATTTGCTGGATCTCTAGAACGAGTGTGTCTGTAGGTTTCTCAGAACAGCCACAAGGCACACTTAGTATGTCCTATTGACCGGTTTCGCTCTTTAATTTAACAAGAGCATCGTCAGAGTCTTTGGAATGTAAAGTTTACTGTAGTTGGCTGTTGCAGAGGAAAACTGGTTAATAAAACATACTGACAAAGAGAGGTCCCCAGTGATGGGATTGAATTTTTGCAATCACCGATGGTGATATGTCAGGATCCCAGGTAACACGTCCTGAAGCCATTCATGAATGCCTGGTGGGTCCTCGTTTACGAGCACAGGACGAAAAATAAAACTTAGCCTGCTACGCTAGAGCATTATAATGAACGCCATTTTTCCGATTCTTGTTGTAGCGTAATGGATAGCATATTAGACTTGTAAACGGCTGGTAGTGGGTTCGAGTCCTGCTACATTTCTTCAGGTTGTTTTCAAATTTTTATCGACGTGACACCCATTATTAGTTTTCCTCCGTTATTTGGTTCAAATGTGATTTTCTTAAAATTTCTAATCCTTTGCTACGTCATTTTAACCACCGTATTACCTTTTTAATTTGTTTTCATTGCTCCACTGGGCTCAAAATCATTGGTGGATTTGCAGTTGCCCATGACAAATTGGTTCCTTTTTTAGTTTCTTGTTTTGCGTTTTCCTCTTGCATTTGTTCTATCTGTGTGTGTGTGCGCGGCATTTAAAATGTGCGACAACCCAATTTCATCAGCCAGCAAATGTCACGATGAAACAAGGGTGGTATTTGACGAAAAAATGACGAGAAATTTCACGAATGCCTTACTCTATGCATTATTCATTTACGAGGAGCGATTTCTTCTTTCTGAAAACCCTGATGTTATAAATGCAAACGCCATAGCGATAGGCGAACGAATCACAGAGGAAGCGATTATTGTTCAGAACGAGGACCTCATTTTAAACAGAGACGCTCATGAAGAGGGATTTTATGATGAGGTAACTCTTTCCATGCTACTATCTGTTAATTTTCGATATTTTTCGTCCGCTATTAACATGAAAAATTTGTTCTTTGCAATGTTTGCTCGACGATGAACACCGACATCCATTCCATTAAAATACAAAACAAAAAAGGTTGCCTTCGCCGAAGCCTATCCCAATTACTCACTGAAAAGTATACAACAAAGTGGTTTCTCTAGTTTGCGCAGAAAAGAATACTTGAGGAAATGGAAACATGGTGTAAAACGTAGAGGAACTAAATTCCGTACGCTGTGTCTAATTGATACGGAAACATTTGAAAAATTTAAGGATACTTGGATGTGACACGAACAACTGACAATGTGTACAGCCGGCCGCGGTGGTCTAGCGGTTCTGGCGCTGCAGTCCGGAACCGCGGGACTGCTGCGGTCGCAGGTTCGAATCCTGCCTCGGGCATGGGTGTGTGTGATGTCCTTAGGTTAGTTAGGTTTAAGTAGTTCTAAGTTCTAGGGGACTTATGACCTACGATGTTGAGTCCCATAGTGCTCAGAGCCACAATGTGTACACTTCAACAATGGGCGATCGCTATCGCCGTTCCGCACCTATCGAAAAACTTTTAATTCTTTTCAAGTGGGAAAGGGCAAACAATTTAAAAATAAAACAGGGAATAAGTTAGAGAAGAGTGACTAAATTCGCTAGTGAAAATGACACATGAAGAAACATTAGAATTACAGTCCAGACCTTGTCACTGATACGGATCAAATGGGTTGCAATTACAAATTAACATATCATCGATCACTGGAGTTTCAGGGATCAAAGACAGTATAGGTGCAAAAGAAAACTTTGGCGAAAGCAACACATTCACATGCAGCACAAAATTCTTCGACATTCACTGGTGAATCGCTACCATGCGGGTTCTTATGTAGGCACGAAGTCGGAAATAAATTCGAACCTAGGGTTTCTAAAGAAATTGAACGTTTGGAGTTAGAATAGGGAATGTGGTCATCACCTGCACAAAATTAGGAAAATTAACGAAAGAACTGTACAGGCTATATGTGCAGTCTGTAATGAAACCACGCGTCAAAGAATTACAAAAAGGTACGGCCAAACTTTCAGGAAACATTCCTCACACACAAAGAAAGAAAATATGTTATGTGGACATGTGTCCGGAAACGCTTACTTTCCATGTTAGAGCTCATTTTATTACTTCTCTTCAAATCACATTAATCATGGAATGGGAACACACAGCAACAGAACGTACCAGCGTGACTTCCAACACTTTGTTACAGGAAATGTTCAAAATGTCCTCCGTTAGCGAGGATACGTGCATCTACCCTCCGTCGCACGGAATCCCTGATGCGCTGATGCAGCCCTGGAGAATGGCGTATTGTATCACAGCCGTCCACAATACGAGCACGAAGCCTCTCTACATTTGGTACCGGGGCTGCGTAGACAAGAGCTTTCAAATGCCCCCATAAATGAAAGTCGAGAGAGTTGAGGTCAGGAGAGCGTGGAGGCCACGGAATTGGTCCGCCTCTACCAATCCGTCGGTCGCCGAATCTGTTGTTGAGAAGCGTACGAACACTTCGACTGAAATGTGCAGGAGCTCCATCGTGCATGAACCACATGTTGTGTCGTATTTGTAAAGGCACATGTTCTAGCAACACAGGTAGAGTATCCCGTATGAAATCGTGATAACGTGCTCCACTGGGCGTAGGTGGAAGAACGTGGGGCCCAATCGAGACATCACCAACAATGCCTGCCCAAGCGTTCACAGAAAATCTGTGTTGATGACGTGATTGCACAATTGCGTGCGGATTCTCGTCAGCCCACACATGTTGACTGTGAAAATTTACAATTTGATCACGTTGGAATGAAGCCTCATCCGTAAAGACAACATTTGCACTGAAATGAGGATTGACTCATTGTCGGATGAACCATTCGCAGAAGTGTACCCGTGGATCCCAATGAGCTGCTGATAGTGCCTGCACACGCTGTACATGGTGCGGAAACAACTGGTTCTCCCGTAGCACTCTCCATACAGTGATGTGGTCAACGTTACCTTGTACAGCAGCAACTTCTCTGGCGCTGACATTAGGGTTATCGTCAACTGCACGAAGAATTGCCTCGTCCATTGCAGGTGTCCTCGTCGTTCTAGGTCTTCCCCAGTCGCGAGTCACAGGCTGGAATGTTTCGTGCTCCCTAAGACGCCGATCAATTGCTTCGAACGTCTTCCTGTCGGGACACCTTCTTTCTGGAAATCTGTCTCGATACAAACGTACCGCGCCACGGCTACTGCCCCGTGCGAATCCATACATCAAATGGGCATCTGCCAACTCCGCATTTGTAAACATTGCACTGACTGCAAAACCACGTTCGTGATGAACACTAACCTGTTGATGCTACGTACTGATGTGTCGCATGTCAACACAAGCACCGAAGTCAACATTACCTTCCTTCAATTGGGCCAACTTGCGGTGAATCGAGGAAGTACAGTACATACTGACGAAACTAAAATGAGCTCTAACATGGAAATTAAGCGTTTCCGGACACATGTCCACATAACATATTTTCTTTCTTTGTGTGTGAGGAATGTTTCCTGAAAGTTTGGCCATACCTTTTTGTAACACCCTGTATATATACTTGTTGATTTATGGAGTAGTTACATTATACGGCGACATCTTTGTGAACAGCGCTTTTTAAGCTGCATGTACTGTGAAAATTATTGGTCCCAAGTATTCTCTCTGTGTTAGCCACGTGACGTATATTTTTATCGTCAGGTGACATATTTTTTAAAAAAAGCTTCAGAGCGCACCTGAATTACTTCAAGATAAAGGCGAAATTGCTTAAGGTGAAGACGTAATCAAAATACTTGTAAATTTTCACTGGATCCTCTGTGCACCATCCTTTCGAAAAATGTTAAGGTATGCCTGGTATGGATCCAAGTTGGGTGATTAAAAGACATTTTTCGTAACGTCAATAATTTTTCGAACTTGATGGAGAAACAATGTTAATGTAGAAGGGTAGCATTTATATTTTGTCCATGGAGCGAAAACACTTTGTATTGTAGATGTTTGTATGACGGTTACACCAAAAAATGTGCATCTCGGAATGAAAAAGAAATTTCTGTGATTGTCGCACAACCAATATGAATACCACGATTTCGTTCTTGATGCCTAGTCGCTTAATCCCTATTTTTAAACTGTTAAATATTACAATTTAAAAATAAAAAATACTTAAAACCAGATGGACAACGATTCCAAATGAAAACAAAAAGAATGACAGGAAGACAATATAACAAATAAGAAGGTTAATACGATTGTTAAAATGACATGGCAAAGAATCAGAAGGTTCAAAAACATTAAATTTGAACCTAATAACAAAAGAATAATAATGGTGGAAAAGACTTACAGCAATGTCAATAATTTGGGCCTACCACCTTCTGCCGGCCGGCGTGGCCGTGCGGTTCTAGGCGCTACAGTCTTGAGCCGAGCGACCGCTACGGTCGCAGGTTCGAATCCTGCCTCGGGCATGAATGTGTGTGATGTCCTTATGTTAGATGTAAGTAGTTCTAAGCTCTAGGCGACTGATGACCTCAGAAGTCAAGTCCCATAGTGCTCAGAGCCATTTGAACCATTTTTTTACCACCTTCTCTACCTTCTGGTGAGCAAGATGTATGAGACAGGCGAAATACCCACAGACTTCAAGAAGAATATAATAATTTCAATCCCAAAGAAAGCAGGTGTTGACAGATGTGAAAATTACCGAACTATCAGTTTAATATGTCACAGCTGCAAAATACTAACGCGAATTCTTTACAGACGAATGGAAAAACTGGTAGAAGCGGACCTCGGGGAAGATCAGTTCTGTAGAAATTTTGGAACACGTGAGGCAATACTAACCTTACGACTTATCTTAGAAGAAAGATTAAGAAAAGGCAAACCTACGTTTCTAGCATTTGTAGACTTAGAGAAAGCTTTTGTCAACGTTAACTGGAATACTCTCTTTCAAATTCTGAAGGTGGCAGGGGTGAAATACAGGGAGCGAAAGGCTATTTACAATTTGTACAGACACCAGATGGCAGTTATAAGAGTCGAGGGGCATGAAAGGGAAGCAGTGGTTGGGAAAGGAGTGAGACAGGGTTGTAGTCTCTCCCCGATGTTATTCAATCTGTATATTGAGCAAGCAGTAAAGGAAACAAAAGAAAAATTCGGAGTAGGTATTAAAATTCATGGAGAAGAAGTAAATAGTTTGAGGTTCGCCGATGACATTGTAATTCTGTCAGAGACAGCAAAGGACTTGGAAGAGCAGTTGGATGGAATGGACAGTGTCTTGAGAGCAGTATATAAGATGAACATCAACAAAAGCAAAACGAAGATAGTGGAATGTAGTAGAATTAAGTCGGGTGATGCTGAGGGAGTTAGATTAGGAAATGAGACAAAGTAGTAAAGGAGTTTTGCTATTTGGGGAGCAAAATAACTGATGATGGTCGAAGTAGAGAGGATATAAAATGTAGACTGGCAATGGCAAGGAAATCGTTTCTGAAGAAGAGAAATTTGTTAACATCGAGTATAGATTTAAGTGTCGGGAAGTCGTTTCTGAAAGTATTTGTATGGAGTGTAGCCATGTATGGAAGTGAAACATGGACGATAACCAGTTTGGACAAGAAGAGAATAGAAGCTTTCGAAATGTGGTGCTACAGAAGAATGCTGAAGATAAGGTGGGTAGATCACGTAACTAATGAGGAGGTATTGAATAGGATTGGGGAGAAGAGGAGTTTGTGGCACAACTTTACTAGAAGAAGGGACCAGTTGGTAGGACATGTTTTGAGGCCTCAAGGGATCACAAATTTAGCATTGGAGGGGAGCGTGGAGGGTAAAAATCGTAGAGGGAGACCAAGAGATGAATACACTAAGCAGATTCAGAAGGATGTAGGTTGCAGTAGGTACTGGGAGATGAAGAAGCTTGCACAGGATAGAGTAGCATGGAGAGCTGCATCAAACCAGTCTCAGGACTGAAGACCACAACAACCGTTTAAGCGGGTAGTATGCTATCCATTACGACAGCAATCTGAAGAGTGGTGTTCATTATAATGCTCTAGATTAGCAGACTAAATTTTGTTTGGTCGTTTCGTTTAATGGCTCTAGTGCACACTACTACACAGATCGTTACAAAAATTCAAGCCCCACCCAAGGGAACTCTCGTTGTGAGTTCGACTTATGGCTGTCCTGAAATAATTTGCACAGTCGCTGTTTCTCCTGCAGGCAATGCCTGCTCTCGCTACGGGTGTCTACTCTTTGTTTGAAAATATCGACGTATGGAGTGGAATGTGGAAAGGGCATTAAAGATGATAAGAGCTTTATCGTAAATGGGTATGTTTGTGGGCTCCTACAAACTCCAATTAAAAAACCAATTTGAAAAGATTAGACGCTTGGCGGGAAATGAGTGAGTCGTTAGAAAGAAATGTGCACGATGTGGAAAACAAAATAGTCTTTACTGACATCTTTTTGCAGTGAAAAAAAAAAAACTGGAAGCTGCCATTAACTCTTTGAAGAGCGTGAATCATTGTAACCCACCACATATATGTAGATGCTTTCAAAGGGCGGTGGTCACAGTGGCCAACCACACATTTTTCTGTTTACCGCCCAGGGGCGGCAGTTCTCTCAACTAACCAATCAATTGTTGACTTTGAGTTTCATTAGATGGCACGAGAATCACAGTGCATTACTTACGACACGAGCTGATATTTCGCGCATGGTTGATGTTGTTCGTGGAAGTTTCATGCATTTCTCTTTGTAGCTCTTCTTCATACGGCTATTTTTAGCAGCAATTCTTTATACACTGAAGCGCCAAAGAAACTGGTATAGGCATGCGTATTCAAATACAGAGACATGTAAACAGGCAAAATATGGGGCTGCGGTCGGCGACGCCTATACTAAGACAAGTGTATGGCGCAGTTGTTAGATCGGTTACTGCTGCTACAATGGCTAGTTATCAAGATTAAAGTGGGTTTCAACGTGGTGTTATAATCGGCGCACGAGCGATGGGACACAGCATCTTCGAGGTAGGGACGAATTGGGGATGTTCCCGCACGATCATTTCACGAGTGCACTGTGAATATAAGGAATCCGGTAAAACATCACATCTCCGACATCGATGCGGCCGGAAAAAACATCCTGCAAGAACGGGACCAATGACGACTGAAGAGAATCGTCCAATGTGACGGAAGTGCAACCCTTCCCGCAAATTGCTGCAGATTTCAGTGCTGGACCATCAACAAGTGTCAGCGTGCGAATCAATCAATGAAACATCATCGATATGGGCTTTCGGAGCCGAAGACCCACTCGTGTACACTTGATGACTGCACGACAGAAAGCTTTACGCCTCGCCTGGTGACCGAGCGAGGTGGCGCAGTGGTTAGCGGTTCAATCCCGCGTCCGGTCATCCTGATTTAGGTTTTCCGTGATTTCCCTAAATCGCTCCAGGCAAATGCCGGGATGGTTCCTTTGAAAGGGCACGGCCGACTTCCTTCCCCATCCTTTCCTAACACTATGAGACCGATAACCTCGCTGTTTGGTCTCTTGCCCCAAACAACCAACCAACCAACCAACCAACCTCGCCTGGGCCTGTCAACATTGACATTGGATTGTTGATGACTGGAAACACGTTGCCAGGTCGAACGAGCCACGGTTCGAATTGTATCGACCGGATGGACGTGTACCGGTATGGAGAAGACCTCATGAATCTATGGACTCTGCATGTCAGCAGGGGAACATTCAAGCTGGTGGAGGCTCTGTAATGTTCTGGGGCTTGTGCAGTTGGAGTGATATGGGGCCCCTGATACGTCTAGATACGACTCTGACATGTGACACGTACGTAAGCGTCCTGTCTGATCACCTGCATCCATTCGTGTCCGTTGTGCATTCCAGCGGACTTGGTCAATTCCAGCAGGACAATTCGACACCCCACACGTCCAGAATTGCCACAGACTGCCTCCAGGAACACTCTTCTGAGTTTAAACACTTCCGTTGGCCACCAAACTCCCCATACATGAACATTATTGAGCATATCCGGGACGCCTTGAAACGTTCAGTTCAGAAGAGATCTCCACCCCCTCACACTCTTACGGATTTATGGACAACCCTGCAAGATTCATGGTGTCAGTTCTTTCCAGCACTGCTTCACTCATTAGTAGAGTCCATGCCACGTCGTGTTGTGGCACTTCTGCTTGCTCACGTGGGTCCTATACGATATTAGGCAGGTGTACCAGTTTCTATGGCTCTTCAGTGTGGATATGATGTGTAGGTGATACGGAGATATTTCGTAATATGCCATGTTCTTTTGTATTATTATAGTATAATACTTCATGAGTTGTTCACAATGTTGCCATGTATCAAACACATATACATATTCTATTTTTTTGTATATCGCAGTTAACGAAGTGTGTGTAGAGTAATAATCATTGAGAATGATACTTTGTATGGTATGGTTGCTAACGTTGGGCCCGCTCGATTTCTCAGAGAATACCGTGAACACACGCACACTAGCAGCTACTTCGTGTACCCAATGTTGCCAGAGATTCGCTATCATAGTGGAGAGTTGTTCCAAGGCGACACAAAGCAACTATGAAAAGTTAAGATTTGCATTAAGTTCTTGTAATTGACTAGTACTCATGATTGAAACGTCATAGTGACACGGTAATGGCGATTAAATTTCCACAGCCATCACTGAAAAGTACAAGCAGCTCACATCATTTTGTCGTATTCGCAATATAAAGTTACGTGCCAGTTGACGGAGACCAGTATTATTCAGCGATGCAGTGTGAGTTCTCTCGAATTTTGTGTAGTCTCGGGCTAATAGGCCACTATGAACAAAATTTAAGTAATGCTTTTCATTTTGATAATCAGTCAAACGTGCCTCCTGTTTTTATTTTCGAAAGCGACGTTTCTAGTTTTAACGTCCTTGGTTATGAATACATATTATTCGGTTTCAGATGCCGATAAAAACACTCCTAAAACAAACAAAAACGATGAAATGCATTGATAGTTATTTAGATGAGTATAGCCATCACACTTTATCCCATTCACGGGAACTTCCTGGCCCAATGAAGGAAACCAGCCTACTAGATTCGACCGCTGACACATGTTTTTACTTTTCAAACATTTCATTAACAGCGAATATTTATGACTTCTGTTTCCGCTATAGTCAAATGAAAAAGATGATGATCAACATACATTGAATATAAAATATTTATCGCAATATCAGAAGATTTTATTACACATTTTCTGTAGGTGGACCATCGATAGCAATCGTTCCCTAAACATGATGGGCGGCCGGTATGGTAATGGCCAAATACCAATAAAAAAAAACTAAAAAATCATATTCAATGTTTACCCGTGACTTATGGCCGCTCATTGTAGTAATGGTTGGCGTCATTTCACAGTGAATTAGCATTTTAACAGTAAGGTGCCTACACACGTAACTGCATGTCTGACCAGCACGCATGATCAAGTGTTTTGCACAAGCATGCACAAACCGCGGATGCGTGTATAAACATCAGTTCTTAAGCGAAATACGTCGAACTCAAGAGGACGGTGCGCTTGCATGATTGGTCCAGCATAGCGACTGATTTTGCAGAGAAGTCGGATTTTCCGCACTGTGCTCAGTACGTTGATAGAAAACTGGCTCATTTGATTCTAACTGTAAATACTCACAGCATTGTTCTACTTAGCACAGCAGACGCAAAATTAAAGACTTTTTTGTGTTGGGTTTCGTCACAAGGGCAGCATATCGCGTCGAGGTGTTCTCGGAATACAGATTCTTTTTTTTTTTTCTTTTCGAAGTAATTGAACATTTGAACGAGACTAAAATAGCAAACACTTCACGAAAACTGCTAAACAGTTTATTTACAGCAGATGATGCTTTTACTTTCAGGACTGATACGCTTACACCATTCTTTTTTTCGTACAGAATTTGAGCCACCATGACATAACACTTCAACCTGGTGAGCAAGATACTCTTATAGGAGACAGGCGAAATACCCTCAGACTTCCAGAAAAATATAATACTTCCAATTCCAAAGAAAGCTGGTGCTGACAGGTGTGAAAATCACCGAACTATCAGTTTAATAAGTCACAGTTGCAAAATACTAACACGAATACTTTACAGAAGAATGAAAAAACTGGTAGAATCTGTCGTCGGGGAAGATCAGTTTGGATTCCGTAGAAATGTTTCGACACGCGAGGCAATACTAACACTAAGACTTATATTACAAGATAGGTTAAGGAAAGGCAACGCATTAGTAGACTTAGAGAAAGCTTTTGACAATGTTGACTGGAATACTCTCTTTCAAATTCTGAAGGTGGCAGGGGTAAAATACAGGGAGCGAAAGGCTATTTACAATTTGTACAGAAAACAGATGGCAGTTATAAGAGTCGAGGGACATGAAAGGGAAGCAGTGATTGGGAAGGGAGTGAGACAGGGTTGTAGCCTCTCCCCGATGTTGTTCAATCTGTATATTGAGCAAGCAGTAAATGAAACAAAAGAAAAATCGCAGTAGGTATTAAAATTCATGGAGAAGAAGTAAAAAGTTTGAGGTTCGCCGATGACATTGTAATTCTGTCAGAGACAGCAAAGGACTTGGAAGAGCAGTTGAACGGAATGGACAGTGTCTTGAAAGGAGGATATAAGATGAACATCAACAAAAGCAAAACGAGGATAATGGGATGTAGTCGAATTAAATCAAGTGTTGCTGAGGGGATTAGATTAGGGAATGAGACAATTGAAGTAGTAGATGAGTATTGCTATTCGGGCAGCGAAATAACTGATAAAGGACGAAGTAGAGAGGACATAAAATGTACATTGCCGATGCAAGGAAAGCGTTTCTGAAGAAGTGAAATTTGTTAACATCAAGTATAGATTTGAGTGTTAAGAGGTGTCTTCTCAAAGTATTTGTATAGAGTGTAGCCGTGCATGGAAGTGAAACATGGCGATAAATAGTTTAGACACGTAGAGAAGCTTTCGAAATGTGGTGCTACAGAAAAAAGCTGAAGTTTAGATGGGTAGATCACGTAACTATTGAGGAGGTACCGAACAGAATTGTGAAGAAGAGGAATTCGTGGCACAACTTGACTAGAAGAAGGGATCGGTTGGTGGGACATATTCTGAGGCATTTGGTATCGGAGGGAAGCGTGGAGAGTAAAAATCGTGAAGGGAGAGCCAGAGATGAATACACTAAGCAGATTCTGAAGAATGTGGGTTGCAGTAGGTACTGGGAGATGAAGAAGCTTGCACAGGATAGTGTGACATGCAGAGCTGCATGAAATCAGTCTCAACTGAACAGCACCGCAACAACAACAACAACAACAACATAGTATTTCGACATCAGTGGATTTATCTTTTTTATTACTGCATCTTCCTGTGCTGCAGGATAAATTGCTTTATATTTGACAAGAAGATATTACGCAGCGGCCTCATTTGTTTTTATCGTCATATCGCTTTTATTTGATATCCCGCCTGAAAGACCGGCTTTCGTAAGTCGGAATGAAATCTTGCAGCGATTCGCGGCTGATATGTTCCAGATCGCTAGATACGATCGCCCACAGCTTACGTATGCTACCTAGCATTAGTACAAACGCACAATCGTGCATACGTTGTATGCTCACGCAAGCATGCAGAATTGATATGCGATCGAGAATCGAGCAGCTTGTACATCCCTCGTAATTGCACACACTCGAGCATGCTTGAGCAAAACTGCTGAACGTGTGTGCTTGTCAAGCACGCAGTTACGTGTGTAGCCTCCTTTAAACACACAAATAACAAAAAATAAAGAGAAAACGTCCGCAGACAAGCACAACAACGAAGACAAGAGAACGAGCAGTCTTTATTGTCCAGAAGGCATGCAGGAAGGAAGTTTATTAACAGCAAGGAGTGAACAACGAGAACAGAAGGAGATGCGTTCGCCGCCGCTCACCTCTTCTTGGCACCGCCGGCCACCGAGGGCTCCACCACCAGCGACGACCCCTGGAAGTTGTAGCCTGCAACACACCACACACGTCCGTCACCAACACTGCATTCTACACTCAAGCGCCAAACAAATTGCTACAGGCATGCGTATTTAAATACAAGGATACGTAAACAGGTAGAATACGGCACTGCGGTGGGCAATGCCTATACAGGGTCATCCATTGATCGTGACTGGGCCAAATATCTCACAAAATAAACATCAAACGAAAAAACTACAAAGAACGAAACTCGTCTAGCTTGAAGGGGGAAACCAGATGGCGCTATGGTGGGCCAGCTGGATGGCGCTGCCATAGGTCAAACGGATATCAACTGCGTTTTTTAAATAAGAACCTCCATTTTTATTACATATTCGTGTAGTACGTAAACAAATACGAATGTTTTAGTTGCACCACTTTTTTCCCTGTGTGACAGATGGCGCTGTAATAGTCACAAACGTATAAGTACGTGATATCACGTAACATTCCGCCAGTGCAGACGGTATTTGCTTCGTGATACATTACCCGTGTTAAAATGGACCGTTTACCAATTGCGGAAAAGGTCGATATCGCGTTGATGTATGGCTATTGTGATCAAAATGCCCAACGGGCGTGTGCTATGTATGTTGCTCGGTATCCTGGACGACATCATCCAAGTGTCCGGACCGTTCGCCAGATAGTTACGTTATTTAAGGAAACAGGAAGTGTTGAGCCACATGTGAAACGTCAACCACGACCTGCAACAAATCATGATGCCCCAGTACGTGTTTTAGCTGCTGTCGCGGCTAGTCCGCGCATCAGTAGCTGACAAATTGCGCGAGAATCCGGAATCTCAAAAACGTCGGTGTTGCGAATGCTACATCAACGTCGATTGCACTCGTACCATCTTTCTATGCACCCAGAATTGCATGGCGATGACTTTGAACGTCGTGTACAGTTCTGTCACTGGGCACAAGAGAAATTACGGGACGATGACAGACTTTTTTCCACACGTTCTATTTAGCGACGAAGCGTCATTCACGAACAGCGGTAACGTAAACCGGCATAATATGCACTATTGAGCAACGGAAAACCCACCATGGCTGCGACAAGTGGATCATCAGCGACCTTGGCGGGTTAATGTATGGTGCGGCATTATGGGAGGAAGGATAATTGGTCCCCACTTTATCGATGGCAGTCTAAATGATGCATTGTATGCTGATTTCCTACGTAATGTTCTACCGATGTTACTACAAGATGTTTCACTGCATGACAGAATGGGGATGTACTTCCAACATGGTGGATGTCCGGCACATAGCTAGCGTGCGGTGGAAGCGGTATTGAATAGCATATTTCATGACAGGTGGATTGATCGTCGAAGAACCATACCGTGGCCCGCGCGTTCACCAGATCTGACGTCCCCGCATTTCTTTCTGTGGGGAAAAGTTGAAAGATATTTGCCATCGTGATCCACCTACAACGACTGACAACATGCGTCAGCACATTGTCAATGCATGTGCGACCATTAGGGAAGGCGAACTACTCGCTCTTGAGAGGAATGTCGTTACACGTATTGGCAAATGCATTGAGGTTGACGGACATCACTTTGAGCATTTATTGCATGAATGTGGTATTTACAGGTAATCACGTTGTAACAGCATGCGTTCTCAGAAATGATAAGTTCACAAAGGTACATGTATCACATTGGAACAACCGAAATAAAATGTTTAAACGTACCTACGTTCTGTATTATAATTAGAAAACCACCTTGTCACGATCAATGGACCACCCTGTAAGAGACAATAAGTGTCTGGTGCAGTTGTTGGATCGGTTACTGCTGCTACAATGCCAGGTTATCAAGATTTAAGTGAGTTTGAACGTGGCGTTGTCGACGCACGAGCGATGGGACACAGCATCTCCGAGGTAGTGATGAAGTGGGGATTTTCCCGTACCGTCATTTCCAGAGAGTACCATGAATGTCTGGAATTCAGTAAAACCAATCTCCATTATCGCTGCAGCCGAAAAAAAAAATGCTGCAGGATCGGGACCAATGACGACTAAAGACAATCGTTCAAAGCGACAGAAGTGCAACCCTTCCGGAAATTGCAGCAGATTTCAATGCTGCGCCACCAACAAGTGTCTGAATGCGAACGAAACATCATCGATATGGGCTTTCGGAGCCCACGGCCCACTCGTGTACCCTTTATGACTTCAATCCTTGCCTGAGCCCGTCAACATCGACATTCGGCTGTTGATGACTGGAAACATGTTGCCTGGTCGGACGAGTCTCGTTTCAAATTGTATCGAGCGGATGGACGTGTACGGCTATGGAGACAACCTCATGAATCCGTGGATCCTGCATATCAGCAGGCGGCTCTTCGAGCTGGTGGAGGCTCTATAATGGGGTGGTGTGCGTGCGGTTGGAGTAATATGGGACCTCTGGTACGTCTAGATATGACTCTACATCTACGTCTACGTGATCACGCTGCTATTCACAATAAAGTGCCTGTCAGAGGGCTCAATGAACCACCTTCAAGCTGTCTCTCTACCGTTCCACTCTCGAAGGGCCCTGGAAAAACGACACTTAAATTTTTCTCTGCGAGCCCTGATTTCTCTATTTTATCGTAATGATCATTTCTCCCTATGTAGATGGGTGCCAACACAATGTTTTCGCAATCGGAGAAGATAACTGGTGACTCAAATTTCGGGATAAGATCCTGTCGCAACGAAAAACACCTTTGTTTTAATGACTGCCACTCGAATTCACGTATCATGTCAGTGGCACTGTCTCGCGTATTTCGCGATAATACAAAACGAGCTGTCTTTCTTTGTACTTTTTCGAAGTCATCCATCGGTCCAACCTGATGCAGATTCCACACCGCACAGCAATACTCCAGAATAGGGCGGACAAGCGTGGTGTAAGCAGTCTCTTTAGTAGACCTGATTCACCTTCTAAGTGTTCTGCCAGTGAATAGCAGTCTTTCGTTTGCTTTACCCACTGCATTATCAATGTGATCGTTCCAATTTAAGTTACTTGTAATTGTAATCCGTAACTATTTAGTTGAATTTACAGCCGTGAGATTTCTCGCGTAATCGAAATTTAGCGGATTTCTTTTAGTACTCATGTGAATACCTTCACACTTTTCATTATTCAGGGTCAATTGCCACTTTCCGCACCATACAGGTATCTAAGTCATTTTGCAATTCGTTTTGGTCATCTGACGACTTTCCAAGACGGTAAATGATAGCATTATCTGCAAACAATCTAAGAGGGCTATCCAAATTGTCTCCCATGTCGTTAATATAGAGCAGGAACAATAGAGGGTCTATAACACTTCCTTAGGGAACGCCGGATATTACTTCTGTTTTACTCGATGATTTTCCGTCTATTACTACGAACTGCGACCTATCCGACAGGAAATCACGAATCCACCCGCGCAAATGCGATACTCCATAGGCACGTAGTTTGGTTAGAAGACGCTTGTGAAGAACAGTGTCGAAAGCCTTCTGGAAATCTAAAAATATGGAATCGATTTGACATCCACTGTCATGAGTATAAAGAGCTAGTTGTGTTTCACAAGAACGATATTTTCTGAATCCGTGCTGACTACGTATCAATAAAGCGTTTTCTTCGAGGTACTTCATAATATTCGAACAAAGTATATGGTCCAAAAACCTAATGCCAATGCACGTTAGTGATAATGTATGTAATTCAGCGGATTACTCCTGTTTTCCTTTTTGGGTATTGGTGTGACTTGAGCAATTTTCTAGTCTTTAGGTACGGATATTTCTTTGAGAGAGCAGTTGTATATAATTGCTAAATATGGAGCTATTCTATCAGCATGCTCTGACTGGTATGCAATCTGGACTGGAGGCCTTGCCTTTATTACGTAAGCTGCTTTGCTACACCGGGGATATTTATTTCTATGTTTCTCATCTTGACAGTTGTTCAGCGCAAGTATCTCTCGAATAAAAATGGATATTGAAAAACGACTTTCGCCGGTGTCAATGTAAGACAGAGGCTCATGAAAATAAATACTATGAGACATTCTAGAACGTACTCAGATATTAGTTTCAACACAAAACATCTTGAAACTTCCTGGCAGATTAAAACTGTGTGCCGGACTGAGACTCGAACTCGGAACCTTTGCCTTTCGCGGGCAAGTGCTCTACCAAAATGGTTCAAATGGCTCTGAGCACTATGGGACTCAACTGCTGAGGTCATTAGTCCCCTAGAACTTAGAACTAGTTAAACCTAACTAACCTAAGGACATCACAAACACCCATGCCCGAGGCAGGATTCGAACCTGCGACCGTAGCGGTCTCGCGGTTCCAGACTGCAGCGCCTTTAACCGCACGGCCACTTCGGCCGGCAGTGCTCTACCAACTGAGCTATCCAAGCACGACTCACGCCCCGTCCTCACAGCTTTACTTCTGCCAGTACCTCGTCTCCTACCTTCCAAACTTTACAGAAGCTCTCCTGCAAACCTTGCAGAACTAGCACTCCTGAAAGAAAGGATAATGCGGAGACATAGCTTAGCTACAGCCTGGAAACAAAACATCATCCCTTTTTTTTAAATGGACATGATGTCATATTTCTTATGCTGTCAATAACATGAAAAATCACTTGGCGTTGGTTGCATCGCAATATGTCAAGTACTTCCCGAGAAATTGCAAAGCGAAGTTGACGCTAGTAATAAATGAAACGCGCCGCTATTGCACATCTCCGTACGCAAGCGCGAAACCCACGTTGCTCATCATCGCGATATGATTCACGTACGTAATCTTAATGTCACTGCTGTCACGAGGGCCGAAAGTATTGATAGTGTTTCCTGCTGCAAACACTGGTATGTAGGGATCACCCTTGCATCCCGGGATATGCAATAGCGACGCTTTTCTTATACTTCAAGCATCGACTCCGCTTTTCAATTTCTCGGGATGTAATTGACGAATTGCGATGCAACCAACGCTATTCTCTTTGTGATTTTTCGTGTTATTGATTGTGTAAGAAATAATATGGGGTGTCCATTAAACAAAAATTTTTTTTAAAAAACCTAAGTTTGTTTTGAAACATATATTTGCTTACATTTTAAAATCTCTCATCGTATTTAATTTTACAAGCCCCTGCTTACACTCATACTCGTGAAAGACGTTTTACAATTGTTGTTGTGGTCCTCAGTCCAGAGACTGGTTTGATGCAGCTCTCCATGCTACTTTACCCTGTGCAAGCTTCTTCATCTCCCAGTACCTACTGCAGCCTACATCCTTCTCAATCTGCTTAGTGTATTCATTTCTCTGTAGCCTACATCCTTCTGAATCTGTTTAGTGTATTCATCTCTTGGTCTCCCTCAACGATTTTTACCCTCCACGCTGCCCTCCAATACTAAATTGGTGATCCCTTGATGCCTCAGAACATGTCCTACCAACCGATCCCTTATTCTAGTCAAGTTGTGCCACAAACTTCTCTTCTCCCCAATCCTATTCAATACCTCGTCATTAGTTATCTGACCTAACCATCTAATCTTCAGCATTCTTCTGTAGCACCACATCTCGAAAGCTTCTGTTCTCTTCTTGCCTAAACTATTTATCGTCCATATTTCACTTCCATACATGGCTACACTCCATACAAATACTTTCGGAAACGACTTCCTGACATTTAAATCTATACGCGATGTGAAAAAAATCTCTTCTTCAGAAACGCTTACCTTTCCATTGCCAGTCTACATTTTATACCCTCTCTACTTCGACCATTATCAGTTATTTTGCTGCCAAAATAGCAAAACTCATTTACTACTTTAAGCGTCTCATTTCCATTCTAATTCTCTCAGCATCACCCGACTTAATTCGACTACGTTCCATTATCCTCGTTTTGCTTTTGTTGATGTTCATCTTATATCCTCCTTTCAAGACACTGTCCATTCCGTTCAACTGCTCTTCCAAGTCCTTTGCTGTCTCTGACAGAATTACAATGTCATCGGCGAACCTCAAAGTTTTTATTTCTTCTCCATGGATTTTAATACCTACTCCTAATTTTTCTTTTGTTTCCTTTACTGCTTGGTCAATATACACATTGAATAACATCGGGATAGGCTACAACCCTGTCTCACTCCCTTCCCAACCTCTGTTTCTCTTTCATGTCCCTCGACTCTTATAACTGCCATCTGGTTTCTGTACAAATTGTAAATAGCCTTTCGCTCCCTGTATTTTACCCATGCCTGTTGTATAAGAGATATCTGTGCTGAAACGTTTAGGTGTGCCACCATGTATGTACGGGTTGGTTCCGTGGTGATGATACAAACTTTCAAGGATGATGGAGAAGTATAAATATATCATTTTGAGGTAAGCGTCCATGTGCCGGAAACGAACGAGTCGAATATTATAAGCGAAAACAGTTGTGATGTTCTGACAGTGGAATACATGTACCGGGACTGTCGTTCCTAAGATTGTAGAGTAGACAACTTGAGGTGGTAGTATGAAGCAAATGTCTAGTAAACATGGCTCTAAATTGCAAACCTTAAGAGATATGAGCGCTTGTTCAAGAGAGATATGTTTCACACTAGCGAAGATGAAACGTCGTCAGTTTATGTTCAAAATGGCTCTGAGCACTATGGGACTTCTGAGGTCATCAGTCCCCTAGAACTTAGAACTACTTAAGCCGAACTAACCTAAGGACATCACACACATCCATGCCCGAGGCAGGATTTGAACCTGCGACCGCAGCGGTCGCGCGGTTCCAGATTGTAGCACCTGGAACCACTCGGCCACCCCGGCCGGCTCAATTGAGGCGTTCATCTCTTATAACACACTCTCTATCCACCACGTCCTGCCCCATCTCTCTGTCCATACCCCTTTCCCCTTCTTTATATCCATTTCCTTCTCCTTTCTCTATTCATCCCCTCCTGCGATATCTCTCTGATCTCATTTATTGTTTCTGCAAACGGAACCTTGATCGGGAATAGCAGTCAAAATTTAAGGATAAATCGTCTGGAATCATCATTGGTACACGGCGTATGAGAGAAAACTTTTCTAGCTGCGGGGCTGTGAGGGTAGTAGCTTTAATGACAGTATTTCGCATGATTTTGAACTACGAACAAGTAGGATTATAAGTTCGCCATAAAAGCATCTTCCCTGTTTTCTGTAGCTGCGTACGCCGACCGATATTTAGACGCCTACTGGCGGAATTGTTTCTTAATTAATAAACCACGAACCGAAATCACCTGAATGTTTGCAACAGACAAAATTACCACGAACTGACATCAGTTCAGTCTTAGCAACACACCAAAGACATGACAACCACCGATTTTGCGGTCTGTTTTTCCGACGTTCCAAATTATGTTGTGCGAAAGCGCCAACTGTGCCAGTCGAACTCCACTGCATGCGCCGTAATGGATCGCGCTTAAGAAATTCTTATTTATTTGATTCCAAACGCTGCCTACGCTCTTTGTCAGTCTCATTGTCGACGATAATACAAATGGCCTGCGTTGCGCATACGCCGCCAGACTAGTCGCATTTTTTCCAAAGAAATAAACCGCGAACTGAAATCAACTGAACGTTTGCAGCACAGTAAGTTACTGCGAACTTACATCAGTTCATTAAATGTATTCGCAATTGCGAATAACAACAACCACAGTTGTAGAATGGAATGATGACAGTGAAAATTCGTACCGGACCTAAACTCGAACCCTGATTTCCCGCTTATCGCGAACGGTCGTCATACCATTTGGCTATACGTGCACGACACACGACCAGACGCATGGCTGACGACATATGGAAGTTTGGTTACGCCGGTATTACACTATCAAATTTCTTTGTCCCATATCTTTCTCAAAGAAATTTGATGGTGTAATAGGGAACTTCGTCAAATATTTGATCAAATCTAGGGCCTTTGATTTGATCAAAGAAGTCGCTAGTCTTCTGTTCACTTCAATGTGACATGTTACCACGTGGAGCGCTAGCATCGCTGCAGCGTTCTGTCATCTGTAGTTTATTTTATCAACATTGCCAGTAATTACAATTGGAGTGTACCGACAACTACAAAATTAATAGAGATGTATGAAGCTAATGAGGCGCTTTACAACGTGAGGCACCCTGAATACAAAAATAGATTAAGATGATTGGAGACCTGATGTGACCTAACCTAATCTAACCTAACATAACCCTCTCTTGTAGCAAGGAATCGGAGTGTTACAGTGAGCCTGTCTTCTGAAGATGTAGCAGTTCTTGAGTGAATATTGTGCTTTGTGATATGAGGATACACTTTACTGAACACATACAGAAATGTATGCTCATCCATTCTTAAGTAATTTTTGTACCACGTGACGTCCTCCACTATAAGCTCACGTAACAAGTTTTTGTTGAATGCTTTTATCGTCTCGTCATAAAACCCACGGCTTCACCCAGGTACGTTTCCTTTTATTCCCCCGCTTCTCTTCTGCATGTGCAATTGTGGTACATGCAACTGCTGCAGTTAATAACAAGTTGTTGTCAGCCATCTTGAACTTTGACGAAAAATATGATGACAGTGTAATACCCCTTCTAGCGCTAAGGCCGGTATTGCACTATCAAATTTCTTTGTGAAAGATTTGATCAAAGATGTGATCCAATATTCCGATATATTTGACAAAGATCTTTGACGTAGCGCTACAAGGGGTATTACACTGCCATCAAATTTTTCGTCAAAGTTCAAGATGGCTGACAACAACTTGTTATTAACCGCAGCAGTTCTACGTACTCCAATTGCATTGTGTGCACATGCGGAAAAGAAGTGGGGGGAAAAATGGAACCATACATACGAGGTTGACAGTCTTAAAAGTCCTGGGATTACAACTTGATAATAAATTCAGTTGGGAGGAGCACACCACAGAACTGCAGAAACGCCTTAACAAATCTGTATTTGCATTTCGAGTGTTAGCAGACATAGGCAACATATAAATGAAAAAGCTTGCATACTTTCATTCCATAATGTCATATGGGATAATATTTTGGGGTAAATCTTGAAGTCAAACAAAAGTTTTCAAGGTCCAAAAGCGTGTAATACGTATTATTTGTGGAGTAAATTCACGGACCTCCTGCAGAAACCTCTTCAAAGAACTGGGTATACTAACTACTGCCTCTCAGTATATTTACTTCTTAATAAAATTTGTCCTAAATAATATATCTCTTTTTCCAACAAACAACTCAGTTCATACATACAATACCAGGAACAAAAACGATCTGCACAAGGACTTAAAAGCACTTACTTTAGTTCAAAAAGGGGTCCACTACTCAGGAACACTCATCTTCAATAATTTGCCAGGAAACATAAAAAATTTAGTTAGAAATAAAGATCAGTTTATCAGTTTAAAAGGAGCCTGAAAGACTTACTACTGGCCAACTCCTTCTACTCCATTGGCGAAATTTGTAATAGAAACAAATGATGTATTTATTCATACTATTAGTATTTTTATTTCGGCTTAAAAAATATCGACATGTTCCACATCCACGAGGATCTCCTCAGCACGGATCTATGGAACGAAAAACTAATCTAATCTGGGTGAAGCCGTGGGTTTTACGACGACACGATAAAAGCATTCAACAAAACTTGTTACGTGAGCTTACGGTGGAAGACGTCAAGTCGTACATCAATTACTTAAGAATGGATGAGCATACATTTCTGTATGTGCTCAATGAAGTGTATCCTCATATCACAAAGCACAATATTCACTTAAGAACTGCTACATCTTCAGAAGACAGGCTCACTGTAACACTCCGATTCCTTGCTACAGGAGAGGGTTATGTTAGGTTAGGTTAGGTTAGGTCTCCAATCTTCTTAATCTATTTTTGTATTCAGGTTGCCTCACGTTGTAAAGCGCCTCATTAGCTTCAGACATCTCTATTAAGTTTGTAGTTGTTGGCACACACCAATTGTATTTACCGGCAATGGTTATAAAAACACTACAGACGACAGAACGCTGCAGCGATGCTAGCGCTCCGCGTGGTAACATATCGCATTGCAGTGAACAGAAGACAAGCGATTTCTTTGATCAAATATACGACCTCGGTCTAGATTTGATCAAATATTGGACGACATTTGTCAAAGATCCCTATTACACTATCAAAAATCTTTGACAAAGATATTGGACAAAGAAATTTGATAGTGTAATACCGGCCTAAGTCAAAGATCTTTGTCAAATAAATTTGACGGAATATTTGATCACATCTTTGATCAAATCTTTGACAAAGAAATTTGATAGTGTAATACCGGCCTTATGGTTGTGAGGCGTGCACGGATAGCCAAATGGTAGTTGTCGGCACGGTAGTTCAGCGTGTTAGGTCAGTGTCACCTGCTCTCTGTGAGTAAACGGATCAACGAAGAACCTGAACGGTTATCACTGGACGTCCGCCCTGAACAAATTCACCGAGCAATATCGAACAAAATGAGATCAAAGAAAAAAGTAAGGCGACCGTTCACGATACGCGGGAAATCCGGATTCGAGTCCTGGTCGGGCACAAATTTTCACTGTCGTCATTCAATTCTACAACTGCTGGTTGTCGTTATTCGCAATTGTAAATACATTTAATATATTTCATAGCGGCTGTAGTCGCCACAGTGCCAGTTCCTTTGGACATGTGTGCATGCATGTCCAAAGCAACTTTGCAACGTAATCAGACATGCAACACACCAAAGATATGATCACCACTGATAATGTATTGAAATATCGCTTTCAATTGTATTACTTTTCGCAAAATATCAACATTTAATGCAGAATTCGTTGTTGTTACGAAAACATGCAACAGCAGAACTGTCAAACTGAACATGTTTTGTTTTTTTGTTATGAAAACATGTGATAGGAAAGCTGCAAACCGACCGTTGCCTTTCTTTCATTGAGATTTTCATACAAAAATACCATCCACATTTCCGACTTTTCAGGTGGATTTTTCAAAAATTTTCTTTCATATAAACCATGTCCTGACAATTACGAACACAAAAAAAGTTAGCCAAGTCGGTCGATCCGTTCTCAAGTGATTATCTTTCATACATGCGGCAGTTGATTTTTATTTACATAGATTTCCATGGTGCGGCCCTGTCTGCAGAAGTAGGTGTTCACTTGCGCAGCTGCGGACCGAGTGAACGCGGCTCGGTACTCGCCACAGCCGCCCGCCTGCGCCACAACCAAGGTTTCCGAGGGCTGGTCACGGAGGGGTGTATCTCCCCGGGCGATTCGTCATCCGCCTCCTTCCGCGCGGGGAAGTTTTAATCTCCCCTCGCAGCTCGCACCAGACCAGTCCTTTCTCTCTCTCGTTTTATTTAGCGTCGGCTCCTTTTGCGCCGCAAAGCCTGCGAGAGCTTTCTTTTTTTTTTCGTTTGTTTACAGCGCGCGGGGCACTGCACGCTTGGCGGGAGTTGCGGTAGAGCATGTCTGCGCGCGCCGGCCAATGGCGGCGCGTGGCGGGGTGGCGCCGCCTCCCCATTGGCTGGCCGCGCCTGCCATTGATGAGAGCGTGGGGGGAGAGGGGGGAACGCCGTCGGCGCCCACCACGAGGGGCGCTAGCGTACGCTACGTGCGACGTTGCCAGTTGTAAAGACGTGAACAACGGTCCCCGCCGACAAACAAGGTCGCCCGCGATATTTCCAGCACAGAGACTACAACACCCACTATCGCACTACGTTACACGCATTTTGCTCTTCATGACACACTATATAACGATGCGTAACCTTCTTCATTTTTCTACTATTATTAATACGGAAATGTGATTCAGTTTTTAACAAATACATTTCTCCTTATCTTATACCCAAATACATTTCGCAGAAGTTTCTCTCACTTGAGTGGGTTCATTTTATTCTCTGTTAAATAACATATATAGTACTTTTTGCACCATAAGATATAACATTTTATTGAGATTGTTGTATCTGATGAATAGTATTAACAGAAAAATCTGTACCTTAGTATCAGATATCGAAGTTTACGAAAAGTATGTACACTCGAGTATCTACATACACCCCCCCCCCCTGCCTGGCCCAACTCACCAATTTACAAAACCCATACCCATTTTTCATCGTAATAACTCCAGCACATTTTCGAAAGCTACCACTCGAAAAAACGATATGAAAGAATAAAACAGCGAATCTTTATTGAAGGCAGAACGTAGTATAATGACAGTAGCGCGTTAGTGTGTTCTACAGGAACACATGTTTTTTGGTCGGTACTTCAGTCTGAATTTATAATTACCTAAAGGAATGCGCACTAGAGATCGCCATAAGCAGAAGCAGTTTCCTTTACTACAGCTTTTGTTGCTGCTACACATGAGGTTGAGGTATCTATTTCGAATACTAACTAAAAACTAACTCCGTCTACAGGCCGCAAGCGACCCATCGGGACCATCCGACCGCCGTATCATCCTCAGGTGAGGATGCGGATAGGAGGGGCATGGGGTCAGCACACCGCTCTCCCGGTCGTTATGACGGTTTTCTTTGACCGGAGCCGCTACTATTCGGTCGAGTAGCTCCTCAATTGGCATCACGAGGCTGAGTGCACCCCGAAAAATGGCAACAGCACGTGGCGGCGGGATGGTGACCCATCCAAGCGCCGGCCACGCCCGACAGCGCTTAACTTCGGTGATCTCACGGGAACCGGTGTAGCCACTGTGGCAAGGCCGTTGCCCCTATTTCGAATACTACGTATTTAAATGCTCTCCGATATAATAGAACTATTTGGAATATATTGTTTATTCTTCAATTACAGAATGTTATGCCAATTAAAATTCTACATATTTTTAAAACTATGTTTAATATGCTGGCAGTTAAACCACTCTTCGTCGGAAGTGTACTATCTTGCACCTCGAAACACAGGGTCTTTTACCGCGAGACATGGGATATCTGCAAATTAAAACAGTTTTGTTAATGGCTTAACAATTTTACCTGTCTTGAAAATGGAAATTTGTGTTACTTTCCAAAAGCTTCAGCTTGAAGATGTATTTAACTTTTAACTGGTTTTGGTAACTTCTGCTGAATTTGATTTCACTGACTAACTGTTGGTGCGTAGTAGAGCAATAATGTAACATATAGACAACTAAATATAGTATGGACAAGATTTTGTAGACTGCAACGTTTATAAATGTTAACAGAGCATTTGCTTCCAGGTACATACGTGACTATGTACCTTGCTTGCAATATTTTTTCTCATTTGGAAAAAATTTACTTTTCCGGAGTAATTTTTGTAACTTCAGAAAATGACCTTAGCACATAAAAAGTTAACGCCATCGTTTAAAAACTCAATAATAAAATGTACTAAACCTCCAGAAGCAAAGGTCTGTAAAGTGATCCACCGTGCAACACTTTTCTCTTCTATAACATAACATTAGGAAAAAAACGAAAGAACGATCATTCCATTTCAACACGTTGGAAAATTATGTAAAATAACACAGAATAAACCCTGATTAGTTGCAGACGACAAACTCGAGAAAAACAGTAATTGTACTGCAAACGCCACACAGCCATTTCAACGTCAACATGTAATGCTAATGTATATATTTTTCCTGTAATATATTTTTCTGTTAATACTTTTATCAATATATATACCATAAACAAGAATTGTTAAATATTATGATGCAAAAATTTCTTTATATGTTATTTGGCAGAGAATAAATGAACCCACTGAAGACGGAGAAACTTCCCCAAAGCCTGTTTTGGGCATTACATCAGGAAGATCTGTGTTTGCTCGAGGCAGAAGCACATTTCCATATTATGTACTAGGAAGCAAACGCAGACAAAAAGAGAGCTTCAGCCACAAGAGACTTTTTTTATTATTATTGTAAGTATCAGTTATCGTTTGCGTTTATCCTTCTATCTAGCGTCAGCCCAGGTTGGGACATTTCTGGTACTTTCGATTTCTGCCATTCTTCTTCTAGTAACCATTTCGTTCCAGTCCACATTCAGTCTTCTCACACTGCTCTTAATCGAGTCAACCAATGTTGCCCTCAAATTTCGCCTCCATCATTCGTTTCGGCATTCTTACACCTTCGATTCTCTTTACACGTCCTAAACATTTCAACCTACTTTTCTCAATTTTTTCTTTCAGTCTTTCTATCCCAGTCTTTCTATCCCAATCTCCTACCTAACAGCTTCATTTCTCTCTCTCTCTCTCTCTCTCTCTCTCTCTCTCTCTCTCTCTCTCTCTCTCTCTCGTTTTCGCTAACATACTTGGACTGGTAGTGGCAAGAAAAGCGTTTATCTAGAAGAGAAATGTGTTAACATCGAATATAAACTGAAGTGTTAGGCAGTCCCTTACGAAGGTGTTTGCCAGGAGCGTAGCCTTGTACGGAAGTAAAACATGGGCAATAAGCAGTGCTAAAGAAAAATATTGAAGATAAAATGGCTAGATCTCCTAATTATTGAGAAGTAGTGAATGGAATTGGGGAGAAAAGAAATTTGTGGGACAACTTCACTCAAAGAAGGGATGGGCTGATAGGACATATTCTGATACATCAAGCGAACTGGACGGAAGTGTACGGCGTAAGATGTGTAGTGGGAGACCAAGAGATGAACAGAGCTAAATGCCGGAAGTGGCTGCAGTAGTTATTCGGAGATGAAGACATTTGCACAGGATAGAGTAGTAGAGAGAGCTGCATCAAGCCAGTCTTCGCACTGAAGACAACAACAACAACATATGTGTGACAAGTGACAACGGGGGGGGGGGGGGGGGAGAAGAGGGGGCAGATTGCTCTCGAATTTCGTATGTCAGATACATCTGAATGGATAGTGTTGAGCGGAAAAAATTTAAAGTTGATACATAATATACACTAATATTTGCAGCTGTTAGTCCTCACTTACTGTTCTAATTACGTTTATTATGTTGATAAGAACAAATAACGTTTTTTGCAACCGATGTTTTTCTTGGTAAAGAGACGAATGGTATTTATTATCATCTTGACGACAAATAACATTCATAAATAATAATTAAGTAAAAATTATTTGGAAAATAATTGTTATAAAATTCGTTGCCAAAAAATGGTAAGAGTCTAGAGATATACAAAAGGCATTTATAACGAAACTTTGTAAGAAAATGAACTCGAAACTGAGACAATACAGTATGCTCATCACACCAGGATCACTTTACAGCCGTGAATCAGGCCCAAAATGAACTGCGGAAGGAATATGCAGAGAAAGAGCAAAAGAGGAAACTCCAAAGTAGAGGGTGTAACAAAAGAATCATTCGGTTTAAAAAAATCATAACTATTATGTTATTTGAGATATGTGCGTGAAAAACGTACTGTTGGAAATAGGCAACTCTCAAGTTTTACATGGATCACGCTAGGTAGCAGCAGTGTGCGCCCACAGAAAACATTTCTTTTCTACATTTTGCGCAGTGCGGGTCAGTAAAAACTGTACATCGTGACTTTCGTACTAGGTATGATGTGGATTCTCCTACAGCACAGAGCATTAGGCTGTGGCATGAGCAATTCCTAGAAACAGGTTATTTGTGTAAAGGCAACGTTAACACATGAAACCATACTAAATTGGGCTACTGCAAGCTCTTCGTGAAGGTGGCAAACAACAAGCTGTGGAGTTCTGTAATTTCGTTCTTGGCAAGATGGAGGATGACAGTTTTCAATTTAGCGACGAGCCGGCCGCGGTGGCCGAGCGGTTCTAGGCGCTTCAGTCCGGAACCGCGTGACTGCTACGGTCGCAGGTTCGAATCCTGCCTCGGGCATGGATGTGTGTGATGTACTTAAGCTAGGTAGGTTTAAGTAGTTCTAAGTTCTAAGGGACTGATGACCTCAGATGTTAAGTCCCATAGTGCTCAGAGCCATTTGAACCATTTAGTGACGAGGCAACATTCCATTTAAATGGAAAGGTGTACCCTTGTACCTGGAAGAATCCTGGAGATACTAATAGGTATCAGATAGATTATATAATGGTAAGACAGAGCTTTAGGAACCAGGTTTTAAATTGTAAGACATTTCCAGGGGCAGATGTGGATTCTGACCACAATCTATTGGTTATGAACTGCAGATTGAAACTGAAGAAACTGCAAAAAGGTGGGAATTTAAGGAGATGGGACCTGGATAATCTGACTAAACCAGAGGTTGTACAGAGTTTCAGGGAGAGCATAAGGGAACAATTGACAGGAATGGGGGAAAGAAATACAGTAGAAGAAGAATGGGTAGCATTGAGGGATGAAGTAGTAAAGGCAGCAGAGGATAAAGTAGGAAAAAAGACGAGGGCTAGTAGAAATCCTTGGGTAACAGAAGAAATATTGAATTTAATTGATGAAAGGAGAAAATATAAAAATGCAATAAATGAAGCAGGCAAAAAGGAATACAAACGTCTCAAAAATGAAATCGACGGGAAGTGCAAAATGGCTAAGCAGGGATGGCTAGAGGACAAATGTAAGGATGTAGAGGCTTATCTCACTAGGGGTAAGATAGATACTGCCTACATGAAAATTAAGAAGACCTTTGGAGACAAGAGAACCACTTGTATGAACATCAAGAGCTCAGATGGAAACCCAGTTCTAAGCAAAGAAGGAAAAGCAGAAAGGTGGAAGGAGTATATAGAGGATCTATACAAGGGCGATGTACCGAGGACAATATTATGGAAATGGAAGAGGATGTAGATGAAGATGAAATGGGAGATATGATACTGCGTGAATAGTTTGACAGAGCACTGAAAGACCTGAGTCGAAACAAGGCCCCGGGAGTAGACAACATTCTATTGGAACTACTGACGGCCTTGGGAGAGCCAGTCCTGACAAAACTCTACCATCTGGTGAGCAACATGTATGAAACAGGCGTAATGCCCTCAGACTTCAAGAAGAATATAATAATTCCAATCCCAAAGAAAGCAGGTGTTGACAGATGTGAAAATTACCTAACAATCAGTTTAATAAGCCACAGCTGCAAAATACTAACGCGAATTCTTTACAGTCGAATGGAAAAACTGGTAGAAGCCGACCTCGGGGAAGATCAGTTTGGATTCCGTAGAAATACTGGAACACGTGAGGCAATACTGACCTTACGACTTATCTTAGAAGAAAGATTAGGGAAAGGCAAACCTACGTTTCTAGCATTTGTAGATTTAGAGAAAGCTTTTGACAATGTTAACTGGAATACTCTCTTTCAAATTCTAAAGGTGGCAGGGGTAAAATACAGGGAGCGTAAGGCTATTTACAATTTGTACAGAAACCAGATGGCAGTTATAAGAGTCGAGGGGCATGAAAGGGAAGCAGTGGTTGGGAAGGGAGTAAGACAGGGTTGTAGCCTCTCCCTGATGTTATTCAATCTGTATATTGAGCAAGCAGTAAAGGAAACAAAAGAAAAATTCGGAGTAGGTATTAAAATCCATGGAGAAGAAATAAAAACTTTGAGGTTCGCCGATGACATTGTAATTCTGTCAGAGACAGCAAAGGACTTGGAAGAGCAGTTGAATGGAATGGACAGTGTCTTGAGAGCAGTATATAAGATGAACATCAACAAAAGCAAAACGAAGATAGTGGAATGTAGTAGAATTAAGTCGGGTGATACTGAGGGAGTTAGATTAGGAAATGAGACACTTAAAGTAGTAAAGGAGTTTTGCTATTTGGGGAGCAAAATAACTGATGATGGTCGAAGTAGAGAGGATATAAAATGTAGACTGGCAATGGCAAGGAAAGCGTTTCTGAAGAAGAGAAATTTGTTAACATCGAGTATAGATTTAAGTGTCAGGAAGTCATTTCTGAAAGTATTTGTATGGAGTGTAGCCATTATGGAAGTGAATCATGGACGATAAATAGTTTGGACAAGAAGAGAATAGAAGCTTTCGAAATGTGGTGCTACAGAAGAATGCTGAAGGTTAGATGGGTAGATCAGATAACTAATGAGGAGGTATTGAATAGGATTGAGGAGAAGAGAAGTTTGTGGCACAACTTGACTAGAATAAGGGATCGGTTGGTAGGACATGTTCTGAGGCATCAAGGGATCACCAATTTAGTATTGGAGGGCAGCGTGGAGGGGAATAAATCGTAGAGGGAGGCCGAGAGACGAATACACTAAGCACATTCAGAAGGATGTAGGTTGCAGTAGGTACTGGGAGATGAAGAAGCTTGCACAGGATAGAGTACCATGGAGAGCTGCATCAAACCAGTCTCAGGACTGAAGACCACAACAACAACAACTGAAGGAAAGTAAAATCTTTCACATAAACTTTGCAGAATCCTATAGGTATCTTATCTGGTCATGACGCCTTTCCACTAATAAGCGATTGTAGTTGTTTTACTATTCCGCGATCGGTTATCTCAATATCCACCATTTCTACGTTCGTACGATGATTGAAAGACGGGACCGTCTTACAGTCCTGCGCGGTGAAACAATTTCGGAAGACCGAATTCAGTATTTTGGCCTACTCTCTCTTATCTTGGATTTCGGTGCCAGTATGGTCACTGAGTGAATGAACAGATGATTTTGACCCACTTACTGATTTTAAATATGACCAATGCCTCTTAGGGTTTTTACTCAGATCGGGTGACATATACTTTCAAAGTCATTGAACGCTTCTCTCATTGCTCTCCTTACGCTCATTTTCGCTTTGTTCTGCTTTTGTTTGTGAGCTAGGTTTTTACTTCTCTTGAATCTGATATGAAGTTCCCTTTTGTTTACGTAGCAGCTTTCTAACACTGGTATTTAACCATGATGGATCTTTCCCATCACTTACGACCTTACTCCGAACATACTTGGCTAGGGCATATTGCATTATTATTTTGTATTTTTTCCATTCACTTTCCACACCTCCGTCCGAATATTTGGTCCTATGTGCTCAGATACTATGAAATTTGTATCCTATTACTCTTGCGAAGTAAAAATATTTTCCTAACTTTCTAAACATTCTTTGTCAGTCCCGTTGTGTTAGATCCTTATAATCTCTGATACCTTCGTCTACGTTAGTTGATCCGATAAGTTCATGTCTGTTTGTGCCAGGAGGTCTAAGACCCTCACGAACTGGTTCTATAACTATCTGCTCAGAGTAATTTTCGGACAAGACATCCAGAACAACGTTCACACGAATCCCTCTCTCTGACACCAATTTTGACAGCACGACAGTCCCAATCTATACCTGGTAAGTTGAAGTAATCCCCTACTGCAATGGTATGATCAGGATAATTATTAACGATTTCTGCAAGTTCTGTTTGAAGAGCTCAAATTGTGTCATAAATTTTGAACTCAAGGCGTTTCACAGCTTCCTCATTTATTATTTGATCTAGCCATCTAATCATTAACATTCTGCGACAGCACCACATTTCAAAAGCTTCTATTCTCATCTTGTTGGAACTGCTTACCGTCCACGTTTCACTTCGCGCAGTGCCACACTCTGTACAAATAGCTTCAGAAAAGACTTCTCAACAATTAAATTTGTGTTAGATGTCAACAGATTTCTCTACTACAGAAATGCTTTTGTTGCTACTGCCAGTAAGCATTTTTTTATCCCCTCTACACTCAACATCATCAGTTATTTTGCGGAGTTTTACTTTCATGTTTCCTAACCTAATTCCCTCAGCATCGCCTAATTTAATTGGGCTACATTCCATTATCTTTGTTTTGCTACTGTTGATGCTCACCTTAAAACCTCTTTTCAAGAGACTACCTATTTTGTTAAATTGTACAACCATTTTTGTACAACATATATAATCGCCGAAACTACCAGAACTCGTGAACCCTTTTTGACATCTGAAAACAGACTAAATATCCGGTATGGATATACTGTGCATATACTTGTCAGCCGTGTTTGCCAACACAACAACGAACAAATCGAGCGAATTAGTGTAATTCAACATGAAAAACTCGTTCCTGTTTGAATGAAACTAGTATGCTACATGATACCAAACTCTTAGTGTGCTTTCACCGAAGGCACTTCTTAAAGTTTCCCTTTGCAGGTCCATTGACTGCACTGTTCTCTACTAATGGTTTAATTATTTACAGATATTCTTCATTTTCTCACTCTTTTAGACGCGCAAATTTTTAGAATTTTGCAAGTGGACTGACGTGCGGTGGTCACACCCGCTTAGTTCCTTTCCCAGCGGTCGCCTGATTTGTCCACTAGAAGACAGATTGCTATTTCTCCACGAGAAATTTTCTGCCGTTTCCCAGCGACATAAATAATCACACCCTCGACAGATCTCCTAACGCGTATTCTCCTCGGCTCGCCGCCCAGCTCGAGTCAAATCTGATTTCTTCGGTAGCGAAGTTCTCCCTCGTTTGCAGGAAGCGTGTCAAGACCGGTTTCGTAGCTACTGAACATTAGTGGCGGATTCCCGAGATCGCTGTAGTTATCAACCCTTGTAATTGTGATCCTCAAGCTATTCTTTTACATAACTAATTTACGGCGAAAATTCGGCTTTTGAGGGCAAGCCGGCCGGAGTGGCCGAGCGGCTCTAGGCGCTACAGTTTGGAACTGCGCGACCGCCACGGTCGCAGGTTCGAATCCTGCCTCGGGCACGGATGTGTATAATGTCATTAGGTTAGTGAGGTTTAAGTAGTTCTAGGGGACTGATGACCATAGATGTTAAGTCCCATAGTGCTCAGAGCCATTTGAACCATTTTGAGAATAAATACGGGATAATAAACCGGTGATTCTGGAAGGGTTACAGACGTTAACCGGAGAATAAGTTTTGACAATGGCAGGAATAGTTACAGAATGACACGTTTGTTTGTTCGAAAAAGGAAGAAGAAGAAACAGAGACATAACACGATTTATAAGGAATAATTGCAAATTTATATAAAATTTTCCTACTACTACTGCTTTTCGATCTCATACTTGAGAAACTGAACCATATGAATGAAATGTGAAACTATTTCGTAAAATAAAACTTGTTGCTTGTAGTAGGTCTAATACCGTATTGCTACTTCGTGAACTATATTGTGTCCTCTTATATGACGTGTCTTACAACTGCTATAATATTAGAAAGGCTTACTTCGTTTTATATGGCAAACAGTGACAAAACAGACGTAATCAAACCGAGAAACCAGTCTTGGGTACTATACTTATTAACAACAGCTTTTTCAGTTTTAGAAAACGACATTTAGACTTTCCATGTATCAAAACGCTTGAGGAACTTTCGCAGAAAGGAAAGTACGCCATGTAAAACTGTAGCAAGATTAGGGAGAAAAAATGCTGGGAGCTAAGGATTGAAGAAATGTGTACTGTCTTGCTCGTCTCTTCTCTTTATTCCTTTCATGTTTCCTATATTTAGTTTGACACACAAACGAGAAAGTTATTAGCTAATAGGCAATAAAGAATGCAAATTTTCTGAAGTGTTCGTATTCTCCCGATCACAAATAGCCCAACCCAGAATTAATTGTGAGTTTTATTTAAGGGGGATAGTATGTCAAACTGGCCGACTGAGCGCAGGAGAGGCACCACAGGACATTTTAATTTCCACTGTCCTGAATATAGGTTTGAGGCTTCCATTACAAAACATACACGTTTGAATGCGACAGAGCAAAATACAGTAAGATGCGACATAAGAATGCTGTGTGAAGAGGCGTGGCACTGCACTTTGGCACACGTTAAGACCAGATGACATGTCTTACATTTACTTAAACATGCACACATCAAAAAAAGTTTCACCCCGGTTCCCAGAACTCCTGAAGATAGACGTTGACAGTGGATACTGTATGACAGAGACAGTCTCTTTGACTGTTCAGAGATGTCACTAAATCCGCCCAAACGTGTAAACAACCATGCCGACAGCCGATCAGTTCCAGTCATTCCACCACGAAGGAGGTACACGGCTCGTGCTGTCTGTAGTTCAACCATGCTAACACGGTCAATACCGCGGTTCGATCGCGTCCGCATTGTTACTTTGTGTCAGAAAGAGCTCTCATCAAGGGAAGTGTCCAGGCGTCTCGGAGGATACCAAAGCGATGTCGTTCGGACGTGGAGGAGATACAGAGTGTTGTGTCGATTCCCTAAGGTCTCGACACAATGAGTGGCTAGGTGCACGCGAAACTAACGCAGACGGGCGTAAATTCTGAAACAGGAGACTGGATGAAAACTATAAAGAAAAGAAGAGAGATTTTAATATACTTAACTTTAATGTAGTCTTGTTCTTGTTGAAATACATCTCTTGCATAGTAGTAAGCAATTAGCAATGATACACATGGCGCCTTGCTAGGTAGTAGCGATGGACTAGCTGAAGGCTATTTAATCTGTCTCTCGGCAAATGAGAGGAATACTTGGTAGGTCTAGTCGCAAGCTATGTCGTCCGTACAACTGGGGCGAGGTCATGTCCGTGTCTTGTGACCTGCCATGTGGTGGCGCTAGGATTGCGAGTACACAGTGGCGACACGCGGGTCCGACATGTACTACAGGACCGCGGCCGATTTAAGTTACCACCTAGCAAGTGTGGTGTCTAGCGGTGACACCACACAGAGAGACAGGAACTGTCGATGACATGCCTCGCTCAGGCCGCCCGAGGGCTACTACTGCAGTGGGTGACCGCTACCTACTGATTATGGTTCGGAGGAACCCTGACAGCAACGCCACCATGTTATGTTGATTAATGCTTTTCGTGCAGCCACAGGACGCTGTGTCACAACTCAAAGTATGCGCAATAGGCTGCATGATGTGCAACTTCACTCCCGACGTCCGTGGCGAGGTCCATGTTTGCAACCACAACACCATGCAACGACATGCCGAATGGACCGCTCACGTTCTCCTCACAGAGAAATGTCGCATATGCCTTTAACCAGACAATCGTTGGGGACGTGTTTGGAGGCAACCCGGTCAGGCTGAACGCCTTAGACACACTGTCCAGCGAGTGCAGCAAGGTGGCGGTTCCCTGCTGTTTTGGGGTGGCATTATGTGGGGCCGACGTACGCCGCTGGTGGTCACGGAAGGCGCCGTAACGGCTGTACGATACGTGACTGTCATTCTCCGACCGATACTGCAACCATATCGGCAGCATATTGGCGAGGCATTCGTCTTTGTGGACGACGATTCGCGTCCCCACCGTGCACATCTTGTGAATGACTTCCTTCAGGATAACGACATCGCTCGACTAGAGTGGCCAGCATGTTCTCCAGATATGAACGCTCTCGAACATGCCTGGGGTAGACTGAAAAGGGCTGTTTATGGACGACGTGACCCACCAACCACTATGAGGGATCTACCCCGAATCGCGGTTGAGGAGTGGGACAATCTGGACCAACAGTGCCTTGATGAACTTGTGGATAGTATGCCACGACGAATACAGGCATGCAAGAGGACGTGCCACTGGGTATTAGAGGTACCAGTGTGTACAGCAGTCTGGACCACGACCTCTGAAGGTCTCGCTGAATGCTGGTACAACATGCAGTGTGTGGTTTTCATGAACAAGAAAAGAGGGCGAAAATGATGTTTATGTTAATCTCTATTCCAATTTTCTGTACAGGTTCCTGAACTCTCGGCATCGAGGTGACGCTAAACTTTTTTTGTTGTGTGTATACAGGGTGAGTCACCTAACGTTACCGCTGGATATACTTCGCAAACCACATCAAATACTGACGAACCGATTCCACAGACCGAACGTGAGGAGAGGGGCTAGTGTAATTGTTTAATACAAACCATACAAAAATGCACGGAAGTATGTTTTTTAACACAACCTACGTTTTTTAAATGGAACCACGTTAGTTTTGTTACCATATCTGAACATATAAACAAATACGTAATCAGTGCCGTTTGTTGCATTGTAAAATGTTAATTACATCCGGAGATATTGTAACCTAAAGTTGACGCTTGTAACATTGTCCTCACTTCATTGCAGAGGTCCAAACAGCTGCAACATACATCGCGTTTCTACAGAATGATCTGCCAACGTTGCTCGAAAATGTCCCGCTGGAAACGCGTCGACGTATGTGGTATCAGCATGATGGTGCACCTGCACATTCCGCAATTAACACTAGGCTGACCCTTGACAGGATGTTCGACGGGCGTTTCATAGGACGTGGAGGACGCATAAATTGGCCAGCCCGTTCTCCTGATCTTACACCTCTGGACTTCTTTCTGTGGGGTACGTTAAAGGAGAATCTGTACCGTGTTGTGGCTACAACCCCAGAGGATATGAAACAACGTATTGTGGCAGGCTGCGGCGACATTACACCAGAAGTACTGCGGCGTGTACGACATTCATTACACCAGAGATTGCAATTGCGTGCAGCAAATGATGGCCACCACATTGAACATCTATTGGCCTGACATGTCGGGACACACTCTATTCCACTCCGTAATTGAAAACGGAAACCACGTGTGTACGTGTACCTCACCCCTCATGGTAATGTACAAGTGCGTCAGTGAAAAAGACCAATAAAAAGGTGTTAGCATGTGGACGTATGTGCTGTTCCAGTCTCTTCTGTACCTAAGGTCCATCACGGTTCTCTTTGGATCCCTACGTCATTCGGTGCTCTCCGATACACACGATCGAACAGCGGAGGAGTGGTACTCAAGCGTCAACTTTAGGTTACAATATCTCCGGATGTAATTAACGTTTTACAATGCAACAAACGGCACTGATTACGTATTTGTTTATATGTTCAGATGTGCTAACAAAACTAACGGGGTTCCATTTAAAAAAACGTAGGTTTGTGTTAAAAAGCATACTTCCGTGCATTTTTTTATGGTTTGTAGTAACCAATTACACTAGCCCCTCTCCTCACGTTCGGTCTGTGGAATGGATTCGTCAGTATTTGATGTGGTTTACGAAATATATCCAGCGGTAATGTTAGGTGACTCACCCTGTATATTTCATGTATCAAACTCTTCAGAAAGAGGTGCGCTACAAAACGAACATTTTTTTACAAATTGAGGTTTTTTTAAATTTTTGACGATCTGAAATGCTCGAGGGCAAGGGGGAAGGGCACTACCAGGTTTTTGCCCCAGTTCGGAAATATCGTAGATCCAGGGCAGCCCGTGGCTCACAAGGCGTGCTGCAGGGGGTGGGTATAAATTCACAAAACACCCGGAACCTCCTTCTTCTGACGTAGTGGGGTAGATAGAGTTGGGAACCACCTACTCGCTCTTCAGTCTTTTTTTATTGGCTTTCGCGACGTGCCCATACAGCCATCTCAACAGCAGAAAGTCAGATTGCAGTTATGACGATGCGAACATAGTCGCTCTTCAGGTTGTAGACCTAAGAAGGAAGGGATTGTAGGGGCACAATCCCTCGCGTTTGTACCGCTCACCTCTGCTCCATCCACCCTGTTGCACTCGTAGATCACAGTTTATACACGTCACTTACGCGTTTGCAGTCTTTCTCGACGTATTGCAATGATGAATTCTTCTCGGGTTATCAGCCGAGTGGTGGCGTCGTCTTGTCGCAACGTTTCGATGAGTTTCGTACCCATCTTCTGCTGGCCAGATAATGATCTACTCCAGAAGATGATGGGCATGAAACTCATCGAAACGTTGCGACAAGCCGGCCAGTGTGGCCGTGCGGTTCTAGGCGCTTCAGTTTGGAACCGCGTGACCGCTACGGTCGCAGGTTCGAATCCTGCCTCGGGCATAGATGCGTGTGATGTCCTTAGGTTAGTCAGGTTTAAGTAGTTGTAAGTTCTAGGGGACTGATGACCACAGATGTTAAGTCCCATAGTGCTCAGAGCCATTTGAACCGTTGCGACAAGACGACGACATCACTCGGCAGATAACCCGAGAAGAATTCATCATCGTCACTTACACGAGGTATACACATTTAAAATTTGCTTTAATACACTTCATTCAATATTAAAAAGCAATTTTATACCATTAAGACACAATTATTAATATTCTGCGGTTTTTCCATCCCCGCAACAGTGAAATAGGCAGCTCTAGAGATAAAATGAATAGGACCTTCTTTTGTAGGGAATGTAAAATTTGTTTTTGAATCATCCGTACTGGCTCAAAAAGCGCGAATGGTACAGGAGCCATACCGAGTAAAGAAATGCATTGATAGAGAAGAACAAGAAATCTAGGAGAGGGCAGAAACAGGGGGGAGAACCTATCAGTTCCTTCCTAACATAAAAGAAAGAACAAGAATGACATACTTTCTTCCTGCCAAGGGAGCTAAACACTACCTGTCGGAAGTGGTCCGCATCCCAGCTACTTATTAAGAATACGACAGCGCACCACAGACACGTGTGGATGTGGAGTAATCAGCACCCCAGATCAAATCGTCTTGGAATGTGCCCGTAGACGAGATGTTACAGAGCAAGGCCGGAACGCATTTGGAACTGCAACAGTCTACAATATAATTAGGAATGAGGACTGTGGCATAAGCTAAACTCGGTGATATCTAATGTACACCGAAGCGCCAAAGAAACCGGTATAGCCATTCGTATTCAAATACAGAGGTATATAAACAGGCAGAATACTGCGCTGCGGTCGGCAACGCCTATATAAGACAAGGGTCTGGCGCAGTTGATAGATCAATGCTGCTACAATGGCAGGTTATCAAGTGTGAGTTTGAACATGGTGTTAGTCGGCGCACGAGCAGTGGGACACAGCACCTCCGAAGTAGCGATGAAGTGGGGATTTTCCCGTACGACCATTTGTGAGTATCAGGAATCCTATCTGCGACATCGCTGCGGTCGGAAAAAGATCCTGCAAGAACGGGACTAACGACGACTGAAGAAAGTCGTTCAACGTGACAGAAGTGCAACCACTCCGCAAATTACTGCAGATTTTAATGCTGGGCCTTCAACAAGTGTCAGCGTGCGAACCATTCAACGAAACATCACCGATATGCGCTTTCGGAGCCGAAGGCCCACTCGTGTACCGTCGATGACTGAACGACACAAAGCTTTACGCCTCGCCTGGGTCCGTCATCACCGACATTGGACTGTTGATGACCGGAAATATGTTACCTGGTCGGACAACTCTGTTTCAAATTGTATTGAGCGGATTGACGAGTTCGGGTATGGAGACAACGTCATGAATCCATGGAGCCTGCATGTGAGCAGGAGACTGTTTAAGCTGGTGGAGGCCCTGTAGTGGTGTGGAGCCTGTGCAGTTGGAGTGATATGGGACCCCTGATACGTCTAGGTACGACTCTGACAGGTGACATGTACGTAAGCTTCCTGTCTGATCACCATTCCGACGGACTTGGGCAATTCCAGCAGGACAATGCGACACCCCACACGTCCAGAATTGCTACAGATTGGCTCCAGGAACACTCTCCTCAGTTTGAACACTTCTTCTGGTCACCAGACTCACCAGACATGAACATTATTGAGCATATCTGGGATGCCTTGCAACGTGCTGTTCTGAAGAGATCTCCACCCCGTCGTATTCTTACGGATTTATAGACGGCCCTGCAGGATTCATGGTGCCAATTCCCTCTAGCACTACTTGAGACATTAGCGTCATCGTGTTGCGTCACTTCCGCGTGTTCGCGGGAGCGTACACGATATTAGGCAGGTGTACAGGTTTGTTTGGCTATTCAGTGTATCAACCTCTGAACTGCAAGCCAACATGACGGAAAGACCGTACATAATGATAACGAGATGCACCACGACGCAACATCCATCTGCAACAACCTCCTGGAAGCAGTGAGGAGATGATGCTCGGGGAGCACCAGGAAGGATTTACGGAGAATGCGCAGCCCCTGTGAATTCTGAGTCGCACCTCTGCACGTCGGGGGCTAACCATCCAGACAAATAAGACTCAGTTTTGTTCTGGTATCAAGCACAGTGATATTAGTTGGTTGACTGATTTGGGAGAGGGGATCAAACAGCGAGGTCATCGGTACCGTCGGATTTGGGAAAGATGGGGAAGGAAGTCGGCCGCGCCCTTTCATAGAAACCATGCCAACATTTGTCTGAAGCGATGATTTAGGGAAATCACGGGAAACCTAATCAGGATGCTCGGACGTCGGTTTGAACCGTCTTCCCCCCGAATGCGAGTCTACTGTGCTAACACTGCGCCACCTCACTCGCATGGTGCAGGGAATGGCAATTGAATCTCAATGTAGACAAGTGTAATGTGCTGCGAATACATAGAAAGATAGATCCCTTATCATTTAGCTACAAAATAGCAGGTCAGCAACTGGAAGCAGTTAATTCCATAAATTATCTGGGAGTACGCATTAGGAGTGATTTAAAATGGAATGACCATATAAAGTTGATCGTCCGTAAAGCAGATGCCAGACTGAGATTCATTGGAAGAATCCTAAGGAAATGCAATCCGAAAAGAAAGGAAGTAGGTTACAGTACGCTTGTTCGCCCACTGCTCGAATACTGCTCAGCAGTGTGGGACCCGTACCAGATAGGGTTGATAGAAGAGATAGAGAAGATCCAACGGAGAGCAGCGCGCTTCGTTACAGGATCATTTAGTAATCGCGAAAGCGTTACGGAGATGATAGATAAACTCCAGTGGAAGACTCTGGAGGAGAGACGCTCAGTAGTTCGGTACGGGCTTTTGTTGAAGTTTCGAGAACATACCTTCACCGAAGAGTCAAGCAGTATATTGCTCCCTCCTACGTATATCTCGCGAAGAGACCGTGAGGATAAAATCAGAGAGATTAGAGCCCACACAGATGCATACCGACAATCCTTCTTTCCACGAACAATACGAGACTGGAACAGAAGGGAGAACTGATAGAAGTACTAAAAAAAAATGGTTCAAATGGCTCTGAGCACTATGGGACTCAACTGCTGTGGTCATTAGTCCCCTAGAACTTAGAACTACTTAAACCTAACTAACCTAAGGACATCACAGACATCCATGCCCGAGGCAGGATTCGAACCTGCGACCGTAGCAGTCGCACGGTTCCTGACTGCGCGCCTAGAACCGCGAGACCACCGCGGCCGGCAGAGGTACTCAAGGCACCCTCCGCCACACACCGTCAGGTGGCTTGCGGAGTATGGATGTAGATGTAGATGTAGATGTTACAGTATTGTAATGTAGTGTAGCATAGTCTGTCTGTAAACTCAAGAGCGAGCAGCGCTTT